>NC_040032.1:4933403-5254724 GCF_000972845.2 Larimichthys crocea
ATACATACACATACATACATACATACACACACACACACATACTTTTTTTTGTTTGTTTATTTATTTCTACCCAGGGTCACTTTGCCACTAGGTGAGATGCTAGTATTTTTATTTTTTATTTTTCCAGGCTCACACTCTACTTAAGCTCTGAACCAATTTAACACAGGCCGGGGAATGTAGAGAGAAGCTTGACAGAGTCACTCAAATCCCCGTCTGCACCATATTGGGAGCATAGTGAGAGAAAAATGAGGGCGAAAGATAGAGGAGGGGAAAGTGGTCTATAAGGGGGAAGTGAAAGGCGGGGTGCAGAGGGAAAGAAATAGATCTGCATGGAGACGGAGAGACAGCAGTGTGTTTCCATCTTCGAAAAAAGGCTGTTTACTACCAAGGAAGAGTTGCCTGAAAAACATTACACGCATTACTTGATTGCCGCCTAAAATACTATTGCAGTGAGAGATGTTCAAATGTTATTACTGGACTCTGGAAACTTTGCTTACCAGATGTATTTTTGTCAAAGTTGTGTCCAGAGGCACTGGCAGCCATATGCATTTTCCTTTTACATAGCCATTAAACTGATGAAAGAATTGTCAACTGCAGGGGATGGGCCAAATGTATTCATTCGTCACTTTCTAATTTCTAAAGTTGTTTAGAGGCATTTGCCAACAACTTTTAAAAAGTGAAGTTGTGAACAGTAATAAAAGTAGACCATATCGATGAAGAGCTCCAAAAATTATGCAGTGCCACCTGTTAATTTAACAAGAGACGAGACTGAATACCAAAATGGCTTTCCCTAAACAATGTTAACATCAGGGATCTGTTAATTACTTCAATAACAGAGAAAGAGGGTGTGTGTGTGTGTGTGTGTGTGTGTGTGTGTGTGTGTGTGTGTGTTAGAGATATTAAAAGAGAAATAAAGAAATTGAATCCCAATTGGCACCGTAATTTCAATTTATTCACTCATATCCCACATTTCAATTCTCTATATATAAATGAAAATCCTAGGCAACATTTGTTAAAAGCTAAAGCCGTGCAGTCGATCCAAGGGGACCATTGTGGTGCCGCGGAGTACAGCTCATCACTGAAAAGGCAAAGTGATAGGCAGTGCCAGTGTTGTGACAAGCATGTCAAAATCTTTTAGGCATGAATAAACATTTTCTTTCAGAACAGATTATTTTGTTTTTGTCATGACATAAGTGCCGTGTCGTCGTGTGTGTGTGTGTGTGTGTGTGTGTGTGTGTTTTTTGCTGTTTCTATGTTTGTGTATGTGTATCTGTGTGTAGACCAAGAAAAGGATGAGTAGGCAGTCTATGTACGAGAGGTGAAGAATAAAAGAAGAAAAAGCAGTATGCTGTGAGAGAAGAAAGCTACTGGGATGTGAATGAGAATCAGGACACGATTTCAAACTTCTGCAATTTCAACAATGATACATTTAAGATGCAGCTTAAATGCCTTTAAAAGGGTCTTCAGGAATCAAAGGGGATTTACAAACAAAGCTCCATATCAAATGCTTTGCTATTACAGAAACTCAAAATCTGCCTTCAAAATCTACTCTACTTGTCAGAACAGAAATAAATATACAATAATAAAAAAATAAAAAGAAACTTTGGCTTCTTCATAACTCTGCTAGAGACCGCTAACTAATTACAATCATCAGTTTGCGTAGCCAAATATGACAAATGAAGCCAAATCATTAATTATTATCGTTTTGTGACTGGGAGCAATCTAATTAAAATATTACAAAATGTCACTTACCAGTGACAACAACCAACTGTTGTTCATGTGAAAATAAATTGCGGTGGAAACTTGATTCCCAAGTGTGAATAATACATGCAACATGTAATGAAATATTTCAAAAGTTCCATTATATTACTGCTCAATCATTCCTTGTGTGAAGAAATTGTACAAATGGTAAAGCAGGGTAGATTTCAGGAACTCCTAAAACTACTCTTATGTTTGCTGAAACACCGTGTGACGTGCAGCCTGTTCAACATACACGCTACTGTCTATCCATAGCTGATAGGAAAACATCATTATTTTGGTGCAGTATCCTTGACGATGTCCCCCAACCACAACAGCGGGGTACATCAAAAGAGTGCTTTCTATTTTCATAGGGGAGACTGATGTTTATGAGGCAGGGGACCAGAGCCGGACCAGGGGACATCTCTATCTGGGACAGGGCATCCATTTCATACAGCAAATACTTCCACCGTAATGAATCTGTGGGGAGGAAATCAACTTAATGTGTTAAGACCCACGTGACCATTGGGAAGAGAAAATGAGGAGAAAGGTGTTGGGGAAAAAAAAAAAAAACTTGAAAAGAAAGATGGGGATGGTTGAACTGCTCGTTAATAAGCCCACTGTAACAAATAAAGGCCTGTCAGGGGAGGCCTAGAGGGTATTAGGTGTGTGTTTGTGTGCGAGTGCGGACGTGTCACACCTGGTAGCCCAGCCTGACTTTAGTCCTTATTAACCTAACAGAGAGTTGGACGGCAACTTCTGATCTAATGGTTTGTTATGTGACCTGGACAACTTTACACCCCTGCTGAAACAGTTTAGCTAAATTGTGAACATTTATAAAATGTGTCATTGTGATGTGGCTCTGAATGGTGTCGCTTCATAGGGTGCAGGAGAATGAATTGGGGTAATTTTACGGGCATTAAAAAGTTTGCACAACTCAAGCAGGTCATGCAATGACCCTATTTTTTTAAATCTATATTACACACACACACACACACACACACACACACACACACACACACACACTATATACACAGTATATACACAAATAGAACATAAAAAATAATCTAAAGTGCATTTTTTTGTGATAGATACATCTGTGATAGGCCAATATGAGGCTAAGGTTATAATTATAATGTTGATTTCAGTTTTTCTGAAAAAAAAAAAAAAAAAACTAAAAAAAAACCCTAAAAACTACTTAATTTCAAATGGGAAACTAGCAGAATTGCAACCCACTTTGGTGACAGAGTACCTTCAAAAGTACAACGTACAACAAAAGTCTGGCATGTCTATGAAAGTACACAAACTATTTAAATCTTTTAAATCCTAGGAGATATTCGCATAGAAGAAAGTGTGAAGCAATAAATAAATAAATTAAAAAACAAAAATCATGAACATCCTGCAAGTGACCATACATGGTTGGCATAAGCATCTTGCTGTGACCTTATTCAGCCTCTGTGTACACAAGTAAAGCTGCAGGGCTAGAGCTCACGCCAAAGTTAGCCCTCCTTATCAGAGCCGTGTGTTTGTGTGACTGAGTTAATGGTCTCAGTCACAGGAGGGGGCAGAGGGTTAGCGAGCAATAAGATGGACGGCAGAGGCAGAGTGCTGCCACGGGCTACACAGAGGGTGAAGAGCAAAAGACGAGGCGGGCAGCTTTGATGGCTAATGCAATAACCAGCTGCCACCAAAAGCGGTGGGATGAAGTAATCAAAATGGTTGAGGCGGTTCTGAAAGAGACATGGCATACAATGATGGATGAGGGATTGAGGGAGGAACAAGAGAGAAAGGAAGTCTTAGGGACACTGTACCTGTCGTGTTTGTTGAATTTTGGTTACAAAACTAAGGACTAAGACATCAATCAATCGGGACGCTTAAGTATCCAAGGTGCAAGGGACGTTTTCAAATTTCTTGTTTTATCTGGTCTAAAGCCCAAAAATATGTATCACTATCATATAGTCATAGAAAATTCACTGGCTGGTAGATGTACAGCCAATTACAAGAAGTCACAGGACAGGGGATGGTTGTCCAGATGGATGGATGAATGGATCAGTGCCCTGTCTTAACTGAAGCAAAGTTTGCTCTGAGCCTGGGGAAACTCGTGACTAATTCCTGTCTGGCGGATGGCACCCCATCACCCGTCTGATCCGGGAGTCAACAGTACAACACTTGTCCCTAATGAAGTGGCCATAGGGGGATACATTAAAGACCCCCCTGCTGAGTGCCATACGTGACCCAATGGAAACAGATGTCTCTTTAGTCTGCCTTTGCTGGAGCTTCCTACTCATCAAGAAGATCAAAGTGATGAATAAACTCTGTTAGTTCTTTTTCAAATGGTTTTAAAGGGATGGGGTTGTTCTCAAAGCCAGGGTCAGAAGCGGGTCAAGAAAAGAGAACGCATCCGTGCTTGTGAGGCTAATTTCACAAATTAGCAGATTAGGGACTCAAATAACCTTCCATAACTTGCTATCTATTATCTATCTATATAAAAAGTTTAAACAATATTGCATTTTATTCTACTCGATTTCAAGTGTGACTTCCTCAGAATAATCTGGTTGGTGTTCACGTTTAGGCAACTAAAACTACTTGGTTGAGGTCATGGAAAGTTGGCTGTCATAACTATATGAAGGGTCAAATTGAATCAAAGATTTCAATGTTTAAGTAAATGCAGACAATACACAGCAACTCATCTAGTACCACGACCTTCAACTACTCTGCAAAAAAACCTATTATGTTTAAAGTATTTCAAAGTTTTAACAGAGGCCTGATGTTATCAAGAAGTCAATTTCATTTTAAAAGCTTCCAACATGTTTCTGTTGACATGTAATCTCCTTTGTCTTGATGATTCAGGGAAATACAAAGGGAGAACAATATGACGGACAATATACAGATTTCCATACATGGTTAAGTCTGAAGAGTCAAGGAGTGGTACCGTCTCTCTATTAAAAAGGTATTATCATTTTTATGGCATCGATTATTTGCTGTGGGGTGTCATTTTTCACATGGTGAAAAAAAACAGACGACATCCTCAAGGAAAAGCAGTTTTATGACTTTTGGCAATTAAAATCTAAATGGATTATTAGGTTTGAGTGCAGCTGGCATATCAGTCTTTTTTATTGACAATGTGCCCTTTCTGAAGCCATTTGGGGTCAAATAACATTTAAATAAAGCTGTTTATCAATTTGTCTTTCTTGAGTAGACATGCTGACTTTCACTTGAGTGTTAGACCTTTGTAGTTTTAATGATTCTTTAGGCTTAAGACTTATTTTGTAAAGTGGATATCTTAAGCTAGCTCAGAGTAATGCTTTAAGAGCTGAAATGAATAGAACAGCATTGAACTAACCTCTTTATCCTATTTTGGTTCTTAACACTGTTGTGTCTCTTGTATTACTGTGTTACAGTTAACAATTTACTTGGGAATGTGTCATTTTAGAAGTGTTTTTCCTCTTCCATTCTTATTTTAATGTTATTCTACTATGTGCATTCATTGTTAAGTCTTTATGGATTAAAGTAAAAAAAAAAGGATTCCGTGTAAACACAGAGAAGCCAGTGACAGGACATAACAAAGAGCCCCAACCAGAGGTTTAGTCATCTTTTTCACCTCTCCTGCCTGTCACAAACCACAAAAACATTTCCAACCACTAAAGAGTATTCCATTGCTATCAGGTCAGAAGCAGGCTGCAACCTCCTTCAAGCTTCAAAAAATATCTGTGAACCCATATTACCCATACATAGTGGAGTGGTAAATTTCCTCATCTCTGTGACCATGTTTGTCTCAAAACATCTCCTTTGTTTCTCCCCATTGGCTGAGAGAAAAAAAGTTCTAAAATAATACAATGTAATTAAAAACATAAAACTAAAGTTCTCTCCCTGGAAAAAAAAAAAAAAGGTCAACTCTTTCTATAAAGCTCATATAAAAACATCTGATGTTGCATACTACATACAGTATACACTAAACTAAAGTAATAAAATAAAAAGAAAACAACAACTAAGTATTAAAATGCAACCATGCCTAACACAGCCTGCCTGCATATAAGCTTAGTTTTATCTTCAAATTTTTTGGTCCTTTATTGTCAGTCATCAATTGCAGTTTACTTGAAAGGATATTTCTTCATACAACACTTTGTCAGACCCCAATATACATACAGACTGTGGAATTTACAAAACACAGCAGCTACAGAGTGCAATTCATATTTTAGATGAGTGGGAGTGTGAATGACAGATGTTATTCTACAGCTTTTGGACAGCAGCAAGCTGACCTAAGTCAGATGCCAAAAGTGACCTGGTGAAAGGACAGTGACAGAGGAGGTTGTAATGATGTGCTGACCCATTCAAACCTTTATGATAACGAAAACCTTAAATCGATTCGGTAGCCAGTGAAGGGAGGTCAGCACAATAGTGTGTTTCCTCTTTCTTTTGCCAAATTCTGAGAGTTTGGACTGGCTGGGCATAATGCATTACAATAATCCAGATATGATGAGACGAAAGCCTGCATAAGTTGCCAAATTCGAGACTGGGACTTTGACCATAGCCCTAAGCTGAAGGAAATTGGCTTTCACAGCAAAGCTTTTAGGTTTTATCAAATTTGAAAGCACAAAACGCCCGAAAGATTTTTTACATGCTAAATGCTAAGTTGTTTGCAGCTAAAATGTCTTGCAATCCAGTATTCAATACACTCTAGACTTTAAAAAGCAGGCTGTAAAATATATAATCAAGACAAACAACCAAAAAAAAACAAAAGAAAGGAAGAAAAAAATCAATTTGGTCAAAAGGAGTGAGAAAATTTAGTTAAACCTACTCTTTACTCAATTTGTTTCAAAGGGAGACACAGCACTGCAAGGGAACAACAATACAGCATTCAGTGAGTAATACCCGTTTGTGCAACAAATATTGTTGTGTTATGCCGCTGCAATTACTCAGGCAGATCGATTTTATGTTGACTTATCTGATAATTATACACCTAAGTACTGTAGCATCTGCTAGGTGAAATACTGCCACAAACTCCTTTCATATGGCAATGAGGAAAAGGCATCGAGATGGCTTATTGTGCAGTGGCTGATACTACAGTTTAAATGAGTTACACAGGCTTTTAACCAGGATGTGTTGTTATTTGCACAGTCAGGATGCAGTCAGGGAAACAAAGGTGGAATAAGACCACCAACAGGCCAGCAGGGATGCTAGAAACAACTTAACCACTGCACCACATCTCCAGTTCCTCTGCGGTTTATACAGAAAAAACAAAAAACAAAACAATAATTGTGAATAATGACTTCAGTGCAGCACTGCGAGATATGCTTCCCATGATGTCTTTGTATGTCAGGTGCAATAATTACTTCCCAATTACACACACACACACACACACACACACACACACACACACACACACACACACACACACACACGGTGATTCCCATGACATCTGACTGATTTCCAACATTTTCCATCCTCCTGCTGGTTTGCATTCAGACGTCTCAAGTTTAAGCCTAATGTGCCGACTGAACATCCCTAATGTGGATTAGCTATGCATGGTGGTGTCTGCCAGGGATCCTTCCCTTCCTAATGCGATATGACTAAGAGTGCTCCAGTGTTTGCGCGAGTGTGTGTTTTTGCACTGCGTTGACATGAAACCATGCACTCTAAATAACTATAGCCTTAGTTTCTATTTTAACATCAACACCCTGGAGGATTACAAAGATGTTTAATACTAGTCTGACCTGAAAAACAAAATTTAAAGAGCAGGAGATGCCAACAGGTACAAATGCATGCTTGCAGTATTTGAAATAAAGTGTGTGTGTGCGTGTGTGTGTGTGTGTGTGTAAATATTTGAAAACTACTAGAGCTACCTACTTAGCCCTGTCGAAGTCATGATAAAGCGTCTAGGCTACTCATTGGATAATGATGCTGACTCTTGATACTGAGAGTGCACTTTTGCTAAAGAGTTAGTCAAGGAGTAAAGATTCTAATGATTTTCTATATAACTGGTGATACACAGTAACCTTATGGAGATGTGTGCATGCCTGGGTACTGATGTAAAAGTAGTAGAGGGGAGGAATAACTCAAAATCTGAAGTACATAAGTTTCCATGAGCACTGACTGAAGATCTGGTTCATGAAACACAAATTTTAAATTCTTGGATGAAATCACAGCAAGAAAAGCGTGTTAATGACACTGCTCTAATGATGTTTACCTTCTAAATGAACACTCAACATTAAAATAATGCAAGTAGATTGAGCATTAATTCAGCTTTAAGGGTGCCACTATAAATGATTTAGATGCCGGTGTTTGTGATTAGGACCAACTGCTAAGTAAGAATATTGACTTGAATTGAAAGGAGCGGGATTACAGCAGCGGAGCACGCAGAGGAGATAATTACAGCACATGATAAAAATGCTTAGTGTCTGAGTGCCAATGTCAGCGCTTAGCTATCGTTTCCCAGACAAACATGACCCTGAGCCACAGCCTTCAGTACCAAACTACAAATTATTTTATTGTTTCATTCATCTCATTTGAATGGGTTGCTGACAAAAACAGCATGACTTCCATAGTGATTGATGCTTGTGACAAGAGCCTGACAGTGGCAACGTGTTACAAAACAATTGCTTTTCTTTGTCTGTACATCTCTCATCTTTTCTGTATAAATGTTTCAGCATCAAACTAAAGTCAAAGCATCGGTGCAGCCTGCAGAGTATACCTCACAGTTCTTCTTCACTCTGTTCTCTGTTCACACTGTTCCCACTGCAAAAAGTTTAAAAATCTAAATGATGTGTAATAATTCTTAATGTCTGTTTGTTATTAAGAAGAAGATTAAGAATTTTCTTAAAAGGTCTGTGTGTCAGATTTAAGAGGATCTATTTATAGAATAGAAATAAAATTACCAGAAATATAATATAATATGCATGAATATATTTTCATTCGTCGTCACCGTTGTTTCCCGTTAATGCTAGGAAGGAGTGGGTGAGGTGAGTTGGTTGCAATTTGCACCACTAGATGTCACTAAATCCTACACACTGCTCCTCTAAATCCCAGTTAGCATATCTGTCCATGAAACAGCTGGAGTTATTTCATATCAGCTCAATACAAAAATATTAATTCATTAATACAAATGAATATTTTTCCAACTATTTGGATTAAAAGTTGGCTTTAATCAACCCACATTCATTTTGGACCAACGGTAAACAAACCAACAAGGAAACAAACATAAGCAACTTAAATTGGGCTATTTGGAAATAAATTACAAAAACTACCTTAAAAAAGGTTTCTCCTCCTCAGCAAAAGAGATTTCAACCACTCCTGTAATGCAAGCCTAATAGCAGAATACGTCTTGTGACAAAACTGTGGGATCCCACCTGCACTAATCACATCTTGGGCATGACATCCAGACTTCCTCTGTGTCATTAATTAATCCTAATTATGACAAAGTAACCCAGTTAATTGACTTTTTGGACATGGCAGTGCTAGTACCTACAAATAACCTGTTGAATTAAGTCTTTTCTTTTTTCTTTTTACAGTGTGCAGCAGCTTTCTGCAGTGTCAGTGCATCAGTGAAGTCGTACCTTTGAAGAAGCAGTCCTTGCTGTGCACCACATAGATCCGTCTCCTCTCCAGACAGGCAGTGCGGTAAACCTCGCAGTGGTTTTCATAGAACCTGCCGTCTGAGCCGCACACTGGCACAAAGGAGGGCCGGCATTTTTCCTGGCAAACACACTCAGCACGGCCGGATTCTGCCATCAAGACACACTGTCGACCCCGTCCACAGTAGGTCCTCCGACAGGGACCTCCATCTGGGTCAGAAAGGGCTGGAAGAACAAGAGTGGGAGAAAAGGATTTATTTAGGAAGAAAAAGACTGTGAAGTTTATAAGGCAAGTTCATAAAACTTTTTAATATCTACAGTTTTACTTGTCCTTTTTACTTGTCCTTTTTACTCTCTGAAACAGTTACAAAGATAGGTATAAGATAGGGATCAGCTGAAGTTGTATGCATCAGCAAAGATCACAATTTTTTGGAAACAGAACAGTGTTGTGACCTTGCTGATTTATATTCAGCAGACTCACCCTATTTAACAATAAAATAATGGTGTGTAGTACAGTGCTGGGTTGGTTTTGCCAGTCCGGTGTACGTGCTTAAGCTGGTCTGATTTTGTGCAATTCTACTGAATGGGCATTTGTCATTAGGAGCCATTCTGGCAAACTTAAGAGACGGAAAAGCTCCTCTCAGCAAGGTTAGTTATGATGGGCAGTCATTACAATACTGTGAGCTCTGTGTACAGCGCATGAAGAATAAACAGTGAGTCCAGTGTTTTTTCCTTTTTAATATAACTATTGTAACTCTGCCCTTGAAAAATAAAAATAAAACCCTACAAATCAAACAGTATTCTTATTGACACTTCTCAGTGCTCATTCACACATACTTGTGCAGTTCCCTATACAAACACACTTGAATGTGTAGGGGCACTTAAAATGTTAGTAGAGCTCACACAGTCAGCCTCACCTACTCTAGCCCTGTCAACACACAAACACACAGTCCAACATCTTCATAACAACCACTGCTCGTGCCAGCTCCTGCCCTACACACACACCAGCAGGCACAAATGTACAAGCTAAGCATCCCCATCATCACCACTCACCGCCCAGGACACTTCGCTTTTTCCTCCTGATTTAATCTATTTGCACCTAAACCAAGTCAAAAAGCTGCTGATCCAGCCAGACGCTCCAACCTTGGATTGATCCTTTCTGACTCCTTGAGCTTGACTAGGACCCCCCTCTCTTGTTGTGATCTGAGGGCTGGATTTATGGGCCCATGTGTCTTGGGGGTTATCGCAATAAAGAAATACAAGCTCAAGCAGGTACACTCAAGGGATACGGTGCCTCTAAAGCCCATTTGGCAAATGTTACTTGTAATAAATTTGACCGAATCCAAGTTGCATTCACACACCATGATCAGGAGAAAACTGAATCAATATTAGCAAACATCAACAACTCCTACGCAGGCGGCCACATAATGCTGAATTTATTGGCAGAGGAGCAAGACCAGTTCAGAGTTTATTTGCTTAAAGATGGCTGAGTATTTTTATGTGTAAATACACACAAAAACACATAACAGTTTTATTTATCTGAATTAATTTCAGTCAATTTGATTTTATTTGTTCTACAGAAGTTATTCCTGAGTTTTCTTTTTCTGAGTTCACTCTTCTTAACCCCTGAACTCGTACACAATACTTTCCATGCAGTTACAGAATATACAAATGTCAAAAACTAAGTATTGCAGCCATCACAGGCATGTGGCTTTGTGTTTATCCTCCAAACAGGCTGTTTTGAGAACAAGAGGTTTGGATATAAAAGCAAAACCTCATCCATAATTGACTCAGTTGAGTTTTAGAACCGTTTCTCTTTTTAAATTTCCAAGCATTCGGCCTTTTTTGTATTACCTTTGATGTTAACAAGCTCTTGTATTTGCCATGGAAACCAGGGCAAATATAAAGGATGTGACTGTTGGCTGCAGCAATGTGGGGAACAAATTGCACCACATGAATAAGCTCAATGGCATAGTAGAGGAAAACAACACTGAAAAATGGTGAAAATTAAATCAGAATTCAAACATTTGTAGCATTGCATTCTAGTTCCAGTTTTACACTTTGAAGGCCATTTTACCATTACAAGGAAATGAATACACACCCCAAAGGGACTTGAGGGACTGTTGATGCCGTTTTGAGGTTGAGTCAGTTAAGATGCTGAGAAGGGGTCAGTTCTATTACCCTTCTGTGGAATAAGCCTAAAAATCAGACTGACTTAACTTGAAAAAAGCCCAGACCAGGCTTTTATATTCAAACTGCTGAAAACAGAAATTGAATTTGCCTGGAGTATAATCATATCACAAGTCTCAGCATATTCAATAATAGAGGTAATGCGCTGTTGTCGGAGGACAAAAGTTTCTTAATTACATAAAGATGATTCCATGGCCAACGCACAGAGGCACACAAGCCTGCGCACACACAAAAACCATATATTAATACACTAGCACCCGCCTACTCACTTTGAGGTGCCAGTATGCAGGCAAGCATACACTCTAATGTTCAGTCACTGTCAAACACGCAACAAACACTGTGCTTGCAATGACAGGCACACTGTTAAATATAAACAGATACTGCAGAAACAATTAGTCCACCTATCAATTAGTGAACTAACATTCAACTTATCAACAATTAATTGATTGATGGTAGTAATACTAGTTACTAATTTATCAGGTTGCAAGAGTTCTCTGTAGGATTTGTTTCTTTGCTGACTATCATATTATAAATGAAAAATTTTAGGTTTTTGAACATATAATATGCATCTTTCAGTATAGTTACATGCATGCTATAGATTAAACCTTAATCAACCATCCCATAGTTGCAGCTCTACAAAACAGACACAGGCTACAGGTATGTGCTGTCTAACCCAACTTGGCCGCATTGACTACTTCTTTATCCTAATTAAGTATTCGAAATCTGCTGGAGGAGGCTGTGGGGTTGGGGGTGTGCCAGGTAACTACCCCGAGGGAAGGGGGTGGTGGTGGTAGTGGTGGTGGTGTAAGACAGACTCAATTCCTTTTTATCCAGTTTACTAATTGTTCTGTGTGTATCTGTGGGAAATGCAAAATAGCCCGGCTCCCTTGCGACCTTGCTGTTCATGTCAAGGTCGGGGACGATTACAAGATCGTTTGTATTCTCCAAGCGTGGGAGATTAAACGCTTAGCAACAACCGTCCGGCAGCAGTTACCCACCGGTGGCCGTTCTTCCTTCTTCCTCCTCTTGTTTCCTCCCTCCCTGTCTGCCTGCCTCTCCTTTCACTCCATCAGCCCTCTCGCCCTTTCCCATTTTGCTCATAGAAAAGACTACATGAACAGCAGCCTCTCAAACAAGAGAAACAATAGCGCATAAAAGTTACAACTACCATACACACACTGTCTGACATTTAGCTAAGTCCTCGTGCTTGTGCTCATCCTCGCTCTAAGTCTTTTGTCTCGCCTTCTATTGGACCATGTTGGCTGCAATTGTGGCTTGCTTAAGAGGCTAAAAGTGTCATTTGATAATCCTCCCTGTCTAAGCTGCAGACACAGTGCTTATCAATAGCTCTTACAAGTTCAGACGCTCTGTGGTCCCAAGGCTGACCATCCAGTGTCAAGCCTTGCATCCTGTTACTCCAGTGCTTTCTCTTTTATTCTTTTTTTAGATCCTCTGTCTTTTTACTCTTTATTTTTGTGTGCATGTCTATACTCCCTCTGTGTCTCTTTGTAAATTCCCGTCTGGTCATAAGCTCTACAAGGCTTCAGGGAAATTGAGACCATTGTCCACTACAGAAATTTCCAGGACATTTTTGCAAGAAGCATTGTCGATAATTGCATAGGGACATGGGGGATTTGTACAAAGTGTTAAGACCATTTTGTCTTATCTTTTTGACATTTTTTGACAGACAACAATAAGTTCCTACTTGCATTTCCTTTTATGCAAGCCTAAGTGGATGAGAGCATAACTGGAGGCACAGCATGACTGTCTGCCTGACTGTCTGCCTATTCATTCATCGAAGAGAAGCTACAATCTTGTCAGTCTCAGCGCTCACTGTATCATTGTGATGAAGCCATTGGAAATTTAAATACAGAGCGAAGCACACAATCACTATCACAATCACACACGCATTGTACAGCATGTTCATATAAAGAACACAGCGCACACAAAGACAGAAAAAGAGAAAGTCAATATATGTCACTTCACTCTGGAGGCAAAGTACTTGTCTAAACTCTTGCTCTATTTAGCAACTGAAATATGCCTCAATATATTTATACCTGAGGCTAGACTCACGAGCTCTTTAAATCCTTTTAACATTTAAAAGGCAATCACAACAAATGTATTTTGTATTTAATCCAAGTCTACAGAGGGGGAGTTTGTTTTGCTTGTTTTTGATACGTTCTCCTCAGAGAGACAGTGGGACACTGCCGAGCTTCTTACTAATTAGACTGGAAGAGCATTTGCCCTGCTGATGTGGGACTTGCTGCCTGCAGTGCTACCATGTTACAAACTGATCTGATCCATAGAAACACATAAGCTGCTGGCACAAACCCTTCAGGACATCAGTGTGACATTTACAGAAACAGAGAGCGGGCATTACTTGCCAGCAGACAACTTTTGTTAGATGTACTTTAGCCTCATCTCTGTGTCATCTTTTCATTTTACGTCGACTTTAGTTGTGTTTTAAGTACTTGTGCTTATGTATATGTATTTTGCAGCCTAAGAAAAGCTCTGTCACATATGCTGATCTTACAGATCATTCTATTTGCTCTGAAGCAGCTGTTGATAATTAAATTCAGAGACGCGCCGTCAAACACTGTATCCCCTGTGCCGTGCAATTGGACAAAGCGCTTCTGACATGCGCGCTGAGGTGGAATATCAATGGATAACAGCAGCACTTGGTGCTAGCTGAGATATGCCATGGCAAGCACACACATGGGAACAAGCTCTACATTTTGCTGCATTGTACCCAAAATGATGTTACTTTTCAGAGAACCAAACCAACTGGAATACAAATAACCAAAGAGTGAGAGATAGAATGTACTGCAGAGATTATTTTTAGTTACTTAGATATTTATATCACATCCTTCAGCTGAAGTAGAAACTGACTTAATTCACATTCTTTGACCGAGCATGTGTTTGCAAATATGATATGAAAGACACCATCATCACTGACGACCAAAATAACTACAGGGACTATTCTTTTATTGTCTTGGTTTTTGTGGTAGATAATATTTCTTTATTTTGAGTGCTTGAAGGTGAAGCTTACTGAAACCTACAAAGAATACAAACCTCACACATAACTATTTCCACAAACAAACATTTTTTTTAACTGCCAGAAAGGACGACAAATAGACTATGATCAAAACTTGCATCATTAGGGAACCCCTAAAATCCAGCAGAGTCGATGTTCACATCCCATCCAACAGTTGACAACATATTTCACAAAAAAACACCAATGTCCACCTCATGGTGGCACTAGAGGACAAGTCGGGCATTACCAAGGTCATTAAGATTCATCCTCTTGGCACAATGAACGTCTGTACACATTTTTACTGCAATACATCCAGTTGTTGTTGGGATATTTCAGTCTAGACCAAACTGGTGGACTGAGGCAGAAAGTAAACCTGACTTTGAAACATCCTGTCTCCTCCTGACTCACTCTGGGCACTAGAGACATCCACTACATGAGGTAACTTGAGAAGATAATTACATTTAACATAAACTTCATCCCAGAGCCATTTTTCTCCATTAAGTGCTGTAAATTACCCATTGCCTCCATGACCTCTTTTTAAATGGCAGGTCATTCAGTACCTTGGTGTTCACCACATGTGATTGAATGGATGGGCACTGAAGACATTTCATCAGCCAACACACAGAACACTTTTACAGATATGTGAATACAGAAAATGTACTACTGATATCTGGCATGTAGGCGTTGTCAGGTCTTCCAGCAAACTTAAGCCTACACACAGAGACTTCAGAGCGCTAGAGCCAGCCAGCAGAGACTGAAGTCATGACTGTAATGCATCAGTAAAACTGCATCCTGTTGAAAAGTATTCAGCGTATAGAGGACAAAAATCTATAAGATTAAAAAGTACTGTAGGCATACATAATGTGCTAACAATGATGCCGCACACAACAGCCCATCGGCACTTGCTTTAAACTACGGTCAAACAGAAGTAGTAGCTCTGAATTATCAGATTACTGACAATGACAAATCTATTGTTTTTTTTTGCCAACTATCACCCTTCTTTTTATACTGATTACTAGGGATGTAACGATGCATCGTGACACGATAAAAAAATCGGTACAAATGCGTTACGATTCGCACCGGTTGACAGAAAAAATGAATCCCGATTCTTCGCGAATCAGAGAGAAGTAGGATATGTTCTTTTTCTTCTTTTTTCAAATTAGAAATAGGTTACGTTATCTTGAAAAAAAGGCACTGGTTGGTGACTTATTTGTTTAACGCCAGACGTCAAGTCACGTGACTTGCGTCACTACGTAGGTACGGAGCACAGAATGAGGGAAGACATGGTAACGGTAGAAAATAGGTTTGAAATAGAGGATGCACCAAGCAGTTTTAAATCACCTGTGCGGCGGCATTTTGGATTCCCTATATACACAAATACAACCAATGAGAAATGGACAGACAAAACCAAAACAGCATGTAAATATTGCAAAAGACTGCTAACATACAGTATAGCAGCAACACAAGAAACATACAGCAGCATATTAGTCGTCACAACAGTGAGAAGCAAAGTAACGTCATGAACAAAAATTGCTTAGGGGGCAAACCATCGTGATGGGAAGCTTTGCATCTCCTCTCCCCCATAACAACGCAAGAGCGCAAGAAATTACCAGGGAAATATTTTTCATGTATTTTGTTGTTTAAGATGACCATGTAAGTTGAACTTTTTATAATGAGAACACAAACTGTTTGAGAGTTTCTGTAAAGAAAGCACATAAGATTTTTTTTTTTCTACAAATAAAAATAATTTTATTTGGTCATAATTTGTCTGTAGCTCATTTTGATTTTTTTTTTAAAAAAGTGAGAAAATCCTATCGTGAACAAAAAATCGTGTCGTGCGTTGAGTGTATCGTTACATGTCTACTGATTACAGTATGAGGAAGGGCACACACAGTAATGAGTTAAAATTAAACACTGAATCCTGAAGAGAAGAACAGAATGTACATGTCAAGTCCCTTATTAATCCCTGCTGACTCTGTTTTTCCATGTCTTGATGTTTCTTTTGCTCTTCCCCACACCTCCAGATAATTGATCTCTAAGGATAAAAATGGAAAAAGCAATCAAGTGAAATGAGGAGCTGGTCAGTGCTACTGTTTATGTGGTCTTACTGTGTTTTGTGACACATGAAATGTGGTTACTTCTTCAGTAATGAAAGTAAAAGAGGGAATTTTACTGTATAGATGTTACCAACACATTTATTTAGAACAAAATTCATGTGTGCGTTCAATCTGAGGAGACTGCAGGTAAATCTGAGAAAGGAATAAAAGTATAACACATCTGTCTAAGTAGTAAAACATAGTCAAGGAGGGTGATCCATGAATAAGGGAGGTATGGTAATGGAGGAAAAGAAAACACCAACAGGAACGGACAAAAGCATCAAACCTAGAAGTGATGTACAGAAAAAGATCAAGGATTAAGAAAGGGAAAAGGCAGATAAACAAAAGACAACCACACAAATGAATGAACAGCGAGCCTATTGATGCAAAATGTGAAAATCCTTTGAAAAAGACTTCTTTGAGACACGGTAATGGAGCGGGGCAGAAAGAAAGGCTAACTCTGCTTCTACAGAGCAGGGATATTCGCTCTTTGCCTCTGACAAAATGTCACTGGGCTCATCTGGCTGGTTCGGCTGATAGGCCTGTATTGATCTCCTGATCCTTGTGTATCTCTGCAGCCGCCCCACCGAGGGGCTCAGCTCTCTTGAAAAAGCGACCTGGGAAAGCCGGATCGCTGCTACTGTTACTGCTACCTGGGGCTACAACATGAACCAGGGGGGTCTATGGGTAATATTTTGTCTGTGCTTGGCAAAAGGCGAGGTCACAGAGCAGGGCAGGCCCAGAGGATGAAACATATACACAAAAGATGACATAATACACAGTATATAGCTTGTTTTTTTTTTTTTTTAATCTGTCTGATTCGCTGATAGGTTTAATACTTCATTCTCAGGATTTAATACCCAGCTTTGTTGAATACCTGATTCTGATTGGTCAATTACCATTCTCTATCCATTATTTCTGTAGCAGACAGTTGCTATCTGTCAGGGTTTGTTTCGCAATATACTGCCTACATATGTGGCCCCCAGTCCAACTGTTTCCTACTGGCTGGCACAAAGACTCAAGGCTGTTTTCTATATTCCTGCCAAGTTGACATTTTGCAACCACAAGCTTTTCAACCAACAACTGTGGAGTGGCAGATGTGCTGCTGTGATGACTCGTGCTGGCCATGAGGCCATGTGACCATGAGCTATGCCACATTCTATACAAATATTTCTTCACTTATTTCCATACAGTTTTTCTCCGTCACTATGGGGGCTGAAGGCAATCCAAGGACTTACTGAGCAGAATGGAAAAATACTTTTAGAAATAGTCTTAGAGAAATTAGTCATGTTCATGAAATTTAAGATTGAAAATGCAAGAATTCAGTGATTTGTGATGTTTGATGTGCAATGAATGCAACATGTTCTCGCTCAACAATTTGGGTCTGCCTACAGCGTACGACAAGGAGAGGAGAAAACTAAAGCCAGTGAAACTGAGGAAAGCATGCAAAAAGAGCTGCTGAGTCATCTGGGAGTACAAAGCTTTGACAGCACAGGGAAACTACTGTGAGACCAGAGTGAGCTAAAATTCACACTAGGCAGCCATCAGTCACATTGGTTATGGTATGACAGGTATCTGCTTCTCACTGTGGGCTGCCCTCCCCAGGGGACTGAAAATGATATGGAAGGTTGGCAGGATTTCCTCCTGTGAAAAAAAATATTTTGGATGCAGCCTCTGGGCTTTTACCAATAATTAAATATGAAGAAAAGCTGGAAATAATCATTATTTGGTAACTCAAGTCAGGGGTTCTGGCAAGTTTGGTAAATTACCATTTGCAATTACTTTAATTCTGATATTGTAAGCCACGAGGGAAGGTGCACTGATTATTATTATTTTTTTCTTCAGGTGGGTGGGAGTATATGTTGCCACTGCAACCCCACAGACAGTGTGAAAAAACATTGTCATCTTAACCGTTTTCAGAACTTAATTAAACTGCATGCTAATATGTATGAAAGATGTTTTTACATCCATATTCATATGTAGATCCAAACCTATAAATGTTTGGTTAACCATAACCATAAACAACGCATCTCACACTGAATAGAATCTGACCTGGATGTCCTGCTTTGTTCATGAAAACAAAGTTTACACTGGTTCTTTGCAGACCATCTGCTCCAACTGCAGATGGATCACAGTTCAGGAGTATACGTTTGCTGTTTTTTATACATGACATTGTGGTTGCCTGAGTGTTTACATGTCTGCATGTGCCTGTAGTAGGAAAGCAGACTTAAAAAAGCCACACACAGCTGCCTGTGATTGATCTGTAAGACTCAGAGAAGCTGGTTCACACAGTCTGCTACATTTTTTACTGAAATTTTACCACTGCTGCAGCTACAACTGAGGCTACAGCAATATACAGCTTGAGCATCAGTCCTCTTCAGCTGCCACACTCATATTTTCACATTAATGCCAGCATGGCCAAGGATGAAAAAAGCTCTCAAACATATTTTTCTGCAGTAGGTTTGAGTGAGTGTAGAGAATATAATCTCTCCTGAAAAAGAAAAAAAAAATCCCTTCACATCTAAGGAGTCTGTAGTGTACAAATGGAAAGTGTTTGAAAAAAAAGAAATGTCCCTCCAGTGGCCTATACACAAGTCTCTGGAGCCATATGATCTCAATCTTCTAGATCTAAATTAAATTTTCATCCATGTTTGTGTGTCTGCAAACGTGCATGCATGTGTGTAACAAAAAAAATCTGACTGGTGTTCCAGTCTGTTTTTTTAATAAACATTTTTACACAAAGTTCTTCCATGGCTGTAAAACCTTACCATGTTATGATCCCACAGCACTCCACCCTGTTTATTATCAACATCCGAATCCCTTCGATCCATCTTCAGCCTCTCGCTATTTATCTCTCTATTTATACATCTCTCTACAGTATATACTGTATTTCTGCTGACACCACACCTGCACCTCCCTCCCCACAGTGCTCTCAGAGAACAGAGACCAAGCGCCCCCGATGGCCTTGCTCCCACAGCCAAGATGACTAATAGCCCCCGCAGGGCGAGAGGCCACAGAAGTGAGGCGCAAAGGTGAGAGAGAGAAGATCAAGGGCTGCATTGTCTTGCACGCCTTGTAAAAGCTTCCTGTGTTGGGTGGGCTTTGGCTGCTTAAAGCTCTGTTCACACAGAGATAGTGTTGTGAACTAAATCATTTGTGTCCATTTAGGGGGGAAGAATATTACTAGGCACAACAGGATTCTTATCAAAGAGCACTGAGTCATCAGATAACGAAACATGTTTCTGAAGAACATGGGCTCCAGCATAGTTCAATGCATGGTATTAAAGACACACTGATTGGATTTCTAGTTGGCTCATTATGCATTTTGTATTTTACCTTGGCTTTCCACTAAAACTGTGACACAAATATTGGATGGCAATAATAAATAGTAAATTTCAAATACAGCACTTGGTTTAACAGATAAGGCTTTTTTTTTTTTTTTTTTTTTTTTTTATAAATAAATGAACAAAAGCATTTAAAAGTCCAAAGCCATCAGTGTCTTTTCAGCTTCCTTCCTCTGTTTACAGCACTTACTGAAGAAACAAGTCATAAATATCCATCCATTCATTTGCCATAACGTTTATCCTTATCAGGGTCACAGGGGGCTGGAGCATTGTGCGGAAGGCAGGGGAACACCCTGGACAAGTCAGCAGTTCATTACAGGGCTGACACATAAACAAACAACAATTCATGCTCGCATTCACACCTAAGGGCAATTTAAATTGGGTCATAAATATTGTTTTATTTTTGAAAATGGCTTAGCAGTTTCCTAAAATAGCTGAACACTGTGGTTTTAAACACACATTAGTTAAACCAATGTAAATAACACATTTAGTGATCTTGTGTGTATTTACAGCAGAAAAATGTGTTTGGGATGCACTCAAAATAAAGTACACTATTCATGCTGATCATCACTGATGTGTTTTTAAATTGCTTTTGGACAACAATTGAGCTCTACAGCACAGAGGAATAAGCTATATCCAACTTTGGATGAACAACAACATACTGTTGGATGAATTCAGTTGTTGGCTTTAGTCTTTTGTTTTTGTTTTTTTTGGATTTGTTGATTGGTTATTATGTAGCTTATGTGTTGCATGCTTTTATAAAATAGTGCAGTTGAAAGTTTAATGTGGGTTCTTTCAGTATAGACTTTTTTTTTTTTTAGGTTAAAATATTCAATAAGCTTTAAAAGACAATAATGGGCTACATGCACATCAAATGTACTGCTGTATGTCAGGTAAGCACTGTACCTGTAGGTGACAGGCTGCTTTCTTAAAAGTGACTTTACTTCTTGTACTGTGGCAATGACAATTACAAAAGAATGGGATGATGAAATTTGCTGCAATCACCAGCTTAAAAGTCAAGACATTACAATGGAGCGCTCAAAAATGAAAATCAAACCTGAGTTGTCAAACATAATGCAGATATTGGAGGATTTGTGTTGATGTTGGCAAAGAGGTTTCACAGTCTAATTAGAAATATTTCTACAATATCTGCAGAGTATAGTTAAGGTCAGAAAGAACACAAACTGGAACACATTACAAGTTGTCTACCCTGACCTCCTTCCTCTCTGAGACGAAAAGCCACAAAAATAATCATAAATAAGACCCTGAGAGTGCACTGAATCACATCAACTTGCAATAACGCTGATGCCACTGCTGCTAATGTACAGGCTAAAAGAGGAAACATCAAGAAAGGCTGTTTTGATGCACATTGTATGCTGCTAGTATATTTAATTATATTCTCTTACTAGTAGAGAATATAAGTAAGTAAGTATCAATCTATTTCCTTGGCACGATCATCACTATCCTATATAGATCATACATTACAAAATTGCCAAGATGAATATTTCCCAGGGACTCTGGGCTGGGATTGGGGACTATGTTTTCAAAAGGTTCTATGACAGGAAAAAAAAAAGAATAAATTTCACATCGACAAGATGAAAAAGATTAAAAAACTGTAGCTGGAAAATAGATCATGTTTGAGACAACCATTTGCATAAAATTAGTATTATCAAGGGGACTTCTGTCTTGGCAGACATGGAAGATTCACACAATATTCAAATCCCAGATGATCTACACTATTACTACAAATCACTGGGCGTCCCGCAGGTAATATTAGTCCTGTGTGAATGGAGCTTTTCACTTCATCTCATCCCAGGCTTTGTACTTACAGACTGTTGAACGAGTGGAGGATATATGCATGTTGAATTACTGTGTGAAAAATGTGTGCAGATATAGATGCAGTACATCCCCTATTGATTTTTGCCTTTGCCTTTGCCTTATGCCTTTGTGCTTGCATAAATATACAATGAATATATCTACAACATCCTGCTGTCATCTTATTGACTCATTTATATATTTATTTTTTTAGCAAAAAAAACAAAACAAAAAAAAACAATATTCATCAAGACTGACTGATTCAAAGTGTTTTGTCATTGAGGGTTGAGATACAACACACTGCAGTGAAAAAAAATTGTAATACAGTGCAGCTGCAGTGCTTACCTTTTGCTGTCTGGACATTAGAGAGGTGATAAAACAAAAACAACTACCTACTGTAAAGAGCAGCTGAGAAACCTGGCAGCATTATTCTAATGGTAATGGTATTGGACTGTAGTCACAATATACTTGACAGTATATAAACAATAGGGACTTGCTTGCAATTTGCTAGTGTATTGTTATAAATATGTTTGCTTAGTTGTAACATAGAACATTCAATTGCCGGCAGCTTTACGCTCGAAAGGACTGAAAGACTCTGAGGCAGCTTGTGTTGGTATCGAAATCTCTATCAACAATGATGTTGTATTAATCGATTTTCCATCCCAGCTATGCTGACACATAAACACTGTAAAGAGTTTAGAATGATATGATAGTGTTGCGCATACAGTAATATGATAATGATGTAACTGATTTTGCTGAAGTCACACAGATTGTTCCACATCTGTCTCTTCCTTACGTCTGTTTTAATAGCACATGTAGAAGAAACAAAAAAGGAAATCCAATTACATGAATGATGAGTCAGACCTAATACCACAAGGGGAGTTAATCAGACTGAGCCAATTAAGCAGAGCTGAATTTGCCTCTGTAAAAACTGAGGTGAGGATTTGCAAAGTGACAAGACAACAATGACTAATTTCAGAGAAATAATGGAAAAGTAACTTCCCGTCGCCTCTGCACAGTGCCAGCTTTTAAAATATGACACCATTACACTACACTATTAAATTCAGTTGGGTTATGAAAGAGTGAGTGTTTCCTCAGAAATAAATGATGTGAAAAGTGTTTTTGTGGTCCTGATGACACTGGAGATGGTACAGAGACTATTTCCACAGCGAGGAATAAGATAAAAATGACATAGATGGAGAGATACAGGGGTAGAAAATGATAAAGACAAAACCGCAGGATGAGACAGGGACAGAGAGGATTCAGCTCTGATGAAAGCCCTTCAGAGGCGGAAAGTCAAGAGTCAGGATGGCTGCATTGGCCTTAATAGATTGTCTCTATGAAACATAATACAGGGTTAAAAAAAATACACAGACCCACAATACTAAAAGCTAGACTAAAAATCTGCAACACAGCTCTTAATATTAAAAGCAGTGAGGGCCAGGAGAGGCCACTGGTTTCTGCTCAAAGAATCATCACTTTATAGAAGCAATTGCCAGATGGATACACTAAGGCCAAATTATAAACAACTGATAAATAACTGAAAGAAAAAGCCTGTCAAAAAGCCATTTATGTAAAATCCACTCCACAATTACAAATGCTATTCCAAGAAAGTTTGTGGAATGGCCAGTGTTTACCATACAAAACATGGACAAATAAGCTAAAATACATAACAAATGCAGATTATTCCATACAGGGGAGGAAGGCACGATGAGCATGAAAATATGTGAACATATGCTCTAGGGGAGCAATGTATGAGAGAGTGTGCTCTACACACCACCACACAAAATGGAAATGGAACTAGCAAATGACATAAACCAAAAGGTTTACCAGTTCTGATCATTTTTATATATAATAGTAAATATTAATGGTTCTGCACTCACCTTTCCTGTGCTTTCATGAAATAAGTCACTGGTCAAGTCAATCAATCAAATTATTCCAAAAATAGAGAGCAATAGAGTTTTTAAGGTGATACATTTTTGACAGCACCATCACTGCTATGACAGCGTTATTCAATTTTACACCTAATGCTTTTTAAGTAAATACCTGATAAAGACGATACCAAACCAGACAGGTAAAGACACAGCCACAAACGGATCAGTCCAGAATTAGAAGTACTGAATAATACATTTACACCTTTTCCTTTATACAACTGACAGGTCTGATGTTTAAATGATGATTTGCCCCAAGGTACCCAAGAGGCATCATGGAGAGAAATCGTGAGATACACACACACACACACACACACACACCTACATATATATTTTGGATTTGAATCATCAAGGAGGAGGAAACATATGCCAAGATGAGGTCAGGCTCACGCACATGAATAAACACACACAAAAAAAACACCAGACACAACCAGGACAAAAAAGGAAGCTAATGAATAAATAAAACAGAACAACCACCATCTAAAATAGCCCTGACCGAGCTCGGCCCAGGGAGAGACTTTCAGTGAGTGATCTCATCAGTACTGCTGTCGGGTCTGCTCAGTGGTCAGGAGAGCCGGTGTGGTGTTGACAGCTGGCTGTCATTACTCTAGAATTGAGGGGCAACAGCAGGACAGGAGGAAGAAAGAGACAGCAGACAAAGGGAGGTGGGAGGAGATAGACAAGATGAGAAACCTGAGGAAGAACCAGTCAAGAAAATAATGGAAAAGGAGGTAGGAGAGGTGGGGAAGGACCTCCCGACCTTGTAGGATTCCAGATGGGTTCATTTTTGTCAGTTCAGCTTTTTATGTCACCCTAAATTAAAGCATGTTACATATGCCTCGACTATTACAGTTTCTAATTCAGGCCTTATTGCTTTTTGCTATTCTAGTGTCACTGGGTATCTTAGAACAGATTTATGATGTGATTAAAACTGAATTTTGCAGGTGCACATCAGAACACACAGTATGATAAGGTTATTTTATATACAGGTCCTCCATTGCCTTATGTGTTATTGGGTTGTTTCTCACTTCAGTGCAGTTATCATAATTGTCTCTCATCACTGCATAATATTTTGATGTAGACCTGTATTGAGATCTATTTTTATTATAATACGTGTAAGCATTGTGCAACCTTGACGGAGGTGTGCTTCCTAGTTAGCACCTTTCATATCCACTTTCATTTCATTGTTTAAATGTTACATTTTACTTTTCAAATGGAGTTCCTCGCACCTTATGTGGCACCTCACACAAACCTATTTCTATGCAAATTAATTTTAATGACCAAAATGCTTACTTTTAAGCCCTGCATCTAAAAGTTTACTGAAATACTTGCAGCATGAATAGTACTGCATATAATTCTAGTAGGGGGCAAATAGCAGCCTGTGGCCCTGTAAATAACACAAAATACAAAGAGTTGTGTACTGGTAAATACTGCACTTTTGGAAGATCAATCAATAGAGATGACATATATACATGCATAAAACAAACTATTATTTAGGTATAATGGCTTCAACTATTAAAATATTAGCAGAACCTCCCTCTTCCAAATGGCATACTGTAACCTGAATTTGACTTGATACAATTTCACCATGAAGGATTTGCCATACTAAAAGCTCAAGAGTCAGACGAGTGACACAGGTGGGAGGTCAGAAAAAGAGGGATGAAGATCAGAGCCAGAAGGGAGGATGAAGTGAATTACAAAGCAGACAGAAGAGTGAGGGAAAAGACTTCATGACGGAGGGAGAAAAATATAAGACTAGATGTGAGAGATGAGGAGCCAAGAGGAGGATGGAGGACGGAAAGAGAAAAGATGGGGAGAGAGCAGGGGGAAATCAGACGGAGGCGGTGGGATGGGGGAGGGGTGACTGAAGGGCAGCTAGTGAAATGAACGAAGGCCGAGCATCTAAGGGACCACCAGTGAGCGGTCAGTGTGTGTGTGTGTGTGTGTGTGTGTGTGTGTGTGTGTGGGTGTTTTGACCATGTTTGCGTGTATGAAGCATAATGTGGTGACAGACAGAGATAGTGAGTAGGGGCAAAAGAGAGTTTGGAAGCAAGAGGAAGAAGCAAAAAGAGAGACATTTTTAAAAAGAGAGAGGTGAATAGAGACACAGAGAGAGGTGGATCTGGCCCAATGTGGAGAGGATTAAGGATTTAGGGCTTGTTGGAACAGCCCATGTTTACATGGGGCCAGAAATATACCTCTTGCCTGGAGATGTGTGTATTCTGTGAATTCAAGTTGGATTTAGATTTTTTTAAATTTAAAGGAGGCAATATAGTTAGCACAAGCAACAAACTCCACAAGTCTTTGTTGGTGGAAATGCCAAGGGCATTGTTTGTGCCGATTTAAAACCCTGCACACAACAGCGTGACTGAGCTCCTGCATTCTGCAATATACAATAGTTGTTTTGAGATTGTTTTTGCTTTTTTGCCAAGTTTACATGGATGTACAAATATGACAAGCACAACAGAGGATGCACCAAACAACCGTATAAGTTTAAAAGAAAGTATGAGACACCACAGATTTCACTAATGCTTTTGTTTGCTTTGGAGACTGAAATGAGGCTGAATCGGGTTTCTTTAAAAGTTGGTGCTTGTGTGGTGAGTTCACAGAGGGGGCATGATGGGAACACTCAGCTTCAATCAGATCACAATCCATAATAGATGCCCATGTAAATATCTTATGAGGGGGAGCCATGGAGAAAATGACTCTGTACTCAGGAACACACACACAGACATACACAAAGAACCAGAAGTGCAGAGCCACAAAGAGCAGACATCCCTCACTGTCATGCAAAGGGGGAAAAAAGTGTAATAGAGTGTATTTATCTAATATTCATGCACTATCTTAATGGATCTTTTGTATGAAAGCGTTCTTGTTTTCGCTGTTGTCTGTGTGTGTTCAACAAAAACAGGACTACTTGTAAAAGACCCGACTTTGCTTCTGAATGTGATTTTTGAAAAATACATAAATAACAAATGTTCCATGGATCTTACTTCATCTGTGTTGGTATTAAAAAGTAAACATTGTTGGAAATAAAGCAATAAAATATAGTGGTATGAACTCAGCAAACTCAGTGTAACACTTTGTTGGATACTGGAAATGGAAGTGCACAAGAATCTACGCCTACACAAGTAGGCTGCCTGAGCCCTTGCAAAGTTTGCTTGCATCTTAATGTCACATCAATTTACAAATTAGTACAATCTGTCAAAACAGTAATGTCAAACCTTAAATTTCCAATGCAAGACAAACCTCTACTTCTTGTAAATATACTGTACATCTGATGTGATGTTGGTACAATATGCTGCACCAACATTGGAAACAGATATCTTCCTGATACATGCTGCAATGTCTTCTCAGTGTGAGTTTGACTAAGCTGTGATACCACGTTTCACTTTAGAGCAATGGTAAAGGTCCAGTGAGTAATACTGTATATGAACAAGTGTCTTTTCATTATATCTACAGAAGGAACAAGTCCACTATGTTGCGCCGCCATGTTTCTACAGTAGCCCAAAATGGACAAACTAAGTAATCGTTCTAAATGGCAAGGGTAAGGCAATGGGTATTCTGTTGGCTGCAGTACTATAGACATGAGCAAAAACAGTAAGTAGGAGAGTAAATAAAAGCAACAAATTCAGAGGCACACACCCTAATAATAATTCTTACAGTAAGTAATCTCAAGGCTGGTGGTTAGAGGTATTTTTTCTTGCCATAAAGTAGGAAATATAAGAGCACAGGGAGGATTTCGTCACAGAGTTGATGGTCACAGTCATAAAGAATAGTTCGACTCTTTTGTACTGTTCTGACAGACATATTGTTACTGCCATGCCCCTGTGGTTTTAGTGGCAGTCATTAGACTTTAGGACATCCCTGTCTTTGATATTCAAGTTGTAAATGAGGTAGACTCACTCATAGAAGACAAAAAAAAAAAAACATACTGGTCAAAGGTATGTCAATACTGAAGGACCTTAGCATGGACCCGAACAAAGGGAAAGTTCCTCGGTTCCTAGTTCCAGGTACAGTAGGAGACACCATTTTTATTCATTCATGCATCAGAAGGGGAAAAAAAGGTTGGAAATGTCTGTCAGGTGTGAGCAGCATCAAAAAAACAGGTTCAGTGAATTACAAAATTAGCTAGTTGGTTCGACTTCATGCTTGATACATTTTCAGTTAAGTTGTAATGTAACCTCTGCTCTGTTTGCAGTTCGCATCACTGATTCCTTTCTTTGTGATTTTTTATCTTTTTTGTAAAATACTGGTGCTGAAGATGACACATAACTGTCATCGTCATGTTACTAACAAATAGAAAATGGCAATAACAAAAAAAAAAAAACTCCCCACCTATTCACTTACAAGCCCATTATTTAATAACATGGAAGTTAGGAGTCTGTTATGGGCCATCTGGGTGGTGATGATATTATGAATGCAGATGCAGCGCAAAGCCCTGCAACGCCCCACAGGGGAGCACTAAAAGCAAACCCTGACCCTGTTGAGCATCAATAATTCAGAATAAATCAGGGTTAGAATAAGTGCAGAGCCAAACAACACATCATTTCTTCAATGTGCAGAAGAGACAATGGGCTCCGCCATCATAAAGTTTGCATAAGGCCCAAGCCTCCCTGTTAGCTGTCCACAAGGCTGAACATTAGCTCCATTACGATGAAAAAAAGGAAAGTTGACGGGAAGCGAATAGGAGGAGAAAATGGTGGTGAGTCATTGACCATTCTGAGTCTCTTCTGAGACCACCTGGCACACAGAAAATGGAGCTGGATGCCACCATTGTGGGTATAGGAGGCCATCAGTGGCTGGCGGCCCAGATGGCTGACTGACATGCAGGACTGCCGGGAATACAGACAGCCATGTCAACATGGAGCCAAAGGGAAGGAAGGTGTTGGCAAGTCTTGATGGACAGATGAAAGAGAGGAAAAAAGTAATAAGGTCAAGAGTGCAATAAATTGGCAAAGACACATCCTGATTACCTTCCCATTCCACTTGAAATATTATTTTTTCAGTCTTAGCACATGGCTGCCAAAACACGCATGAATGGTTTATAGAAAGAGATGACCCTCTAACTAGTGATTTTACGGAAAACCCTTTTTCAAGGATGTTCAAACTGGTCAACCAACTAATAAAGTGATGAGTTCATACAATGAGATCATCCTGTCTGCCAAGATCATTACACCTGTGCTCCACTATGACATTTTGGTAAACACTGTGGCAAGTACAAAGCATCTGGGCTGTGTCTGAGACATTGCAGCCCGTTCTCTGATGACTAATGTTGATATTGTTCATAACAAGTCTATGGCTGGCACTTCAAGAAAATCAAGTTCAAACAAACAAGTATGTTATCATTTAAATATGATATATACAATCATTGTAGGTTAAACCAAGTCCATGGTATACGAGTAATTTTTGTCATTTTCTGTGACTCTGCTGTCCATGTGAGTTACAAGCTGACTTGTGGTAACATCACTTTAAGTCTGATATATTGCACAAAAATCAGCCAACAGCCACAATTCTCCATCTTTGGTGTCAAATCAAAGCTTCCTTCTCAGGATGTATAGTGTCATAACAGACAAGAACAATGGACTAATTTACTGACAGGGCAAAAGGGTATGCAATAGCTAGTGACGTGTGTTTTGCAAAGACCCCCCCTGTACAGGGAACTACAAGAACCGTGTGTTTGGGAGCACTGAGTTCTTGTTCCACATTCAGCCCCATGACATACAGTATCATATAGGATTACCTAACCATGTAGGTGCAGCATTCCTTCTAGCATTGGGTTAATTCTTTAGGAATGATTGCCAACATGTCAGCTTTAAACATTTGAGCCAACAGGGTTTACCAATCCTATATCATTAAAAAAACCTTTGATTTATAACATTTAAAGCAGACATTTTTTATATACCAAGTAAAATAAAAACTATTAGCTATTTTTGGATTTAGTTTAATTCAAACTGGATTTAAGTTGACCTCTACAGTGATTTGCATTAACAGGTGACTGAGATTTGCATTTTTATGGAGTTCCCATGGCCTTCTTTTGCCCTTAACTCTCTTTGAACAGGCGAGGCAGGAGATAGGGATGTTAATTATGGACCACAATGGGAATGATCTCAATAGCTTTATTGTGTTATCCCAGATAGGTTTTAATTGAATTATGGACATAATGATGGGGACCAGTGTAGAGGGGAATGCTGAACAAAGTGTTCTCTTTTTTTAAACAAATCAAATTAACCCAATCAATCACACTAACAAAGTTTAGTTTCTTTTCAGAACAATACAATCATTTCTAATTTCATGTACAAAAAGGATCAGAATGTTTGTGTAGCGAGACGGATACAATGGAGGTCACCATTCAAGGTCAGGGGTGTTTGTTAACATTATAATGAAAAAAAAAATTACGTTGGATAAATGAAATATTCGAGTGACCTACTTACTAAGACCCCTTTGGTCTTTTCTTTGGTCATCATTTCTCTAATGAAATATAGCAAAATACATCACTACTCTGCATACAGTGAAAATATTTTACAGTACATGCATGAAACAATTCAAACTCAAAGCACCCAGTTGGCAATAGTCACTAAATTGTAAACACGCCGATCATACTGAACACCGAACATACTGTTTTTGCTGCTTCGGGCCACCTGAAGTGTTTGCTCGGATTCCATTTTTCTGACAAATTTGTTCTCATAGCTGTTATTAATATTCATTAGTGCAACTTTGTGGCTAGCAAGGCTTCAAAACTGACAGCAGCAAATAGATCCCCTCCTCTGCCTCACTTTCGTTCAGGGCTTTCATCTAACGTTCCTTGTCATTTTTATAGGTCAATGTTTTTGTTTTTTACTTTTTGTTGTTGTTTGGGAGACAAAAAGGGACCTCAAAGGAAATCTAGGATAACAATGCAAATGAGTTAGGCGATAGTCTGAAGGCATCAAATTAAATAAAGCATTTAATTTCTACAAATGCTCTCAGATGATTACTAATTTGTATGCTCCTGTAACTCCAATATAGACAGTGAAAAGGAAGGAAATCATTTTCAGCCAGTGTACTGTGGCTGAACTATATGTACAGAAAAAAATGGCCTGGGGCACATACATACCATCATATATGAATAGGCATAAATACTTAAACAAAGCAGACATAAACAAAAACAGCGCAAAACAGGCAAAAACACAAGTGCGGCCACACAAAGACAATCGCTTATAAAACATATAGAAAGTGCACATTTCATTTCTCACCACCACAGAGTCCCTGGGCCCCTGGCAGAGAGACAGACATGGGTCCCAGAGGAAAGAAAGAGGATTACAGGAGTAAACAACACGAACATATGACACTTTTAATAATGTCCCCTTTCTCTGTCTCCTCCTCCTCCTCCTCAATGTCTGGAATCTCCTTCACCACAATCTCAATTCATATTGTAAGTCCTTGTGCCTGTTGTGCTTTTGTGTTTTGTTTCATCAGTTGACAACACTAACAGCATGAGAGGGAGACTGCTCACAAAGTTAAGAAATGACTCAATGCTTAAAATGAAATCAATGTGACATGACACTCAATTGGAATCAGCAGGTAAAGGAATGATAGCTCTTAGATAGATGGTGACACTTTTATTCATTCTCTTGAAGGCAGTGCAACTGATGAAAAACAATTCTGGCACAGCAAAAGTAAAATCACAAATACCAGCCAACCCATCTACCTACATATTTTCATAAGTCTACTTGTGTATGTACTGTAGGTCTTGTTACTTGGGGCTTCACTCATGTCACTGCATAACAATAAGACACTAAAGCCTTGATCATACTTCAGGACAGACACAGAGCTACTGACTGGCACTGACCCACTATTATACATACTATTATCTGGGGTCTGTTAACACAGACACACAAAAAGGCATGTGCTTTCTGTAGTCTGTCATGTTTTTGCATTTTGCTGAATTTTATAAAGTTTATAAAGACAAAACCAATTTTGTTGTATGTTTTCTGCGCTTGGATTCTGTCAAGCAACCATGCAGTACGCTGAAATGTCAGACATTTCATGGAGGGATACTAAATAAAGACTCGGCAAAACAAACACATTGTTGGCGAAAGTCTCTCTTGCTATTATTCAAAGCTACTATTCAAACCATACCACATTCAAAGTGCAATCTTATTTTCGAAGCTCTCTCTCCTGTGAGAGAATGCGGATTGATATATGCACACATTTGGCCTACTTGGCCACTATTTAAATACCTTCAACATATCTTCAGCATCACAGTAGCTTCAGCCTGGCTTGAAGCTACAACATGAAACATACATGACAACTGAAAAACACGAGGTTGAAGGATAGAAGAAAATGGGGAAAGTCTTCATTCACTATTTTTCTGGATGTGGCAGAGAAAGATGACATCCCCATTCTTAATCCTGTCTACAAAACTCTGATTAGTGAGGCGTGTTTTTCACTGGGAAATTAATACTATTTAGCTCAAAAATTTTATAAGTGGGCAGCACTTCAGAGGTGTGGAAACAGGCCAACAGTCTTTCCACTCAAAAACAACCCTGCCAACTATATTTGTTTAACAAGTTAATATAAGATGTTATCCTTCCAGTCCTACAGTAGCGTAGTAAAGTGTCCAGATAAAATGTTAAACTTTTACTTAAATAATGTATTTGCATTTATTAGGCTTATATCATTTCCATGGATAGTCGGATGTCTGTAGCGGGTTTTATGTCAATCTGATATACATTGTGGCACATTGGTTCTCAAACTGATGGGCAGACTTCCCCTTGGGGGCACATGAGGATGGAAAATAATGTAGCACGCATCTAAAGTTGACTGAGTCTAACTCACGGGGGAACAATTACCAAGGAAGAGCACTTTTTCCAGACAGCAAACCAACATCAAGGTGGACAGATTAGGATAGAAAGGTAAGGACAGAAACACAGAGCAAACATGTTACTCACATCTTAAATATAAGGAAAGGAAGTCTTGCTCTCAGGCTTACTGTATAGTAGGAGAGACTTTTGTCTTTAGTGCCTAAATGTAGGCAGATCATATTTTTAAAGTTTGATGAAATTTCAACTTGAGAAAAAGTTTCAATAACGGCTACAACTTGTACACACAGGTTTTCAAAGTTAATAATGGCCTAGTGTTAATATTACAAACATCTCTACAGTGACAAAATGCATTACCTCTCCAAATCATAAAAGCTGAGTGGTACGGTCACCCTTTACTTTTACAGGTGGGCCTACAGGTGGAGTAGAGATGTATTCTCTTTAGCTCTTTTAAAAAGTCTGACTAAGAGATAGACCAGTGTCAAACACAGGTGAAGATGCTACTTAGAATAACCTTGAATCACTTCTGATTCCTCCCACAGGTGGATTATTTAAACACTTATCAAAAAGGGCACAACATACCACAGATTTATCCTGTTCTGAAAACCTGCATAATTTAAAACTTGGGGATTAAGTGATGTTCTTATTCAGAGTGACTTACAACAGATGAGTGAGTAGGATTCATTGTCTTACTCAAGGACACATGGCTATTGATAGCTGTTTTTTTTGTTTTTTTTGGCTATAGCAGGGACAAAACCTGTAACCTTTCAGTTATGGAACAATCTCTGCACTAGGCCACCCCCCCCCCATCCCATTATTTAGAAGGGCGGACAGAGAGGGAGAGAGGCATATCAAAGAATGTCCCTTAAACCACAGGCACACATGCAATTTGAATGATCAATGTGTGATGTACACTCTCCAACAATTCATATACTCAGAGACCCACAAGTAAATCCATAGTGCATCTGCTTGCCCCCACAAACTCTGTCTACTCAGCAAAATTACACACATACACAGTATAATGTACATAATTTGAATACCGAGCTCATTTATAACATTGCTGAAAATTCATAAACTCAGGCACTATACATTCACCACGTATAATTATAACTTTCTTATCGCTGACATGTTATATAAGTCTTACCCACGCACATACAGTCGAGCACACAAAATGTCATTAACCAACTGCATCAAAACACCTACGCATAAATCTATTGTCTGCAGTGTCATATCAAGATGCAAAGCCACACACATGCAGGAACATAATTGGAATGTTCAATTACAGAATATGCAGTACTGTATACACACAAACACTCTGGTGTATAACTTCTCTCCCCTCATTTCTTTTGCTGGCTGACTTGTATTTCGTGATACAATGTCCCAGACATCCACAGAGAATAATTAAGTGACTCCCAGCACTTTTGCTCCTCATAATGGCTAATCTAAAGATCATTAGTAACAGTATACGCTTGAATTGTGTTATTTATTATGCTGTTCTGTTTCCTATTAAAAACTCCGGCTGGATCAGGATTGATGTCGAGTTGCCTCCATGCATGCATGTGTCCACGCAACCTCGGTGTTAACAGACAGCATGTGTGATTTCAGCTAGTCAAGGATCTCACTTGCAGAGGAAATTGCTTTCAAGTCATAGTTACCAATCATCATTGGCACATTATGAAATCTCAAGGTTGAGTTTCAGCCAAGGAAAGGAAAACAACATTTCTTCTCTGGGCGTGAACATTTATCTACAGTGCTAGTTTCAAGGTGCTTCATTCTCTGTTGCTACATTTATGGTGTCTCAGTAATTCTTAGAAATACTGTATGAGTCCTGTGCTGGCTCTGTTTTTCTCCAATGAGGTGCTAATATAGTGTTTCCGCTATATTCGTTTTTGCGGCGGTGGCCCTCCACTCCACAATTATTGCTGCCACTGCTTCTGAATTTTATGAAATGTCATGAAGTCACAATTACACGACACTACAGAGCTGTCCGCTCCACTGACCCCAAACAAACTAGCGTCAGCTCTCTCTCCACTTTGAGGATGAGCAACTGGAACAGTGACAGGACATCAATCACTCGCAAAGTCGTGACAAACAAATAAACAACAGCGTAGATTAGCTTAACTGAAGATCCCTTTTAAATGCAGCTAGTCTGTGTACAAACAAGTTTTAGGTGTTTAAGAAACGTAGCATACAGTGCATCAAAAAAGCATGGCTAAGAGGACTTCAACAAATGGTAAACTATGTTTTAGATAAACATTTTAAAACAAATATTTGACACTTCCATCTGATACTTATTTGGGAGAACTGTATAAAACATAAAATGATTTTTATGTCCTTGAAAATTACATTTTACACTGCCAATTTACCCTTGTACATCACTTTCAAATTGTTATTTGAGCAGTGTGTGCCGCGGGGGATGTATAGATTTTCATACTGTCAAGGTGGAATATCCCTGTAAGGTAAAATTCAATTTCTGGAGACATGGAAGGACCACAATGGGCAGCTGCACCTTTGTGAAAGACATGCATATAGTATTTTAGTATTTTAAGACCTGCATGACTCAGACAGAATCCCAGGAATGAATCAGCAGTCTGGGGGAACATGCAAAATATAGTTTCATCAAAGCATACACCCACCAACATCACAAATATAGATGATGTCTCTCTGTTACAGATTAATACAACTTTTAGCCAGCCTATTAATGTTGTAAAATGCTCTGCTCTAAACATCTGGAATATCACAGGCAAACTACAGTTGGATGACTTTTTTCTCTTCTCAGGTTCACTCAAGTTTTATTCAGATGCCAAAAAGGTAAGCCTGAGGATATTACACAAATTATGCAAACTATGTAAAAGATGTGTGCCAGCAAAATACACAAAGTCCACTAATATATTTGCACACATTAAAGAACCACTCTTATGGAGCAAGTTTTTCTAAACAGCCATATGGGGAATAGAGATGTGTACAAACTGGTTAGCAGTTAAGGATTTAAAATTTACAAGTCACTAGTGCGGATTAACTGGGCTCTGCACCTCTAAAATGCACAGTAGGGCGCAGATTGTAGAAATTAATTTTAAGGTCTGATAGTATACTCAAAATCACTTTAAATCATTGGCCAATTGTCAATTCTCCCTTTAACTGTCGATACATGATCCGATCAGCAATCAGTACAGTACATGCCTAATATCATTGAATTGTTTGGAAAAAACAGAAACTGGTCAGCTGCCACTAGACAGTGATAGCTTCCATTACTGAACATCTGCAAAAACTGGGGTTTTCTTGGTAATACAAGAAAAAACAATGACCATAGTACCACCACACCAGAAAAAAAAGAAGTAGAAGTAGTACCAAATTGGGCATAATTCCCAAACCTGTGGTATTTTGTGAATTTCATTGTTGCAAGCAGAGTATAGCGAAACAGAAAGTACAACAGCAGCAGCAATTCTCAAAAAAGGTAAATGGCCAACCAAATGACCCTAACATTTCATGCTGATACTTTCCGTGATCCATGGAGCCGCCCACTATATAAAAGCCAATGGAGATGGATGGGTCTGCCTGTCCCTGAACAATATAGGATGCAGTCAACCATACAACTAGTGATAAAAGCTGATGTTATCACCCTCCAGACTTTTCCCCTGAGAGAAGCTTCATAGTGCTGACTTCTCTTTCGCATCCAAGACCACCTCAATCTACTTTTGATATACCCTAATAACCCAGCACTCTTCCCAGCCTTTGAATGATGATGACATGAGCAAAATGCCAAAGGGTAAAGGCAGTTTGTCCCTTTCAAAATGCCACATACAATAGTCACTTTAACTGCAGCCAGAAAAACATTGTCACATTGTCATATTCCTCACACAATTCCACTCAGGCTACGATGTTAGTTATGTCAATAATGTTTAATACACTTAGCATGCAGACCTTTAAAATCCTTGTTTTGTTTTGTTTTTTTAAATGGTGAATGAAAAGCTGACCTTTCTTACGTCATATGAAAAAGGATCATTTCATATCTTGCTTAAGGAAGTTCTTAAGTGAATTTAATGTAATTTTGAAAAAAATAAATACAATAAACTCCTTGCAAATGAAATTTGTTTTTACTTGCTTGAAAGAAAAAACATATTTGTTGGGTGGCTATTTCACTGTAAGACACACCTACTTCCATCACTACCCCCACCCCTTTGGGAAGGTTACCGACGGCAACCAGGAGCAGTAAGCCTGAGGCAGATTTGTTACTCAAGGACACCGTTATGAATTTGAGTGAAACCAAAACTTGATTTTGTCTTTGTTCACATAAAAAGTTGAGTTGATAAAAACAAAAAGAACATTAAAAGACAAATACACAGGCATAGTTAATCGCAACTTTTTAATCAAAACTATTTCATTGGAACAAAACATTTAATACAACATATAATATAATATCTGGCTTGACTTAAAGGATCAGTGTGTAGGATTTAGTGGCATCTCAGTGTGTTTGCAGAGTGCAACCCTCTCCACTCAACCTTGTGAAAGTGTAAAGGACAAATTACAGTATGCGTGAAACAAAGACACAGGTGGTCCCTTTTAAGACCCTTAAAAATATATGTAAAGGCCATTCACATGTAAGAAAAACACACAATTCTTATTTTCAGCTGATTGCACACTTTTGATAACATGGTTGTGCCCCTTACATTTTCGTTATCTGGCTGCTGCCAGCACTCATGGTAAACTTTGATAGAGTGGATCAAATTAACTCAAAGGTTTTGAGGTTTTGCTACTTTCTGCAGTACAGAAAAGTACATAAACAAAACTAAACAACCATAATAAGCACCACAACTGCAGAAAAAGCTCGACTGAGCTCTCCTGACCTATTTGAAAGTAAACATAGAGCAGAAATGAATTATTGCACAGTGTGAAACTAATACTATTATCAAGTTGATTAGAGGAACAGAAACGGAAGGGTGTTATTAGATGGAAAACTTTCCAACTTATTTTGCAGCCATCCTATGGAGAGCAATAATGGTAATGTCTCTTCTGCACAGACTTAAAAAGCCAAGGCCATTTTTGGCCCCTCAGGTAAAAGCACATCTTTCTATACAATATCTACTCACTCAATTAAAATGCACAGCACACTGGGGAATGTACATTTGCTATATCAACTGTCTGGACCCTCCAGCTTTGATGAAAGGTCATCCAATTGATCATTAGGTATAAGGGCAGCTGTGTCTAACATAAAAGCACTGGAAATGAATACCATGTGCTGTATAATTGAGCTATTATCATATTTTCCGCTTTCATCTTTACCTTTCCTCTGACATACCATTAAAACAAATTAATACATAAAGTATTTTAAAAACAGAATTTCTATATTAAGTGAGACTGGACATACTTGAAATACTGAAAATAAAGAGTGAGTGTGAGTGTTTCAAGTGTTCATTCAAGTGTTTGTTTTAGCCCAGTCTTCTCTTCTCTATTTCCCGCCATGGCTAGCTGCACACCTGATAATGAAACCCAGCAATAAGTAATGCTGTGTAAGCAGATAGGGAAGAGCTGGAAATACAAATAGGATCAGCAGTGAAATTGATTATAAATGGGAAACGGGCCACTCTCAAGCACCAGTGAAGCCAAACATTGCCAACATTATTAAGCTAAATTATTGACAGAGTTAGAGACTGTGTCTGGGTAAAAATATCTCAGTGTAGGACACAGGAAAATACAGTGTCTACAGTAGACAATTATTTAAATGAATGGCTCATAGCAAATGTTAACTAGTACTACAACAAAAACGTGTAGTGTCCCTTGGTAGTTCAAAATATAATTGTTTTATTCATTACATCTTCTAAAGGCCCCATTGGATAGTTGGGCTCAATAAAAAAAATAAAAGTCTCTTACCCACAGACACAATAGAGTTTGTGTTAAAATGCTGTTATTTTTACAAAGCACTATACATTTAAAATGACCATCAAAGGTCTTCATCAGGGTCAGCATCAGCAGTAGCTTAAAACATCTTTATTGTCTTCAGTTAAGTGGGAGGATAGTTCCTTGTCAGTGTCCAATCCTATTGTACAAAAAGAAGGAAGTGATGCATCTTAAATAAAGGAGAGAACGAAAGAAAGAAAGAGAGGAAAAAGAATGTGAGGAAAGAAAAGAGAAGATGAGAGCAGGGCTAAATCGACATAATTAACACAAGACTAGACATAATGTTGTGGACCTGATCTTTTTAGGCTCATGTACACATGAAGTAATATAAATAGACATTGAATGTTTAAACATTATAATCCAAGGTCAACTGCAATTAAAGTAGGAAATTATTTGGATTGTTGTAAAACAAGACAGCTGTGCAATGTCAGCCAGCAGCATACATGGTTTCAAATGATGGCTCTTTCATTTTTCAAGTTATTCATTTTTGAATCTGTGAATCTCCCTAATAAATTACAGTTCACACAAATTCCCTCCATTTCTGTCATTTTTCCTTTCGACCCTAGCACTTGATACCACTCCAACATACTGTTCTCTTTGAAAGGCCCTCATTCTCTCTGGCTTCTAGTTCAAACGGCTGCACTAAAAAAAGTAAAAACATTTACAGCCATTTGGTGCCTCCAAGTATTTCAGGTGATCAAAGGTGAGCCAACAGCGCTGCAGCACCACAGGGACCCCAGCCAATCATCATTATTACACCCTCTGTCATCAGGATTTGACCATCATTACAGATGATCTGTCATCTTCAATCAAGACTTATGATTGCTGCTGATTAGAGCTGAAACCAGCCAATCAGCTGCTCTCACAAATCAAGGGGGCTTTTGCCTTCCTTGACCTCACCCTCTCAACTCCTAGAAAAAATACTATACAGTATAGAGTAGAAGAAATCTTCTCTTCCTATATTTTACAAAGACAGGATGTTTAAAAAAAAAAAAAACGTGAAAACAGCAGTCATCCACATATTTGTCCTTCAAACCAGGACAGAGGACAGTAGTTTGCATGAGACAGTGACAGAGAGTGAGAGGGAGACAGTGACGACAAAAGCAATTAATGAAAACAAAGCCCCAATTCCCAGATGCCTTTGAATTGTCCACTCTCATGGTATGTCCCTGCCTTGCTATGCTGTGCATGCTCTCCCCAGCTGCCATTGCGGCTATAAATATCACTTATCACACTAACTGACTTCTCTCTTGAGAGGGAGGGAGAGAGGGAAAGAGAGAATAAAGGGGACCAAAAATACAGTGCAGGTATGATTGCTTGCCAAGACAAATGGCATCCATCAACTTTAGCTGAGCTCCATATTCATCTGCAATTGGAATCCAGCCATGCATATACAGGAGGGAGATGATAGCTGCTCTGGTCTGGTCTGGTCATGTGTGTTGTGCAAACCACATCTCTGATTCTATAAAAACAGTGTATTTTCCATTGGAAGGCTGTATAAAGCACATATAGATTTTTTACTAAAAAACTTAAAAAACATTTAAACAGCTCTGACAGATGTAGAATGATATAAACTCTGACAGGGTGTTGATTTTAACACTGAAAAGTTAAATTAACATTGATGATTTTGCTGTGCAGCAGAGCCCTTGCTGTGCTGATCAATGCAACTGGTGAGAGAGCCAGAGGCATGGTGTGTGTGTTAATGTGCACGAGTGAAGCTTTGCCCTTCAACACATACACACAGAGGCAGCATGCTACTACAAATATTCACCAAGGCTTGTGCATCTTTTTCTCTGCTGCATGTCACCCCATTAACTGTAGCTACAAAGCAATGCCTGGTCTAATGCTCATCTCCCTGTGTGAACAAAGTCCATCTGCACAGATACCTACCCCAGCCTATCCAGCGTGGCTCAGCATGGCACAGCAGGAGCTGGCAAAGCTGCTGGGCCCTAAAGGTAAGCAAATCTATGCACGAGTCCAGCAATAAACCTAGCTGTAAACCTGTAAACTCAGCTTCTGCATCACAGACAATCAGTGGGGGACTGGCTTCCACCAGTGGTTCTACCTCCCCCCTCCTGTCCATCTCAACTTTGTGAAATGAAAGGAAAAAGAATATTCAAAACCGTTATTTGATCATTAACTGACTTGTGTGTAATGTTAAAACTAAACTTGATTTTTGATTTTTGATGGCTGTTCTGCAAACTTTTAAAATAAAATTTACTGCTATAGCTCTGTTTTGGTGTGGATTTTATTACCCCTAAACCGTACACTCATGAAGAGAAATGAAGAAATGGGAGTCAGTGCTTCAGAAGTACTGCACTGTGATTTAGCTAGGCTGAAGTTACCTTTGGGCACAGAATGAGCTATACCTCATTCATTCTCCTTGCCTGGCAGAGTCACTATGAACTTCAGAGAGTCTTTAAGGTGCCTTTGGGGGTTAACCTCCGAGTTAGGTGAGAGCATGTTGTGGACCAAATCCAATAGAGATCAATACAGCTTGGCAATAAAGCTGAAGCCAGCAGTGAGCTGTTCTCTTTTCTCATCTGCGACCAGGCCGCCACAATAATCACTGGACGAAAGAAGGACTTTTCAAGTGCTAACACTTACACAATGCATAATCATCAAAAGAAATTGAGAGCTAGCCTTTCTTATTACCCAGTGCTTGACAGATCTTCAATTCACAAGTATTTGTGCTCCTTGGAAAACTATATAAAAAAAAATAAAAAAATAAAATAAAATAAAAAAATAAAAATAGAGGAGCACCCTTGTTATCCCAGTCCATTTGTGTTTCTTTGGTCTGGGTCTGTTTTTCATGGTCTTTCATGTATGCCACAACATACAATGATATTTTGGACAATAAATGATAGACTGATGGAAAGTGGAAAAGTGCACTATGGTTTCATGAGTAACATTTGAAATTATTTTTGGAAATCATGGAGGTTGTGTCCTCTGGGCTAAATTTATATTTTTACACAGTGTCCAAATATTTTTTTCCCTTTTGGAATCAGAGTTGTAGTTCAGTTTAGTATAAAGGAACTTAACTGGCCTGGAAAAAAAAACTCTGGCCTCAGCCTCATCCAACCCATGAATTGGAACACTAACTGTGAGCCAGGCCAGGCTTATCACCCAACATCAGTGCCTGACCTCACTAATGCATTTGTGGCTGTGTAGAGAGCATTTGTGCATCAGTTTCACAAGTTTGTAGAAATCCTCCCCAGAATAGTGAAGACTGTCATAGGCAGAATTTATGACACGTTAAACGAGATGTGAAATGTTTAGATATTTGCATACTTTTAACCATGTTGGGTACAATGAAAGGATTCTTGGTTATTTAAAGTGGAAATATTTATTTTAAGTTTCTGATGTGCAAACACACACACAAAAAAAAAAAAGAAAATTCCAGGCATGCATGATAGCAAAGCAACGTATTTCAGGCGCAGTGCTCTTCTTTTATTGATTCCCAGGCAGTAATAAAAGGTTTTTTAAAAAGGCCACCCACTCTATTTGATGTGCAGAACATGAAACACGCTGGCATACATACAGTAGTCTACACTTTACCAAATAAAAGTGCCATATTTCTTGCGTGCTGCACCCTGTTAGGTTTTCAAATATGGCTTGTGCTCAGTGTGAAAATAGATATGCTTTTTAGTTTTAGATTTAATAATGAACATTAAACAGAGACATGTTAACAAAGACAAACTGTTAAACACGAACAATGACAGACAATGCTTACATCGTGATTTAAAACTGATACCAGTCAAAATGCCTTATGAATACCAAGAATGAAGTCAGCATAGATCTGAATGCAGACGTATCCCATAATCCTTGATAAGAATGTTTTTTTCCAGAATAAAACAAGACCTTCACTCTCTTAAATGCAAATATGGTATGACAAATATTATTAAATTTTCTTCCACAGCTTATGACATCACTATCTTTCTGCTCTCTGCAAACATTAAATGTATTATAACTTTATTGAAATATTTTGTGTGAGTCATGTGCAATCTATCGGCAAAACACACAGTGAGGTACAGGTCCATAATTCTCCATTCCACATCTAAATAACACTTATGTACTATATGCTATTAATGATACATGAATATAATTACATTTCTCAGAGCATTTTGCCTAATATGCCAAATGAATAGGGAAGGAGACTGATGAGAACACAGTAGGTGTTAATTAGCCTCATCCATGCGCAAAAGGGCTTCTATTTTACAAAGGGGGGACTTTATATTATTATTCAAGTTGATACAAGTTCAGACTGATGCAAATAAAGTACTTCAAATGCATTTTGGCTCCCAGCTTTAATAGAGGTCAGAATTTAATGTGTCTTCCCAATGCCGGAAAAAAAGAGGGGAAATCATTAAGTCATTTAACTCTGTCACTCAGTGTTTGAGTGGAGAGTAGCCTGCAGGAACTATGCCGTTTTTGAAACAGAGGGTTTTTCATGAGTCTGTGATGACAACATGGGATGGTAATCGAATGTCAAAAACCTGCAATGTACACAGCTGTTAACTTATTGCAGGAGGGATTACTGCTACAAAGCCTGGACAAGAGCCAAAAGTCCCAATAACAGGAAGGCGCGACGTGTATATGAATACACAATCACTACCAAAGTTCCCTGGAGCAAGATACAGAAACTCAAAATGCTCTGATGAGAATAAAGATCTGGACTACAAGGGCCAATGGTTATCTAGGCGGAACAAAGCTATTAACATGATATTAAAGTAATCTTCTTTCCCCTGTAATGAAGAATTAAATCACAATGACCAAGAAAGTGGAACCTCATTATCCAAATTTCAAATACCCTAATTTAATGGGCATAATGAATCAAATAGGCTTACATTATGTGATAACACTGAAGAAGTATAATATTAACTGAGCACTACAATATTAATTGTTTTCTTGTACCTGCACCTGGAACCCTCTGCAGACTCCCATCTAAAAATAATCCAGTTCAAACTGTGAGTTCACGCCTTGGTCAGGTCCAACAGGATCAAACAAAACCCTGCTTTATATAGTGCATAGAGATCTGAGATGTTCTCTCAGTACAAACTTCATTTGAACAGAAAAAATTAAGGTGAGGCCAACGGGTATATGTATTGAATGTATACTAATAAGGAGGCCAGAGGATACTTTGTAAATCGAGCATCATGTCCCCAGCAGTGGTAAAATATCCTCATTGATACAGTACAGAACTAGAACCACGGAACGCCCTTATTATCGAGTGTCCCACTTTGCTAACATCTCTGGGTGATTTGCATGTGTCATAGCACAGTCTGACCCATTCCACCAACTTCACTTTGGCTCAACTCAGACATGACAATCATTTCTGACTGTGTGTGTGTGTGTGTTTAGGTGAATGCACATTAAGGACAAACAGGAAAAAATGTGCAACAGACACTATGTGGACACAGTTTTCCTAATTTTTCATTCGTCAGTAGCCTGTCGACATCATTCTGATACAGCTCAGCATATCTCAGGGGAGAATTTAAGAGGTTCAAGATAGTAACATTTCCATGCATGAATAATTATGCCTTCCAGAAAGACAGATTAGAGGACTGCAACCCTAAACCTATTCAGACAGGAATATAAATATTTAACATTACCCTAAAATCTCTTTATTGGCATCAGACTAAACAATGTAGCTGTATTCAGATTAGCCTCTCAACGGGCGCAGAATGCAGACAGAAAGTCTTAGAAGAAAGAAAAAGAGAAGATATAAAACTTGTGTATAACATTGTGTTTAGAATTTAACCTCTCTCCGTCTCTCTCTCTCTTACTATAAACACACAGCTGGGTGACACATTAAACAAAACAAAAAACTAAAGAGTAAAACAACTCTTCCATACAGGTCATGAATTGTTTGATGAGTAAGAAGTGTTAATTATTAAATAATACTTATAATTCACAGGAGATTTCAATCTCTCACATCATCAAAACACCAAATGAGGAAATGTCTTCTTAAACTTTTGTTTATCCTTCCCAAGATTTATAGAATCCGTGTCATGGTGCCCTGACAGCTCATGACAGCCAAAACCTTTGGTTCATCATCTATCTATCTATCTATACATACAGTAGATACTATAGTTATTTGCCTTTTTCTGTTACAAACAGACTCGCAGATGAAAAATATATCTCACAGCAACCCAAACACCCAGTCTGACTAGCAAAGACCATGTTAATCAGAGTGGAAAACGCTACATGTAACCAGAGGTAAAATAAAGAACCTGTAACCCAATCTCCAACAGACAGTACACCACAGGATAAATGCTGAGTCTTCTGGGTATCTCTCTGGGTAACTCCTCAGCACATTTACAGCATTTACTGGCAGCCTCCATGCACCCCTTCATCAGCATTTCTTTCAATGATCCCTAACAAAAGGAGTCAATTGATTTTCTGAGATGAAGCTCTATGTTTGGGAATTAGTGAGAGGAATTAGGTAAGTGTAAGCAGTCCAAGTATTCCATGAAGAATTTAGTGCCATCATGATCATCTGATTTAACAATTCTCCAAATGAAGTAACATAACAAAATTCAGGGTTGTCAGACACGCACCTTGATTACATAATTGTCTCGAGACTGTTTTATGCAGATGGTTGCACAAAGATGCAACTTCAGTACTGGAAAATCGTCAGAGTGAGGCAGACTAAAGCAGAAGAAAAGAGGTAGCAATGACTAGAAGGTGGAGAAAACAAAGCTAAAGGTTACTTTCCTGAAATTGTTGCTGCTACTATGAATACATATGCTATCATCAAAGCCATCTGAAAATGATGGTAAACTGTGGTTAAGGTCAGAACTCTGGAACACGTACTCGGAATTATAAATGCCACTGAAATAAGTTTTTTATTTAATTGTACTGTATTGTAAGTGGGTTGTCTTGTATAAATTACTTCCATTCCTACAGCTGGTCATTATTCTATCTATTTATAATATATGCAAATTAGATATACCTATGCCAAAGTACTACTTGTCATCAAATTATCCAGGTAACTCAGGAGATGTATTACACAATGACCAAAGAAGAAAATTAACAATGTACCTTTTTTACTCAAGTGTATAATCAGTGTAGTGAAGGTCAGTCAGCATGAATTACTATGTGAAAAAAAGTTTTAAAAAAGTTAAAATTAAAAATAAAACTCCTGACCAATAAAATTGTTTACAAGACAACAGCCTTGCCTTGATCTTAAAATTCTTAGCCTTATTCACAGAAAGTCTAAAAAAAAGACACTGTAAATCTAATATTGAAATATTGAAATGTGTCATTTGATGTTCAGACGAACCTGAAAAACTTAAAATTGACTTGCAGTTTTGTTGATTAAAACTTGAGACTTGACACAAAAGATCGAAAATCTGGATTTAATCTGGATTGTTGTTTTAGGAAGGAAACTAGTCTGGAATATAATTAAAAGTTATTAGTACACTGTTTGAAGTTATTCTGCCTTTAAAAGCTAATCCTTAATGTGATTTCTCTCCAAATCTACAACAGAATTCTAATGAAACACTGGTGCTTTGAGGAACAAAACATGCAAAAAGCTGCTTGCAGGTGTAAGTCTGACGTAAATGTTTCTTTAATTAATATTATCTGGAAACTAGGTTGCGTTGATTACCCTGATCCCTGCCCTCTTTCAACTATCTGAGAATTTTATTATCCATCGCCCCCACCAGGATAGCTGAATTATCACTTAATTCACTGAGAGACCACTCATACCGACATGTCAAAATAACCATGCTAGCCACAGCCGGCTCTATCTGATTTCACGCGATACTTGCTGCTCCTGCTTAGTATGGCAAGTAGCAATTTCATTACAGATCTCTCTTTCCATCTCCCGCTCTTTCTTCTCACTGATGTCCTTAACCAATGACACCCTAATTCATTCACTGCCCTATTTCCATGGGCCTGGGGTTTCATTGCTGATGCATTTAGGGTGAAGAGCCTCTCCTCCAGGGCCTGGCCGTCGCTCACACACCTGGGATTCTGCCCCACCATTACGCATGCTATTTGCACAAATTGCTCCATTTGTGTTTGAATATGAAATGCATTTCCCGAATATGACCGGAGACCGCATCTATCCCCTAAGAGAGCAGTTGAGATGTGAGGGATATTTTATTCTTCAGTGAGATTGTCTCTTCATCTTCCCTTTGCCAGGAATTTTAACGTGTGAAATTGTATGGAAAATCGCTGATGCCAAATTGTTCAATGGATTTTAATTGTGCTAGGAAAGGTAGAAATCCTTAAATACCATGAAGTTACAGTTGAATAGTTAATGACAAGAGCTGTTTTTTGGGGTTTTTTTTTAAATAATGACTGAGATGAAAAACCTCTAAAACTTCTTCTCTTAAATCTTAAATGTTCAGATAGTTACTTGGACAATCGAGCTTCTGTAGGTCGGATGATGACCTCTTTGATGATTGATGATATATTTACCTAAAAATATCACATCTGCAGACATGACCACCTGTCACTTCCCACAAGAAGAATACATAAAGGTTATACTCTTCACAAACAGTGAAATGATATTTCTTGCACACGTGGAAATGGAAATATTAGCTGATTTCAAATTGTTTACATCACGGTTTAAAAATGCCCATTCTTAATTTGGTGACATTTGTGTTCTTCCTGCTGCAGTAGGGGAAAAAAACTGACATTCAGATGTTAAGGCAGCAGTTAATCTATGCAGCAGTTAACCTATACATGTAATGTATATTTTTCATGGTAGCCTTGCTGATTGCTTATGGAAAGTTTTTAACCAAGGGCTGGATTAAGACAAAAATAATGATTTGTCTTGTTGTTAGTACTGTAAGATTTTATAACATTACAGCCTCTCTAGACTTACTTAAGTACACTATCCACACATTTGAATGTGTGCTCATGGTGCTTAAGTGTTGTGGGTCGTTGATTTGGATGTTAGAATGCAGTCTTTCTTCAGCAGACATTTTTACGAGCACTTTTTAGGATTAAGGGGAGGAAAAGAAGTCAGAGCAGATATATGGTAGGAGATGCAAGAGGAGCACAAGGAAGACTACTGTTTGAAGGCAGCAGTGTACAAATGTGTTTAAGTGTGTATATGACCAACCTGTAGGTAGCTCTGCACTGATACAGTATAGCATGCCTGCATTGTCCAAAAGACAATCTAATCAACCATCAAAACAAACAGGTAACCTTTTTTCATGAGAACGGTTAAATCTGGGGCAACAATCTACAACCAAGTCTTTTTTTTTTTTTCTCTCAACGAAAGACCTGAACCTTCACAGGCTTTAAACTGATTTCACACTTTGTTAGTAACTTTATCAAGCTGACCACAATATCAAAAAAGCTGTGTGTGTTGCTACACAAAACATAAGCTAAATTCAAGATTAATAAACCTTCAGAGTCAACATGGTAGTGATGCATTACAGCTAACTTTATTTGGCAACAAACAGCAAAACCTCCAGGCAATGATGTTGATGGCAGCCGCTACTGTAAGACTATGATATTATAACTGAAGAAACAAATAGTTACAAATGATACGGATAAATTTGTAACAATACAATTCCAAATCTCAATCGATATGATGGCATTTGATTCTGCTGCGATTTAGCCTCATTATTCCAGCTAATATTTAACAAGGTCATAATCACGTATTATTACTTGGTCATATATAGAGCCAGGTGGGAGTTATAATTATGAGGGGAAACTTTATAATATGAGGCAATTCTACAATCTGACATCATAATTAATCTTCTGATGTTGACAATATACCATAAATAACCTATGACCTTTGACCTGTCTTCCACTCCAACAGAACCAATGACCTTAACACAATTCATATGCATGATTCTAGTTACCTTTCTGGACACAGGGGTAATCCTCTGCATACTACGAGAAAAACGAAGAGCAAAAAGTAAAAAAATAAAAAACCTGCTTGTTATATTTGCTATTATAGCAGCTGCTCTACTGCTCTCTCCCTCGGTAGCTGCCTGCCCGAGCCATTTTACATTTAAATTTGTTGAATAATAAATTATTCAGTGATTTAATTCCAAAGAAAGTGGCAAATATTTCGAGGACAAGACATCTACCTGCCTAGCCACGGGTGCCATTTCCTCACTGACATGTTTTTAAATTACAACCACGATAGGATTCTCATTAATCTTCATGCATTTCAAAAGGCTTCAGGGATCATAACAAATTTAAAAATAGATTCCTGTATATATGCTATGACAATGATCACACAATCCTGCGAGTCTATGAGGTTATTTCTGGAGACTTTTCTCTGTGGGATATGGGTATACAGTAGTTTGTTGAGATCACACCGTCTTTCACAGCAGCAGCAGTGCTTTTTATGTGCCTTCTTGTCGCTGAAAAAAAAAAAAAAAAAAAGTAGTGGATATGGACAAAAAACTTCTGAGGAATCTCAAATTACATATTGGATTCTAAAAAGCACACCTTCAAAGGCAGAATCTTGGCAGAGCCTGCTCGCTCAAGCTGCCAAACCCCGGACAATGGTAATTGCTTGTCATATTTAGGAAAATTATGTAGGAAATACAAATGTCATATTTAAGCCCATTTTAAAATCTAATTAAAGCTTATTTGATTCATCTTTATCTCATTCTACCCTGGCAAGGTGCACTGGTGTGATGGCTGTCTGTGTTCTTCACTGAATCACTTTGAAGCCTTCTGTCCTGAGTATCTCAAATTCATTTTTTCACCATTTTAAAAACCTTTCTTCCAAATTGACATATTATACATTTCAAAAATGGTGATACCTCATCTTACAAACTGCTGAGAAGCACAATATGAAACTACACCTCACTGATGGACTCGATATGTGCCAATATTTAAAAGGTGTGTGATTACAAGTTCAACTAAATCTGTAAGTCCTAAACGTCCAGCCACATGTCATTGCCTTCTTCAGATGGAGTTGTAATGTTATTGAACACTTTAAGGTCTTTACTAGTACACCCTAACACGCATGAGCACCAAGATAAGATGGAGGGAAAGAAGTGAATAAAGCTGAAAGAAATTGTCAATTTTTCTATGAGTGCATGAAAATTATACCAAGCTGATCACAGCTACTGTTGTGTATGAAGGACAAAACTATTGAGTTGTCGCAGCCAGCTTTCAAGCCTGGAGGGTTTTTTTTGACAGTAAATATAGATTTTGGGTGGAAGATGACTTAATGATACATAGAAGCAAAGATTATTTATTTCATAGGCTGTTTTACCTTACCATACCAGCACGACATGCCTAGGGGGGGATGGCATCCCCCCTGGGGGAAAAATGGTCAAAATCATCCCTCTTCTAAAATGGTCATTTTATCAATGCATGTGAAAATTACTTGTATTTAACACTGGAAATAGAATTACCAGTCGACATTTAGGGGGACTTTATGATAATCAGTCCATTACCTATGTCAGCGGTTTTCAAAGTGTGAGGCGCGCCTCCCTTGGGGGGCGCCAGAAGACTTCAGGGGAGGCGCGGCGGGGGAAAAAATAAAAATATATCTTACAAAGATATGTGTCTCATCACTGTGCGATGAAAACTCGGCCAGCTAGCCCAGAAAGAGTAGCAAAAAAAATCCACAAAATGACACAGTATGTCTTATCTTTGCTGTTTCGTGTCAAAAGTTCTATTTCAGCGCGAAGAAACGCTGCTAGTGTCTCCTGCTATGTCTCTGCTTTAGTTTGAATCAATCACAAAGCTCCTGGTTGTTACATAAAGACAAAGAGGCTTTGACAGTGAAGTGAGACCTCTTGCTGCAATATACTACCTTTGGGTTTACTTCATTCTGGATCGTCATTGGTGGGTCAAAGGTGAATGTGGGCGGTACTAATAGATTCTCCTGACTCTGATTGGTGGACAGGTGACAGGTGTCAATCATCCACACACTGTGTTGTATTGGCCTTAGCAGCACCGCTAGCTGCTACCTGCTGCTTCGTATTCTTTAATACAGCTTGTTTCAAACATCGCGTCGTCTTAAAACTTGAAGTCTTCTTTCCTCCTCCTTAAATTGTGTTTTTGTTTTTTTTTATGATTTAGGATTTGCCATGTCTAGTAAGTCACCCTAAAATTGACTAGAATGCAGGAAATTGCATCTAAGAAATACAAAATTTTAGAAAATATGTCACATAAATGAAAAATTTCACCATCCCCCCTGGTTTCATTTTACAACTCGACTACTGCAGACACTGAACAGTTTACCAGATGGTGAGAGCAAGTGAAGCCACAGAAAGAGACTGCACAGGCAACACCTGAACAGATAGAGGCTGCAAGTGTCAACAAGATCAGGAGCACAGGAACAAGCCAAAGAGTCTGCACACAGAAGCAAATGTGCATGGGACTGCCTTCAGTGACACTGATCAAAAGTTCAGCAAACATACGTGATTTATGTGAGGCTGTGTGCTGTATGCTGAAATTATCTAGTTGGGAGAGAACAGTGCTCTATAAATGAAAACCTAAGGCTAAAGAGAGGATTGGTTGTGATTGCAGTTTAACTTTGTGTAACTACCATAAAATAACCGGTTTAAAATATTTTGATGCTACACTGATGTATAAGGTCTCTGTCATTTCCACTCATTTCCACCCTGTCATATTCCCTACACCTTGCACAGTACAGTATCTACCGTGTACATTAGTTTTGATTTTGATCTTGAACTGTCATTTTGCACATCATGCACACACCCTCATCATGGAAAACACACAAATGCATACGATGCAACTTTTAAGTTAAAGGCAATAGATCTGGCCGTTAAAGAAGGAAATAGAGCTACTGCATGTAATCTTGGCATAATGTGTTGATGGTGTGCTTGTGCCGTACTGCCGATTTTCAGGCACAGTTTGAAAAAAAAAAAGCGCGTCTTAAATTAAAAACAAAAAAAAATCTTCTGTGTACCGTCTTTCTGTGTAAATATCTCATGTTACAACATGAAAACCTGCAGCTTATATATTTAAATGTAGCCTATATATGTAAAAAATTATTTTATTTTAAAATTTAGCTGGTGCGGCTTATATTCAGGTGCACTCAATAGTCCGAAATTACAGTAATAATTTTATCCGATTACTCTATTAATCGATGGAATATTCGATAGAATACTCGAATACCAAAATATTTGATAGCTGCAGCCCTAATAAACTGGTTACTTAAGTGCATATAGAAACACAGAGTGGCAAACTGTTTATTTGTAGTTAATGCTGCCTTTCCCTGACCATCCTGGTTCAATCACTGTTTCATGTACTTTCTGCCTGGTAGCATCTGTTTACCAGACAACAGGTCATCTGAGGATCAGATACCTGCAAATTTTGTAGTCCACTACATGATGATAAAAATGACACGAGTCCTTGCTGTTGTGACTAATGTAACAGAAGACGTCTTCCTCATTTTCTCTGATGGATGCATGCAAATAATATTGTGTTAAAACCAAAGAAAAAAATAACAATCAAAGAAAAAAATAATTTGAGTAAATAGCCCCACTATCTCTAGATGCAAGTGTAAAGTAGTTACTTCAGCTTAAGACTAGTCCATCAGTGTGGGTACCTCTTTAGCTTTAATAACTGTAACCTGTTTTTTGAGACTAACACAGAGGTACAAGGTACCAAAGGTGGTGTCAGTCATGCCCGTCTGGCAGCAATGATAGCACTGTATGCCACCTTTAGAAAGCATCTGTCTTTTTTCCCTTAAATGACAAAACATCTGAATTCCATAGCAAAAACAGAATCCATTAATAATAGGAATAAATAAATCATGAACACTTGACAAAAAAATATATATATTCTCTTATGAACAAATATTTTGTGATTGATATTAACACTATAAACTTGAGAATGCCTGGTTATATCTGAGGTGTATGTAAGTATTTAAGAGTAAATGTGTTTACTGAGTCAAAGAAATGTGACAGCAGCTTATTAATATTTCCACTTCCCTGGGGGTATGCAAACACACCTTGTCCTCTGCAAAGTGCTACTGCAGACCTTGCTGGTTGAGATCCCAATCACAATAACTTATCCTCAAACTCCAGCAGACACATATGTACTGGATATAAATGTGAATGTGTGGGTTGTGTATGAAGTCTAGTGTGTTTATGTCTGTGTTGGAGGTGGGGAAGAGGGCAGGAGCAGAGAGACGGAGCCACGGGAAAAGAAAGAGTAGAGCACAGAGGCATATAATCTGAATTCAAAAGCAATCATTTTTGTTCTCAGCTCATAAAGCCGTCTGCTGTTGATGGGTTAGGCAGTAAAAATCAGGGGGATGAAGGTAAAGAATGGATCTGAAGGGTTTGCAGTGATGCTTGCACTCACACAGCAGCAGCTGGTTATCATCCAGAAGTTGACCTCCAGTGAGTTACACGTAAAGCATAAGCAAACTTACAGAAAAAAGGTTAATGTGGTCATTTGATTCTCCTTATTAAGTCGTCTGAGATTTTGGACACAAATGCAATTGGCCATATCAAAATATTAATTAATTAACAGATAAACAGAAATTAAGCAGTTGGAGAAAACATCAATTATGGCTGTCACCTTGGGCTGTAGGAAAACTGTATTGTACACATTTTCTGACATCTACAGACAAAATGATTAATGTGTCAGACCATCAACATAAGATTAAGACCTTGCTAGTGCCAGCTGCTGGCAGTGAAGGCAAATGTTAGAGCACCAGGGTACTGAAGGGACAGACAGCAACTGAGAGATAAAGACACAGTTTCTTGTTTTGCTCTCCTACTTTTATTTAATCAGGATGCCACACATCAGCTGCTAGTTCTGAAAGACTGTATATCACCACAGGTTTAAGATAGAAAAATGTAATAAAAGAAAAAGAAAGAAGATAAAAAAAAGTGGGTCAGAGTTTTTGGTTAAAAATCAACCTATAGAACATGTGTCATCTTTTTTGTTCTCTCTTTAGGAGGTATGCAAATAGCTGTGCTAAATAGGAAAAGCATGATAATGCCGTAGTATACTGTACCTCAAGCTCATTAAAGATCAAAAGAAGCTGTGATGTTGCTCTCATCCTTTAAAAATAAATAAAAATGTCTACCTTCACCTGCTGATTCTTCTGCTATGTCTTCTTCTACATAATCTCTGTCTGTCTGTTTTCACTCTCTGTATCTGCACTCCAGCATTAGTGTGCGTTTGTGTGTGTCCAAGTATGCCCACTGGTGCAGCTTGCCCCAGTCAGAGTGAAGTGTTATTCAGTGTGCCACCGTCAGTCCCTCTTAGTCCCAGGAGAGTCCGTGTGCCCTCCTTAAGCCCTTCAGCGGTATCTGCAGGCATGCTCAACGTGGAGCTTACACTCCTGCTACAATCCCCTTTGTCTTTGACTTTCAGACTTTTTGGCAAAAATTATTACACCACGAAACTTTGGCTGCCTGTGAATTTGGGGAAATGAGTCATAATTCCTGGGCCGATCAAATTTAGGTTCATGATGATCATGATAGGAAAATTGTGAGATTTATGATGCAAATCATAACCTTACTTCAAGATATGCTAATTTTGTAACCACATCTATAAAAGGTGGGTCTGATTTTAGAAAAGCCTGCTTCATTTTACTATTTTGATTAAGTCCTCAATGAACTTATCGCTTGGTAATCTTTATTGCTCTACACATTAATGAAATCACATTTCATTGATTTACGATGTGACCGAGATGGTGACTTACAACTTTCAGCTATGAAAATGTATTCTTTTTGCACATTCCAATTATGCAGGCTGTCTCTGGAAGACTAATCTACATATGACAGTACCTTACATATGAGAGCTCCCTAAACTGGTTGAGATTCAAGATATGAGCACTCCCTAAGCTGGCTGGCATTGAAGACCTCATGTTCATGAAGTGTAATTATACAATACACAACAAGCATAAGCAAAACACTTTTAATACATAGAACAGCATGCTGACTAAGAATCTGAGAACAGGGGGAAACATGTAAATGAAGAGATTAAAGTTAACATTTAGACCTACAGTACAACCGAGTACAACACACTGCATACATACATTTCACTAGTTCCGTTAATTTATGTTGCTTCTGTCAATGACACATCCATGCCTGGGAAAATTTAAATGTGGATGAGTTTTGTTTCTGGCCTTGTGATTCAATGATTTCCTTCTTAACCTTGAAAACAGCTAGGAGGTGATCATATTATACAGCATCACCCCTCAAACTCTATCACTTCCCCAACTATACACCTGCTTTGTAATCTTGTTTCCTCATCACCTTACCCATTCTGCAAACCTTGTAAAAATTATGTACCATAAGTACCACCTTGAGAGTGAGTGGTGTGCAGCCCATAAACACTGACTCAGGGTTTAATGGGCTGCTTACAAAACTTCCAAAATGAAAAGAGGGAGATTACTAGTCAAATTTTCTACAATTATGTTAGATTTAATAACCTTTAATGCTAATATTTTTTTAATATTCACATCATTTTCTTTCAAGCTCTCTAGTTACATTCAGTGGCATGACTCTTATAGTTGTGAGGAAAAAAGAATCAAAAGGACAACATAATAATGTCCTCATCATTTCGCGGTGTTCTTTTGGAGGAAGTGCAAGTGCATTCAACAGCATCACTAGCTGTCATCACATCAGCAAGAATTTTCCCTATACTCAATGTTTACAGTTAATTCACAAGGTTGTCCTTCCATATTTTCTACAGCTTGGAATATGGCAGATAAATGTTTGCAGTGAGCCAGCAGGGGAAAAACAAACAACAACTTTCTGCTATTTATTGTAAAGCCCACCCCCCACCTTCCCTCCCAGCCATCTTCCCTTTTATCATGTGGCAAATATCGTGAAGTAGTTCAACTGTAGAAGCATCAGCAATTTCTAGGCAGGATGTTGTTAGTCAGTGTGCCCACACAGTTAAAGCAGCTCTTCGTGATTGGTCAACTACATAGATACTGTATACAGTAGGTAGTTAGTGCAGGTAGGGAAATCTAATCGGCTCAGGTCATCTAATATTGTTTTGTATTGACAATGAAGCAGACAGGCAAAATTATGTGAAAGTCAATGCAGCAATAGGCCCCAGCAGCCTAAACCAAAGACAATTAAAACAAGTTCTTTGATTGAGTATTTAAACCAAGAGATGACTTTCAAGCTAACATTTTTCACCTCCCCTGCTCTTATGAGCTTCTTCCAATACCATCTCCCCTCTCTTTTTTCTTCCACCCCCAGTCATTTGCTGCTTATTGAGAGTCTTCTCTGTCAACCTTGTCCCCTCTAATTCTCACCCAATTACAATCTAAATGAACCACAGGACTGCCTAACTTGCTTTGCCTCTTCCTATTGTTTAATTTGTGACGGTAACAAACTCCGATTAGGCCTCTGCAAAGGTTCATAAATTAAGCACTCAAGGCCGAATTAATCACCATTTCCGAGGAAGATAAATCGTCAATATTCAATTTTTCCATATGGATCCCACTGAAAAAAAAAGGATCACACTATAAAAAGAAAAACGATGATTGCATATTTTGACCGGGGAAGGCTGTGCATCATCAGCCAGGAAAAAAAAGTCACTTAACAGAACTTCTGTCTGAGTTAGCTTAAAACCTTCATATGCAATGTTGCGCTTGAGCAGTTTTCACTAGTAGCATTTGCGCTCCAGAGGTAAAACTGGGCCAATTTGATTAATGTCATTGTCTCGACATGAGGAATGCAGATGCCACAATAACAGGTTTGCCAAAGAGTGAGAGTATACGTGAATGTAAGGAAAAAAACATGAAGGAGAGTGATCTGTGGTAGAGCGAAAGATAAAGACATAATGTAGGAAGAAGAGAGAGAGGGTAAACTGAAATAATGAAAAATTCAAAGTGAGAGAAGCAACCAGCTAATGTCAATGAAAACAGACAATCCCAAAGAGCTACACTGATTATCATCCAAGAAAAAAGGAGAGCAAAACAAGAAATTGCCTGATTTTGACAGAGGATCTGGTTCAGCATACAAACAGGCAGTGGATAATTAGTCTCAAGAGGTAAATCAGCACATACAAACTGGGGACAAAAGCTGACGATATTGAAGTGGCTGTTTTCAAATGACACAGCGGATATATTACTGTCCGCTGGTGGAGACTTTCACCACTCCATGACTTTTACAGTTTGTGTGTACCTACCTACCCACCTACCTACCTACCTACCTACCTACCTACCTAGAAAAAATCTAATCGCCATGAAAATATTTCAAAAAACCTGTAAAATCCTAATAAATGTAACAACCTCCTCTACCCCAGTCTGAGGACATCATGACAGATAACTGCAAGTTGGTAAAACCTGATCAGGTTATCTGGCAAGAGGGACCTCAGACTGAAGCTATTAAATGCCAGATGTTAGTCTGATATAGTACAGCATGTTGCCGATTCCTCAGCTGGGAATTTATTTTGTCAATAGTAAATCCTGTCAGCATAGCCTTTCACTAAGCAATACACCTTATCTTGGTACTCATGCCGTTATGCAGACAAAAAGAAGAAAACATGGCATGCAGAGAATAAATAGCACAGATTGGCAAATACTGCTACTACTCGTAGATATTAAGAATGTTCCTGGTGTCTAATTTTATATCATTTAAACAGAAAGGAATGAAGAAGAATGTAGACGAGTCGACTAGCCTCACAGCGCACACAGCCAGGCTTCACAAGTTCTCCTGTTTAGTTATATACTGTACATCGGTATATCTTGTTAAATACATTTGACACAGAAGCAAAAAGCATAGGTTACCTTTCTATAACACACTGCTGTTGTGAAGACTCTCAGCCAACTGTCAGCCTGTTATCAAATTGTCCATTGTAATGATGCTGTGAGAACTCACATCAGTGAGCAGGGCATGAAGTGTCCAAACGGAGAAAAAAATTGGGGAAGTTGTTGGTTTGACTACACAGTGTGATGTTTGGAAAAATCTTGTTCGTGTCAGACCTCTTCCCGCTTGAAAGCAAGCAAAGGGCTCTAGTATAATAATTACCCTACCTGTGTTGGACCCTGCAACTAATTATTATTGTTTAACGGTCATCAGTAGATGAATGGTTCTAAAGAGTGGTTTGCACATATCGACAAATCCTCATAACACAGGAGAAAACCTACACTGGCACAAAAAGACCTCAGTCGACCAGGGAGCACTTCAACTGTACATAAATCCAAGACAAAATTACTTTATCACTTAGACCTTAATCTCTGGAGACGAATATTAAAATTACATGCGCTCAGTCTATGTAAATCCATGACCTTCACTCCAATGTTTTCCCTCTTTTGGCGGTCCCATCAACCTCCCGTGACTGCATACTGAATTTTCTGCCAACACATGTTCATACAGTATGCTACTGTGCAACAAAAGTGTCCGAACATTCACTGAGCTACTGCAAAATGCTTGCACGTGTGTTTTTTTGCTCCTGGTGTAGAGGTACCTTTCGGTTTCCCTCCATTTTTTTCTAAATGTACATGTGTTAGCATCAATATCTGTGAAGACAGGTAAAGTATAATGCAAACACCTGTCACAGAAACACCTCACATTGTGTTTCCCCGCCAGGATGTTTGTTACTGCAGCAGAATTCTAAGAAGCAGGTGAAGAAATTACACATTGCCAGAAAAGCAATTATCACTTAGAAAGCTACATTTCTCTACATAATACAATGTTAAAAGAATAAACTAACAGACATCCAGAGGTAAAAAAAAAAAAAATCTGCACTAGATGCTAAAAAAACAACAACATAATAACAAAAGAAATCCTCTGGGTCATGTTTCGGTTGAATAGAAGCAAGCTCAGAGAGATCTGCACTGCAAGCAGAGGAATGGTGCTTCACTGTGGAGATGAAGACAACACATGATAATGGGCCTAATGCTTACAGAGGGAGTCACTTGTCAAACAGGAAGTAGTCAGCCATGGAAAGATTGATGTTACAGTACACAGCTGTGTTACACACAAACTGCTCAATCTCCCTGTCATGCACTACAATACAGCAAAATACACAAACGACGAGCCAAGAAAAACTTATGTGACGCTTAGGCCATACACAACATGAAGAAAAGTTAATCCTATGCTACAGTTACGTAACACCTTTCACAACAACTCAAACAGCCTCTCAAACCTTAAATTTAAGACAATTGAATTGCAATATGAAAAAGCCACCAGGAGTGAAAAACATAGGATATAAATCAAGCATTGCAAATTTTCTATGTAAACAATTAGTTTGACAACAATTATTTCAGGACTGGTGTGAAAGATTGCATTCAATACTGAACTAAAATTCAGATTCATCATCTGTACTGGGCATTTACAAACACCTGGCACTTGCATACAAAGACTGAAAAATATTGTACCGAGAGGATTGTACGTTAGATGAAAAAAAAAAATCAATTTATATCTATTACAAGCAAGGCACTTGATCTCTCTTTGTTGAAAGGATACAAAAAGCCCTACTGTATGTATTATCGTACAAAGACGCACAATGAAAACAATTAGTCTACCCTTGACACACAGTATGCTGTTGCAAAACCATGACACCAACAGAGTATACAAAACACAAAAATTGCTGATCTATGGTATATTTTGGAGGAGGGTGCAGGGGAAGAGCCGGTGCTTCTGGATGACTAAAGATCCAGAGTGACATCAGATTCTGCTCTGGTCTGGATGGAACATTGGGGTTAAAAAATTGGATTTATTTCATTTTCACTTTTCATGCCTTCTCCATCAGCGAGCCATGTATGTGCAAACACATGGCCAAAAACTTGATGCATGCCGAAAAGTCACAAAAATGAGTGAATATTCTCTTGCCTTCTGTGTGTACACCCCATTATTGATCTACAACAACTACTGAACATTGGGAAATTCTAATACCGAACTGTTTTAAACAAAAGTGTTGAAAAAGGTACCAAAGTTTCGGTATACCGTGCAGCACTAACAAAAGAAAAAACAGCCCTTGAGGCCCAAGCCAAACAAACATTACTTTATCATTTCTGACAGTGGATTGAAGGTGGTTGACAACTGAATAATTTCTCACCTGATAGATATATTTTTCAACTTATGGAGGGGTTGTCACTTGAAATGAATGATTTCAGATGCTTCCACTTTTTGTCTGTTGGGTTGGGGGAGAAGGGCAGGACATGGTGGAGCTGTTTTTCACACTAACTATTTTCTCTCAGATGGTGTCAACGCAGCTGAATAAATAAACTGATGTCTGCCAGTCCCACAACTGGCTGGTAGATTATACCTGGCAAGAACTGACAAATGAAATGATTTCAAAATCAAAATCTAAAATACTCTGACAACAGTAGAGCAATAATGTGACGCAGTCAAGATTCAGAATCATATCATCATCATCATGGGTCTTCTTCATAAAAGGGCTGCATGGTTTATTTTATGGTAGACATTTAGACTTGAATTACTTCCCAGCAGTATATCCAGCAATCAGAAAACAGAAGTGTATTCCAGAATAACAGCAAACAGCAGAAAAAAAAAGATTTTGTCATGAAGCACAACATGGCATATTTTGAAAAATGCTGTTTGGTTTGAACACAGTAAGTGTACTCACATTGATCGATGTTCCCGTCTGCTTTCCCCTTCTCCTGCAAACAGAGAGCACACACAAAAGTGGTTATTACAGGCTTGGAGGAGTGAGACAAAAACAGCCCTTTGTGCAGCTTTTCATGCACCATTCGTTACTTTGCTTCTTCCTCTTTTCTGGGTTCAGAGAAAGACAATGACAGAAAACAAAAAGGTGAACAGACGGAAAGAGAATGACAAAGAAAGGAAGACAAAAGAGGGTGAGAGAGAATATATGGTGAATGACAGCAGAGAAACGAGAGACTTGTAAAAGGTGAATCCCAGAATCAATTAATTCCCCTTAATTGGAAATACACTTGCCAACAGGCTGCAAAATGGCAAGTGTCACCATATTGTACTGGAATGTTTATCAGGATGTCAAACCACTGATACCACAAAAATAAACTGTGATTCATTTGTCTGCCGTACGTATGAGTATGACATTGACATGTAGTTTCAAATTAATCAGCATAAATGTCATTTTCAATCATAGTTTAGGTTTAAAGTGTTAGCATGTACTGTATGGTCTGTTATTAATTAGTTGTAATTCCATTATCGTTTAGAGATGCAGCAATATGGAATTTCCGGGCTGAAAATGATACTGCAAAGCTGAGGGATGATAAAGACAGGCAATAGTTACAAGGGACATACACGTACAAGTGTTGAGGATATCAGAAGAGAAAAGTTGTCCTGCAGCATCACTGAGCAGTGACGGGGGCAGATAAGAAAATGTGAGACAATATTCTTGGCCCATCTGAATACTAAGGTATTTCACAAAATCGTTATGTGGCAGTCAACAGGAGTGTGGATAAAAAAGTCAAAAAGTGAACAGAGCTTTAAAAAGAAATGCAGGTAATAAAAGCTGTATGTTTTGCAGGGCTCAAAATGAAAATTTTTACATTTTAAAATAGGGATGTAAACAGTTAATCGTCAAAAAGAATTTAATCGATTAAAAGTAATTAATCAGGTTAACTGAATCTAGGGCCATTTCAGTGAAATGTCATGGTGTCGCCAGTTGAGGGCCACACCGAAAGTACCTGAATGTAACGCGGCGACAGACCCGGAGTGGAATATGGAGCATTTCAAACTAAGTAATGATGACACTCAGTGTAAACTCTGCGGTGCTACGTTTAAGTTCAGCAGCTCTACGAGTTCACTAAGATACCACCTTCAAAACCTGCAGGCGTGTTGACGCGCTAGCAATTAGCACTAGCCACTAAGAATTAAATACATGCTGATGCTAACATGCTAATGCTAATTACTAGCCCATCATCGCTATCTGCTCCTGTGTGTAAATAAACATGCTCAGCACACTCGTCACTCTCAACATTTCTGCGGGAAATTGTTTAATAGAGGCCCTCTAATTTTACGGTCACCTTCCTCAGGGATGATTGAAGCTGTGTTCAGTACTACTGTACATGTTACTGTAAATTTCCAGAACTAGTAATCTTACTGTGACCTTTCTCAGAACAAGGGAGATTATAATTAGTGCTGCTAATGTTTCAAGTTTTTCATCTAAGTACTTTACCAGATAATTATATGTAGGCTTAATATAATATTAATATTGTGTAGGCTAAGCCCATATTGTATAGCTTTAAAAAATATTTTATGTTGCTTAATGTTTCACATGCAACAGGTGAGCCAGTGCACAATTATTTTTTTTATGTATTTCAATTTTCTGTGCAGAATTTATTTTGGTTAAATGCCATATCTGTACCATATCCCAACTGGTACAATAAAACATTAGTTGAGGAATATAACATGCATTTTTTATTCAGTATATAAGCAATATTTTGCTTTATGTTAAAGACACCGTGAGAAATGGATGTTCTCAGGAAAAAAGACGCTTATCAGTTAATCGTTAAATCGATAAGGTCAATCAACTAACGATTAATGAATTAATCGATAATTTGCATCCCTATTTTAAAATTAACAGGTTGGCAACCAGGTAGCTGCTCAATTAAAGCAACCAAAAACATTCTTTGTAGCCTGGGTTTTAGGTTTTTTAGGGTTCAAAGGTACCCTCAAATTCTGCTGTGAAGGCTCCTAACATGGGACTCACACAGGGGACATAAGCGCCGCGGAACAGCTGCGCTGCGGTTTAGCTTCGTCCTCTGTCCGGCGTCAACTCACACCGGGCGCGTGTTGGCAGCATAACGGCAGGTGACTTTGCTTCTCCGACGTGGAAGAGATTAGAAAAAGCATCTGTTATGTCATAAATTATTGTGTGTTGTTCCACTTCAAAAATTAGTCGCTCATCATCCATGTTGAGACCCTTTGATCGATTGATTGCTCACCTGGTGCTATGAAATTTACGAGGTTTAGCTGCGGCTCGCGTCAAAAATAGAAATGCTACAGAATGCTTGCGCTGTGGTGCGGAGAGACGCCGCGGCGTGCCCTGTGTGAGTGCTCTCATTGACTAGACTGGTTACGTGGCGCGTACGCCCCCATTGTGAGTGGGCCTTAATTGAACCCTGGTGCACAATAAACAACTGGACCTAGACTGCTTGAAAGAGTTGGTCTCAGTCAGGCCAATTGTTATGATAGCAGCTTTTACCACAATTTCATTTAGTTAAATTACTAATGAACCTGAAAATGAAATTAACATACAAAATGAAAAAGAATTTAGCCAAATTTCATAAGATTTGGAATCCCTTTCTTACATTCTTGGAGAACTGTGATTTTGGTGAAGTGATCTGTAAACAGGGAGAGCGAATAGCAAATGAGCACCCCAAAATAAATCCGTATTAGTAATATTTAAATATTTCTGTTTTGATTTGAACTGGAACAAGACAACACTGAACCGGAACATGCACTTGCTACTGTGTACAAAAGCATCTGTTTTAGAGACAATTTGTGTGACTAAGGGTGCTTTCACACTTGTAGTTCAGTTCAGTTGGTGTGAAACCAGGGGGAAAATGCTGCGTTTTAGTTAGTCTGGATCATATTCACAAATTGCCTTTTTCCAAACAAACAAAAAGGAGACAGCAATGGACACCACAGTTGTAGAGATTGTCACCCAAAAGGCCAGGAATTGGTTGCCAATTTCCAAAAAAAGAAAAAGGAAAAAAAAGGTTGCCAATGACAACCTGGCAAGCATAACTGTCAAGCCTTGTCTTGTATTATGAATTAATAATGAATGTGAGGGTAAAAGCTTTGAATGGCTGGACGAAATGGTTGGACCAAAAGTATTTTGATGTGCATTGTGTGCTTGTTAGCTACTGATCACCTGTGCTAGTTACAGCACCAGGAACATCGCGTTGCATACATTTATCTAAACCGGAGGTGCAATTTAACGTGCTGGCAAAACAAAGGATCGACAGGCCGTTTAAAAATAGAACAGAAGCGGGTCTTCCAATGCAACGCTGCTTCTGAAGAAGCCAATATGTGGCAGAAATTGAAGTGTTCTGACATTTTGCATTGTTGTCCCTCAGTGTAGATGTCAGCGGTAATGAGGCTCAGTGATAAAACATGTGTGTGTCTGCAAGGCCCTCTTGGCTTCCCGGGAGACCGAGAGTCTCACGAAAAACGCAGCAGTTTTAGTGCCTACTGTCATTGCCTCCTTCTTCGTCTCTACATCTTTATCCCTCTCTCTTTCTACCATCTGTCCATCTTAATTGCAGACGTGCTTCCTCATGATGGCAGGATAAAATTGAGTGTGCTCATCAGCACCGCCTTCCATCATCTCAAGCGCCGCTGTTTGATCAATTGATTAGGGAATCAAACCAAGCATAGAGGTGAAAGAAAGGCTATGTGCCTCTTTCTAAAAATACAGTCCTCTCTTTACCATGACTCTCCAGGGTTCTTTTTGTCACTTTCCTTTATACATTTATGCATTCATTGTAGGATATTTTATATGGTGTGAAATAATACTTTAGTAATAACTGGAGTCGTAAAGCAAAGTAGAATAACAGTTAATTGGGGGTAGTTTTTTCTCTTGCAATGCAACACTTCCACTTTCAGTGGGTGGAGAAATGTAAATAACTACCACCAGAATATCATTTGAGCAAATAGGCTAAACTCACTGAGTTTCAATTAGAGAAATCTGATGCTTTTCTCCACCATATTTCCTCTTGTGATAGAAGCCGATTACAGAGTTGTATTTTTACATAAAACCTGACTGCCCAGTGCAATTAGGATTATGTGATAAGATTATGAGACCAGTAGGGATGCTGAGAGCTATGCACAACAGGGTAAGGCAGGAGATCCTCAAGCCTGAGGCTTTAAATTTCCACACATAACTGGATGTCTCAGGTAATATTGTTATTTTCTAGGCAGTTTAGGCTACTCGGAAATGCCACCAATTGGCATTAAATATAAAAAGTATTTCAACATATCCGGATGGTTTAACTACTTCCGTCTTCAAGCAGCAAGTCATATGCATTGAGAGGTTAGGGGTAGCATGTGACAGATGATGCAAGACAGCATATTCCTGCACATAACCCATGGTCACCTAGCACATGAATACAAGGTAGGGTGTGCTAAAATCATAATTTATTTACATAATTTACATAAGTTTATTTTACTGCCTTTTAACAAGTTTAAGTCAAGGGTAGGTTTGTATCTGCTAATCATGCAGCAGTAGTTACTGTGGTTATATAGATGTGTACCTCTGCTATAGCTTCACATACTGAAGATGCAATCATAGCACTGTGAGTTAAACTGAAGTAAAAACATCCTCCATGTGTCATGGCTGTTTCAAGTTTTATTGGTTCTTATGGTAGCAATATAGTTGAAGTGTTCAAACTCAACAAGATTGTTATACCCTCTCAAAAAACTAGTACTACAAACAAATCTCTGAAAGCTACATGCCTCCATCTCACCCAGACTAAACAAGGATCTGACATTGCTGCCACACGGACTGACATTTTGTAGGAATGCAATTTTAACAGCAAGGTAATTCAAGCCAAGCTGTGTCTTTTATGAAGGCTGCTTGAATACACGTCTTTTCCTCACACACTTACATGTGACACTATGAAGGCACTTTTCATTCAAGTACTGATATGTTTATATGTGCCAACTTTATTTTCTCATTAACAAAAGTCTCTGGTAGAATTAACTGTCTGCATACCAACAACACTGCAGCTTCAATATGTCGATTAAGCAGCGCTTTAGTCATTTTAAGATATGTGGAGCATATTGATACCCTGACCTTTTTAATATACTGCCTAATAGGACAGAGTAGTATCCCAGATCAGGAGCAGGGATAGAAAGATGAATCTATTCGTATAGGTTTTCGCAAGAATTTATCTTTCTACATTCAATAGTTAGTCCTTGTTTCATGTTTATTGCTTAGAAATAAGGGACCTGTCTTACCTCAGAGTAGGCCAACTAGCAAAAATAAGCCAAATAATGAACTAAATGAAATAAGTGAATTAAAGAAAAATCCTAAAACAGTGAATCCTAAAACAGAACTAAAGTTGAACAAATTCCAGCCTTTTCCCCCTACATCATTAGCTTGAGTAGATTCATATTTCTGGAGTCATTTTCATTTACTCAGATTTGCCCCCCACATCTGAAGACAAAGTCATAAGCATCCATGTCTGATAAAGGCAGGAAATTCTTTTTATAAAACCTGATGCTGTATTTGAGTCCACAATAATGTAATCAATCATTCAATCAGAATTTGATTACACAATTGAAATACTAAATTATTAGAATAATTGACGTATTTCATAATTCTTGATGGAACTATTTACAAAATGAAAGTAACAATCTCAGGATGTTACTACATTAACATGTTTTATATATGTTTGTATTTTTTTTATTGAAATTATTTTATCATTTATTAATTTATACCGGTAATAATTATCAGTAGCTGCAAGACAAGAAAATTTAATTTAACAAAAAAGTGCTTGAAAGGTCTACCACTTAATCACTTCTTGTGCCTATCAGGTTTTCTAAAATTAACACCATGTCACATAACTCTTATCAAACCTTTTTGGCAATTGTGTATTCATTAGAGTGGTGTCTGAGATTGTTGGTTTCCTCATTTGCTCTCCAGAGCCAGAAGAGTCCTGAGACAAAAACTGTAGATAATAATGTTTTGTGAATTAGGCATGGCGTACAGCAGAAGAATTGGGATATGGTGTTTTAATGTTAATACATTCACTAAGATTGGCGATTAATACAGTTTTATTCTTAATTACAATTTTAGTTTCCAATGAAAACAAGATACATTAGAGAGCGAGAGACTATTCACATCTACATCAACGACAGTGGTCATGATTTCCAAAAACTATGCCTGTTTTTGATTGACGATTTGACAAATCAGTTGTTGTTGACTTTTTGAGAACCTCAGAGAAGACGACAAGACCAGATTCTACCAAGAGTGACCACTTTCTGGCATAGAGAGACCTTTTAGTTGAAAAAAAAAAAACATGAATACTGACACTGTGGTGGTTGTGTCATTGTGTGCTTTCTTACTGTTTGGTTATGACATCACCTTCATCTGTGACCAACTCATCTTTACGTTTCCCTCAAACCGGTGGTCCATTTTCACCCTTTTTCCCGAATAATACAGTATGTATACTCATGTCTTTTCTCTCTGAATTCTCCTCTTACGTTTCCGTAGGGAAAAAAAATAGATCAAATAAAGCCACTATTAAGATTGTCAACTATTTTTACATTAAAGTTCTATAGCTTTACTACCTGGAAATAACATATTCTTAATGGTTGCTTTATGACATACAAGTTGGATTCTAGATGTCAAAATTTTTACACCTTGCACCTGTGCATTGCCCTGTTTTATGCACCTGATTTATGGATACAGAACTTTTTTGAAAAGAAAAAAAAAGAAAAAAAAGAAAAAAAAAAGCCTCAAGATCATACGCAAAGCACCTCACAACATACTGCGTCACCAGCTACCAATACAAATTACTAAATTTTGAAAATATTATTCAGTATCTACCTTCAATATGCACTTTTAAATTTTTAATTTTTAATTTTAAATCTTTTTTAAATTAGCAGATGGTTGGGCTGAGCACAAACAGTATCCCATTATAATTATAGTAGAGTATTATTATTTCATGTAATAGTAATCATTCCACATGTTCTGTCTGCCTGAAAGGATTTCTTGAGCTTTGACTTGCAAATTCTCAGGACACAGCCTGAAAAATGGTGAACTAACCCTCTGGGATGTAATGAAATAAAAACTAAAGCTTTAGGCATACAAGTCATAATCAAATGTAAATGTAGTTGAGGGCCCTACGACTGAAAATGAAAACACATGAGAATAACGTGCCCACATGTAGAGGTGGCTATTTTCAATCTTTCAATTTCATTGTTCCTGCAGTTATTCCTTATTCATCTGATGCATAACCCCATTACTCTATAGCACAATATCCTCTTTCTCTGTAGTTAGTGCAAAGTCATTTAAAGACTCCACTCTTTTCACTCCTCATGAAGGCTACTCCCAAACCACATGACGACCTAACTGAAATAGGCAGTAGATAAAGACCCTACATGCTTATCAGTGTTGGCCGTGACTATGCTGCAATAATTTTCACTACCAACCCAAGAATTCAGGACTAACTGCAGACACAGTACATCATCCCAGCTACACCATCACTGAGTTAAATATTAACATGCATACATTAGGGAAATACTAAAAGGTGTGCATATAGTATGAAAGCACATCCTGATACAGGGATGTACTGATTTCTTGTACACTTTAGATCAAAACACTTCACTCCATCTGTTATTGCATTGAGTTATTATGCTTCTCTTATCTTGATCTTTATCCATTATCGTATTACTGTTGAACATTACGGCCCTGTGTAGACAGGATTGACAGAGTCTGACCAATGTGTTTTCATGGCATCTTCCCATCGGCAGCATGTAAAAGGCCCTTTTCAGCAGGAACATTATGACTTATCATACCAGGAAAGGCACAGGTATAAATAATGTCATTTCATTTAGGAGTTCCCTGCTAATACACATGCTTGACTTACTGGACTACTTAAATGGGATGAAGCCATCGTTAATGTTATTAGTTGTAACAGCTTTTCCTGCTATGACAAGAGCAAATGCAAACATTTATTTGGGTGTACTGGTGCAAGTGACTCTGGGTTCTGATACCTAGATCTCTCAATTAATTTTATAAAATCTGTTCTCCCTCCTCTCTTCTTCTCATTAGCAAGAAGCAGTGTACAAAAACATTCAGCTAGCAGCTTCTAATTTTAGCCTGCGCTGACAAATATCGCAGGCAGCAGGTCATATCAGCTGTCATTAATTAACATTAATTCCATGAGTAACTTGATGAAAGACCAGCATTTAACTGTGGTTGGGTTGGTGTGCTCTGCAGTCGGTGTCTGTACTCTGCCAAAGAATGTTTTGCGAGGCAAGTATCACCCTGTAACACTGCTGTGAGTGTTTTTGTGGTTCACAGCAGAGGCCTTCATGGGTCCACCCAACTACCGTACATCCACACATAACTGCTGGAGGCTGTGCAGGATGTAAAAAGCCAAACTGATAAATTGGTCAAGATCTGTTTGCTAGTAAAACAATCTTCATGTTCACGTCATAATTTCAAGAGGGCATTCCACCACTTAGACTTTTCATACAGTACCATATCAATACTTGAAGGTTATCTCAGCTTTATAGGACCTCCAGTATTGGAAAAAAAGTTGTTTGTGAAAACTAAAGCACACTAAAGTCAGTAGGCCACTGTTGTTTTGTTGTGCCAGATACATATATTATCAACATTTTATATCCGTTGCTTGTTATTTATTGTTCTGTGTATAATGAGCATCTTTAGCACAATGAATTGAATTACGACGGATTGAGTCCTACCTTATTTCATGCATCATTGAAGCACAATGCATTCCTGTCCTTTGTTTGATCTTAAATATTCATACAGGCATCTCAGTTGCTCTATAGGTATCCAACAGGGTCCCCAGGAAGTTGAAAAATAGTCAAAAGCTTTCATTAATTGCTTTATTGCTCATTCTTTTTTTCTGTAACGCCCGTAAGAGACTCCATTGTTCCTCTGTTTACATGTTTTGTATTGTTTGGGGAGGATTTTAGTCATAGAAAAAAAAAGAAAATCTGGCACCACTTATTCATTCCCATAGGCTTTGAGAATGCATCCTGCATAATCATTTGAATTCACAGAGCCGTATGATTTCACCGCAGGATCGACATTAAATTCTTGTGCCAATTGACAGCTTTTATAAGTTCCAATTCTGGCCTGATAGACGGAGGGGGAATGCCTGTAACCCTTTTTTTGTTTCAAGGGATTTCAAAGAACCGAATCACCAGGGCAAAATTACATTCCACAGCTGGCTGCCAACTTGGCAATGCCCAAAGTGAGTCAGGCTTAGAACAGACCAGGGGGTGTACATGCTTCATTTCACAAAGAATTAGGACGACTGCAGGGATGTGTGTTATGTGTCTGTCTGTGCGTCTTTCTGACAACCTGTTAGTGCTTTATGTGCTTTCTGTTCTGCTGATGCAAAGAACAATTGTTAAAGGGATGCATCAAAATCATTATTCTGGCAAAGGCCCGTTTGTTCACAGGAAGTTGTTTTCCCCTCTGTTTAGCCTGTTAATCTCTTGCCATCATAAATGTAACCAGGCAAGCTCATTCAAAAACATGTTTAAGCAATTATCTCAAAACTGTAAATGGATAAACAAATGAAAGCTCAGATTAAAAACAAGTCAGTGTTCAGTGTTAGTTGTTAGTTGTAACCATTATTAAAAGTAAACTCGAGACTAGAGTTGCCAAATCTATCTATCTATCAATATGATAGGCTGTTTCCGCACGCTGGGTCCGCCCGTCTGTTAGCTGATTGGCTGTTCGTGTGTTTCTGCCAGCAAGAACGAACTCCATGAAGACAGCTCTGCTCCAATAGAAATTTCGCGTCAAAACAAACAACACGCCAAAGAACCGAGATACTTTGTCTGGTATAGTATCGTGGTTACTCATTTTGGTATCGTGACAACTCTACTCAAGACCAAATTGCACAGAGGAGAGTTAGATGTACAATGTTACAGCACACACATCTCCGTGTGCGTTCATCCACCATTACATTTTAATTTAGTTAGTACCCGCCTTGTTCAGCAACATAACAAAGAAGGGGGGACCAACAAAGTTTTTGAGTACTAAACAGCTACCAATTACTTTTCACACAGAGTAGAAACAATACAATTTCTCCAAGAGTTGCATGTACAAAAATGGCTGTTCCACACCACACATAGTCAGGAAATAACCTGTGACTATAAACATTTTCCATTATCAGTTTTAAGTGACTTTTGGACTGTTACCTCATGGGAAGTCTGAACGATGTTAGAGAGACCTCTAGTTGTAAACTAATGTAGCCTGACACATAGCAAAGTAGTACTATAGCAGGGAGATTCTCAGACATGAAGAACTTTATTTGCCTTCTACTGTAAGCACTGATGAGCATTTCATCTCCATCTATATCCACAGGTTCTTTAAATAGTCACAACTGATGAAGAGGAACTATAGCCACTTTAAACAGTGTGTGGGGGAAAAAGAGCAAGGGACAGAGTGACAGTGAGCAGAGCAGAGGAAAAGTTTAGCAGTAAGGTGTCTACCTGGCAATAAGTTACAGCTTGTCTGTTAATAAAAGCTGCAGCTTTACAGGACCAAGAAAAATCTTTCTGGCCTTTAAGTGCAGTGTCTTTTAGGAGTCTGTCAATCTCATGTTGCTTTGGGTTGAGTCTGTTGACCAATCAGAGGCATCAACCAGTGAGAGGGAGAGTAGTGCAGGTCTTCATGGAATGACAGCGGGGGAAAAAATGTTGCACAACGCATTGTGCAATGGAACAGCGATGAAGATTCACTGTGAAAATGAAGTCATGTCGGTAATAAGCTTTACCACATGGTATTGTGGTCATGCAGTTAGCATAGCCCTAAGCTACAACTATGAACTGGCACTCCCTATAGACACCACTCTGCCAATATTACAACACAGGTTCCCACACACACGGCTAGCTGCTTTTCCAGCGGAGACTCTAAGATGTTCATGATTCATGTATTAACTCATTTAAGTAAATGAATAAACCTGAATGTTTTTAATATGTCTAAAATCTGTTGGCTGACATTTAAGTGAAAGATATTGGTCTGTCTTAATATTTGTTATTTTTATCTTTACTTTTATCTGGTATTGGTCTACTGAGATATTCAACTTTTACTTTCATTACAGGGTTCATTGTCTTAACCATAACCTTACAAAGCAGATTCCCAAAAGTAAATAGAACACAAACTGAATAAGACAAGTTTCAATAAGTATTTTCATATGGTGTATGACTAGAAATCTACAAATTTATTTTGATAACTAGCCCTCTCTATTACCTATTACCTGCAATGTTTGGCAGTTTATAAAGCTTTGTTCCCAAAGGTATAGGCTACAACAAACACTGTCAACGTCACTTTTGTCATTTTCACTTGTCACTAAATCCATTGCAAGGGGAAACGACTGACCTCCGCAGCTAGCATGACCAAACAATGGCCTTGTGATTTTCACAGAGTAATTGTTAACCTCTCATGTCCTCACTGTCTGCCCTTTTTCCGTCCTGTCAGTTTCATATTTTCTTCAAAAGTAAGCTCAGAGACAGAGAGGAAGTGACAGATAAAGTGAAGATTTCTGCATCACACTGCAAGGTGACTCGGCAACTGTGTGCTCCTATTCTCTTAACTGCCTCACGGGTAAAACAAAAAGGTACAGCTCAAATGTTATATGACAGAGCAACCAACGGCTTCAGGGTTACATTCAAATCTCTAAGTTTGTTTCAGAGTGGGTCACAACCAAGCAGCAACCTCTGTGGCTGTGAATAGAAGAAGTGCCACAAATTGCAGTTCCCCAAACAGCCACTTGAGGCTGGTGAACCAATCTCTATAGACCCCCATTTAAAATGGCCAACTTAACATATTAACACACTGTTAACATGAAAGGAACACGTTAACAGTGTGGTACAAATATAGTGTTGGTCTCTAGATCCAAATTTACTGTTCATGAATACTGCTTCAGTTTCACAACAATCCTTCAGAATCCTATGGACATCATGGCTACAACATCCATGTTTTATTCAGTCTATGGCCAAAACTTGCAAAGACCTCTAATCTGCATACAACACTTTCATATGATTTAATGATTTTGGAGAACCTTGCCTCTCTTAAATCAAAACTTAAGACACACTTTTTTAGATTAGCATTTTATTACTAGTTACACATGTTCGTTCATGTTGCTTCTTGTGTCAGTGAGTACCACTCTGTCTGCTGCGTCTTATGCATTTCTGGAAGGTTTTTTTTATTTTTTATTTTAAACACTACAGCACTTTTATTCTTTAACTGTATTTTAATTGTATTTTACTTTAAATGTATTTATTTATCTATGTATGTATATAAACAAACTTGATTTGATTTTGCACAAGTGCTACTGACTGAACCAAAATAAAAAATGGTTTATCTGAAACTGATTATTGTGTCACTGTTTGTTTCAGCTTTTAAATTTAGATTTTGCATTTAAAGAAATGTGTAGCTCTCTAACACAATCCTTTACGTATTTAATATCCAATCACAGCATTTTAAACCCAGGTTTACACGGATTTTCACCTGGATTTTAACATCACAGCAGCCATTTTGATATGAAATAGGAGGGTAAACACAGGTGCTCCCAATTATACTAATTACAAGGTTTCCCTCCGTTCAGGTCAAACAGAGCCAGGGTGCTGCTGTGGTGCATGTTGGTTCACTGGAAAGTCTCTGCTGCACTAAATGGAACTGAACCTTGATTAGTATCATTGGAAACACCTGTGTTGACCCTGGTTCATGTAAAAATGGCTTCTGTGAAAAAAGATCTATTCTCTAACACTACAAAAAGATGAATTAACTTGCAACTTTAAAAGGACAATATCTTCAACAAGCTAGGTTTTTATTTTCATTCTTGAATATTCGAAAAGGTAGAGGTTGAAATATAATATAATAATAAACAATTTACATTTATGAGCATATTGTGCAGTCATGTTACAAATACATTTTAGCTTACATTTTCCAAAATTCCCCCCCAAAAAATTTGTTGACATCGTAGTTTTACCAAGTTTTGTAATTTCAGTAATATAAAAAATTCAGCAAGTTAAAATTACTGTTACGTTTACAAGGTGGGAAAGCCGACTTACTTCATGGCAGATGTAGAGTAATTAACAACTTACCCGCTATCCAGTCTAAGAAAAACGATTTTTCCTGGGAACGATTAAATCCAACTCAAATATCTTCTAACCAGAATAAAAATGTCTGAAATAAGAACTTAAGCTAGTTAAATACTTAATAAGTTCTGGACACATACGTTGCCCAACAAACGACGTATTTCAAAGCATTAACAGACTACACGGCCAGTGGCGTTTAGGAGCACTGACTCACAGGTCCAGGGTCAAAACAAACCAAATGTATCCTTCCACCTTCTTTCGATTCGATCAGCCAATCACAATACTACCTCTCCACCTGATCACTGCGTTTGATTGACAGCTAAAACCATCCAGTAATAACTGCAGCTTTGAAAACACCTCCTGATTGTAGCCAATTGTAGATTATCTTGTTCTAGCTGGTCTGTATTTATTGACAGATATTTAAAATACATTTAGAGCATTATAGACATTTTAATTAGTCAGCAAAAACATTAACACTTTGTGAGTGGTCTGGCGCCTTCCTTTGGACATATGTATTTACTTGTATTTGTTTGTTATGTATCTGTTATGTATTGTTTTATGGCTTTGTTGTGTAAAGCACTTTGGATATTGTAAAGGGTTATACAAATAAACTTGATTTCATTTGATTTGATATGTGGTACAGCATTCACTTAAATCAAACATGCATACAAAGGGTGAGGGGACAGGTCCTGTGAATTTTAGCCTGATCATCCATATTATGACTCATGTACTGTATTTGAAAAATTACAAATTAACAGCGATCCTATGGACTTGCAGCAGTTCTTTATGGTTTGGAATTTTAAAATGAGCATACCAATAGGTTCAAATGCACGACTTCTCCTATGCCACAAAAACAGCACAGATACTGTAGGAGAGGTCAAGACAGAAGTGCACTATTTCACAGGTGTTAAACTGTGCTAAACCTGGCAACAAATGTGTTTTGTCACAGTTTTTATTCACTTAATGCAATCCTGATATGATTTGTGGTTTATATGATTGATTTATCTAACCATAAGCACTTTTTTAGCCTGCATGTGTTGGAAGCTGAACAGTGTGTGTGTGTGTGTGTGTGTGTGTGTGTGTGTGTGTGTGTGTGTGTGTGTGTGTGTGGGTATTGCACAGGATATTTACCATGGAGTGTTGTTCCTGCGAGGAGGTATATGACATGCTGGCTGTATCCATGCTGCCTCGACTGCCGCTCTTGTGTCCTTCAGCCAGCCAGCACCCTGAGGTTCCCAGCAGAGCGGCCAAAGCCACAGCCCAAACACCCAGGCTGCCCATGACTGTCTACCTGAGTGGAGAAGTAAAAAATAAATAAATAAAATAAAACATTTTATGCAGCTCCATAGTCTTCATGTTGATCTGGGTTAAAGGGTAATGGAACAGTTTACTGGTCTATATTGTATCTAGCACTATAAAACTGAGATTTAATCTCCTTCATATGTTGTTGTCAATATGATTAAATGAACTATGTCAAAGTTGTGTTGTTGTGTTTTAGTATGTAATTTTAACTCTAAATCTTCACACCTTATTTGTGATTTTAATCTCCTGTGATTACATTTGAATAGCAATGCATTTTAATGACTTGAAAAAAAAAATCTTGTGATGTATTCAGTCTCCACAGAGAACATAAACAGATAAGCTCAATTCACATTGAACTCATAAACTCATTAGGACTATATGTTATTGTAACCACTGTAATGCACAGGATTTGTTGCAAAAAAGCTCAGTGGGACCATGAGACAGAGGAGAGCAAATCATTCAAATGCTATACACTCACATAAACTCATCATGCTCACACAAGCATGTGAATACGCATAATATGGTTGTGTAAACATCAAAGCCCACACTGATGGGACTAATTATCTGTATTACGGAAGGACACAGAAAATCTTTTGATGTCAACAAAGAGACGACTCTCTGAAGTCGCAAATGATGGAGTATGACACGGGGGCTTAAAATACGAAGTCAGTGCATCAGTTTCACTGCTGTGACACGACCACATATACACAAACCTTCAGGAAAAAATTACACAAAATATCCCAAATGTGTGTGTAATACTGGACAATAAAAAGCTTGTGAAGTAGTAACCCCTAGAAAAAATGCCATCAAATAATGGCTAGTTCCTTTGGTAAATTATATAAATAAAAATGATTAGGAGGATTTTTTTTTATTTAAACATTAAAATGTGTTTTAATTAGTGCTGATTTGAAATACCCAAGCTAGAGTGGAGGAATCAGACAGTTATTAAATTCAGCTGGATTAAGAACATTAAAATATGTTTTATTCAATATATTCAAAAGTTCACTCCATATATTCAAGGTTTACTGCATATATTCAAAGGTTCACTCAATCCACATCTTTGCCTATTTTTAGATTAACTGGGAGGCAACAGAGGCAGGACTGCCTAGATGGCGACCAGAGCCGTTAGATTAGAACTGAAGAAGCCTCTTGGATGAAACTTAAAATGTCTTCAAGAAACTAAGCTAGTTACAGTAACCTTCAATGGCCCTCCAGAAAGGAGGAACATTTATTCTTTTCCTTCACTGACTTCTTCTCTGGTCATATCAGATGATGTGGGTGTTTATAGTTGTACAGACAAGGCAGTTTGTTATTTGTGTTCTTGTACTTTCAGGTAATGTGTTTATTGTTTTTACTGTGGTTTTATACTTTATTATGTGACTTAATTGTGTATTTTACTGCATAACCAGTCTGAAAACAAATTTCCCTTAGAGGGCCATAAAGTTTGCAATTGAAGTGAAACAAGAGGACAAAAACACATGATGCATATCAAACAGTGTAGGTGTTTATGGTGTTAAAAGGCTGCAGCAGCTCTTTACTATATTGAATTTTACAAGGGTCCTGTGATTCACACCTGTACTGCCCTGATCTTGCTGGATGAAATTTTATTCTCTGCCTTACATATCGATTTTTGAAACTTTTTTTTTTAATCAAAATCTAGTTTACATTAGTTTTCACCATATTTCAGCTGCAATAAATGTATCAATGAAAAACATTTGACTCTTGACTAATTAAATAATTTCTATACTGCAGAAACAGTCAAAAACAAGCATTTTCATACTAACCACCAGTAATATCCAGATCCTTGTCTTAACTAAACGTAGGAATACGATGCAACAACACACAAATTAAAGGGACAGTGTGTGGGATTTTAGTAGCATCTAACAGTGTAATACTGTAGCTGATTGCTACCACTTTGCTTTACACTCTTCTTTTTAATGTGAAGGAGAAACTACGGCTCTATGCTCTAAAAGACCCCTAAATCTCATACACTGGTCTCATACACTACAGTACAGCAGCATTCATTGATTTTCTTGGCCATGTGTAGACAGCAGTACAAACTTACATAACATACTATCATATCATAAAAAGGCAGACATGTTAGCAAACATTCCTATGCAGTTTTACACAACAGGAAAAATAGAGCAACATTTGGAGTCTCCATTAACTAATGAGAAAACAAGTGCCTTTATACTAGGTGCTTAGGAAGGATTTTAAATGCATGGGGCTGTACACCCCCCTCTGCCCAAGATCCAACTTATCATGTTTTAACAATTTAAGTTTTATTGTGAAGAGGAACCGAGAGGAACTGTAGAGTCAAGTGATACAGTACTTCTTGGTTCTATGAGTGACCCCTTTCACGATGCATTGTTGTCATTTGATTCTTAATATGAAAATATTCATTAGCACAGCTTTAAGTATCAAAAGTAACAGTATGAATTGCCCTTATCGGTTTTAGAGTGTGATACTATATCTTTTTTACTGTATAACAATGCATCATTTTATGTGTGACAATAATGTCAACTCAAACGGTCCAATTAATTTCAGGTATTCACATCGTCTCACAATCTCTTTTAGCAACTGGAGCTTGCAAAGGTGTCCAATCATGACATGTTGTTGAAAGCTTGGATAAAAAAAAACTTTGAGATGATTTCTTTTTTACACATACTGTTTCCTTTTGGACAAAAATGAACTTCTCTGCCTAGATGCTCATTGTAGATTTTTTTAAAACCATCTGCAAAGTAACTAGTTAGAGGTGTCCAATATATGTAGTGATATATAAAGTAGAGTATTTTCATCTGACATAAAGTACAATAAAACCAAAATACTCAAGTATCCCAGAGACTTACCTAATTATATTATTTGAGTAAAGGCACCGAATCACATTAGGCCTGTCAGTGTAAACATCACTTGACAAGGAACCACCAGCATCATTCAGCTAGCTAGCCTGAGGCTAATGGGCCCTCACAGATGAGAGCTTACCCTTGTGAAATTAAACACCAAATGAGATCTGCCAGTCACTGTCCTGATGTGTTGCCTGGCCCCCTGGCATTGGCCCACACACAGCTTTACACATTTATACAGTACACATGAACACACCACAGCCCTGGTGGTGTGGAATGAATGGTCCATTTTGAAATTCATCAGGAGAGAGAAAGTCTATGAGGGAGCTATTGTTTGACCAGCATATTAAAAAGCTTAAAGAGACAGAATCTTTCAAAAACAGTGCACCCTTCGCTCAGATCAGACTTGTTCAATGAGGGACTTATTATAAACACACTCAATGCCCTGGAAGTGAAATGCCATCTGCCCACATCCCAGCTACCTTCACTCAATATCTCTCTTTTTTTTTTCTTTCTCCAGAAGTTCCAATTGTCATGACACAGAAGTATTGTTAGGGAACTGAAGCACCCTGTAGGCCTGTCTCCTTTTTCATTTGTTACATTCTGGAAGGAAATTTCATACTTATTTTATTCATATAGATTGCAGAGAAATTGGTTTTAAGGTGCTTTAAATTATAAAATGAACCAGTTTCAGTTGACTCACAAGCCTTGTAATAATAGATATACAGTCTAATGAAAAAAAGGTGAGAATATAAGACACAAATTAATGATATAAAGATATATACTCATCCTGTACAGTTCAGTAATGTATTTTTGCACAGCACAAGGGATCTTGTTAAGCCACCTTACACTGGCATGTTCGGGAGGAATCATTTAACTTTCAGCATCAACTATGGATAACTACTTCAATGTCCATATGACAGGGCATGTGAGTACTGTATAAAAATAAGAATAATAAATATAAAAAAATAAAACAAATAAAAAAAACTACTACTACTGAACTAATGAGCCAAATTGTGAATTATATTGGTTGTTTGTGATGCTGAAGCTTTCTTTCTATTGCTACTATAAAACTGAAGGAAATATTCAGCTAAATGCCTAAAATGTGCAGTGCTCAGCTACAGTAAAGCACCATCTGCTAGCCGTCACATTTCAAAATAAGGCAATTCGGAGGCATGCAACATCACATATGCCTTTGAGACTCATCAGTTTCATTCAGCCTAAAGCTGTTTTTTTCTATGTCTAGGTAAAATTTTAATTTTCACCCATTTCTTAATTTTTAATGGCTGCAAAGATTTCATAGTGAATGCACAAATGGACACAAAAGAAAACACACGTGAGAGAAGATCTGGTCTTTTGAAGCCCATATAGGATTGTTGAAGCTATCACATGAACAGCATAAGAACATTTGAAGAGTTAACGTTTAAAATAAGGTTTATCATGATTATCATGCGTATCCTTTCAGTATTCCTAAATGCATAGTGATATATTGTTGGCTTTTTAAATCCTGTTTTAATTGGCTAAATCACGCTTTACATTAGATCTGGTGTCTCTTAAAAATAGAGATACAGCACTCATGCAAATGTTCCTAACAGCTCAAAGTCACCTTGTATTATAAGGTTGACCAAATAATATATATAAAAAAATAAACGCCTGAGTTTATTTTGAACAGCTTCATGTGCCCACATTTGTCACAGTCATATGACCTACAAAACTTCTGCACTAAGCAGTTTTCTCAATATGAAAAATGTCTTAAAAATTGCTTTTAATGAGGTTCTGATTATCAACACATAAGTTGGTGAACTTGAATTCACGGTTCCTTTCAAGAAACTATGATTACACACATGCAAAACAGACATCAAGATACCAATTTGGACTGCATTATAACCAATTATAACCTTGAGTCAGGGAAGATTAGTATTTCTTTCGGTACAAAATGAAAATTGCATGATTATGCTAATATTTCAGAGAAACATACTCAAAATCCCTTTTTTCTTTTTCAGTGTGCAAACCACAAAAACAACATGCACACACTAACTGTCAGACTTTGGCTAATAATGATATGTGTCTGCAATATCATGTATGGATCCTAGAGAGAGTATGTTCTACAGCATTGATGTTGACTAATGTTTCTTGGTCCTTTTGTGGCAAGCATTTTGTCATTTACAATTTTCATTGTTTTTCTAGCATGTAGATCACATCATGTATTGATTACACTGATCCTAATCTATGGGCAAGGCTCTTCCCAGCACAATCATTACAGTACAAGAATGTAGATGGGATTTGGCCTTACAGCAAAGTCACTGCCCAGGGGCGTAAGTATACAGTGCAGGCAATGCGATTGCATTTGGGCCAGTGATCTAGAAGGCCCCATAGAAAGAACAGGCCCATCAAATGGCCCTTGTAAGTGATTCAGATTACATAAAAATATTTGTGTTCAAAGACCGTACGGGCACTGGGGTCCCAATTTGGTCACTATCTTTAGATAGCCACCAAATAATTCCAGCTTAAATTCAACTGAAGTGCTTACTGGTGTTCATAGAAATTATGACAGTAGCAAATCAGGGAATTGGGTGCAATAGAGCGACAATGTCCCAGTAGGGACAAGGTCAGGGTAAATCGATAAGTCAACAAAACCACAGACCACTGTACATTTCCTGTTTCCAAATGACAATCAAGCTATTTTCTTTCTAACCTTAACCAAATTTCCATTATCGTTTGCAGTTACAGTGAACAATAGCAGTTGTGCTAACCCTGTTTATAAAGACAATGCATTTGAAACATGTTGGTTGCAACCCATGGGACTCTTGAGTTGTGACAGTGTTGTAAAACAAAACAAAACGTTTCACACCAACGAACTGATATGATCTACCTTACTAAATTAGTCTGACTAAAAGGAGGGCTCTTGTCAAAAGTCTACAACTAAAAACTGGCATGCAAATGAACTGCATGCAGCCTTACAGCCTTTCTGTCTCCCTCTGTAATGACAGCAGTGGAAGGCCTCTAGCTGAGCTATGAGACAAATTCAAGCGATCAGGCAGAGCTCTCCTTCCTGCTCTCTGTCCCAGCTCTGCGCTCCAGGTAGGTTTGCTGTCACAGTTACAAATGACACATGCAGTTCCAGTACGACAATCAGTCCCCACTCAGCAGGCTTCCTCCCTGCAAGTTGCTGAGTATTTAAAAAGATTACAAAGGAGGGTGGGAGGGACAGAAAAAATAACATCTGTGAATTTTGAACACCACATGCTGTAACTGTAAGGTTTGTAGTTGTAGAGTATTTTGCATATGAAGCAGTGTATTGAGCTATTTTCGCCACCATGCTTCATAAGGATTTAAAATCTTGAAATCTGTGTGTTCTTAAATTTTAGAGAACATTCCTCAGTTAATGAGACGAGTGCTGAAATTTAAAGGAGTTATGCAGCTTGGTTAACCGGCTACCCTTCAAAAGTAGAACATCAAGATCTTCTGCTGTCAGTCAATTTTTTAAAAGTAGGTGTCACTTTTTTCCCAAATGGTGCATGCTCCATTTTGGAACAACCCTCTCTACATGCTGTTACTCTGAATGCTGCCTCTAACTCTACTCCAATTCGAAAATCTCTGCTATCATCCTGCATCTGCTGGCCTACCTGCCTGCACTCAGGTTTCAAACAGTCCCTTCCTGAGGCAGATGTCTATGTAGCATGAAATAGAGCCACTGAGGGGATCACCTTTGCCCAATATGTTTTCACGTCATTTGGATGCAGTAGCGACTCATTGTTCTATATTTCATTCTTGTTCCTGTGTGGTTGGGGAAGATAGTGAAGAGACCAGGGTTGTCAATCTGTCTGTCAACCATACATCAGGATCACACATCCCAACCCTAGTTATCTTCCAGACACTCCAGGTGAACAGGATACGCATCCTTTCAGTTTTTTTTCCTTTGCTTTTATTTATTTATTCTTTTATGACAAGGAATGTGATAAATCTCAGGACGCTCTGGAGTGGTGTTTCCCGAGGAGGATTTATACAGCACAGTAGCCTGGAAAGATAAGGTTATGAACTGTCATTCACTGTAATGTTAAAGGCTCATGAGCACTGCCCCCTTTGGAAAGGAGAGAGGGGGTTGACAGCACACCAGTCAAAAGATGACAGGCTTTATTAGCCTAGGGTCCAGACAACTAAAAAGTTAAATACGTTTTAATTTAAGAAAGAACAGGTCAAATTAATGATGGGTGTTGGCAGTTTGAACAAGAAAGGAAATATCCAGACATTTTTAGCCTTTATCAGTCTGACCAGTTTATTTCATTCTCCAGTCCACTTCCTAAAACTGGCATACAGATTCAGTGGCTCCATCACAAGCCCACATTGTTGACCTTGCAGCTACCACCAATGACAAAACACATGAAACAACTATTAAACATGGTATTCCTTTTATTTATCTAATCTAATTGTATCAAAGGGCGATGACAGTGTTTTTTTTGCACATTTCAGCACCTTAAAGCCACACTGATCAATTCTTTCTTATTAACAATGGATCAAATGTATAATAATAAAAATTGTACTGAGGTACCCACAGTCATTTTTTAGCAATAACCTCATAGCTTGACTTTACTGGTAACAAACTTTGACAAAGTAGCTACTAGCTGGTGGACATATTTTATAAAGGTTGGTGGAAACAAAAACAGAGCTAATAGGAGATTGACTATCTTGTCTCAAACAGGCAAATGTTTGCTGATAGTACAAGGTGTTTTTTTGGTTGGTTTTTTTCCAACAGATATTCAACCTGTTTGGTGGCCAAGATTGAATTAATGCAGCATTGCCTATAAATCATGTATAGTTCTTTATATTTTCCATTGTTCCAAGCAGCCATTCATTACCGATATGAAAATCATTGAGCAAGATTTTAAAAAATTTGTTCAATGTGAATGACTCCCCAAGATAAAGGATGTAGCTGGCAATATTACCATTACAATTTAAAAACATTTTTGTTATTCTCAATGAATTTCATTCATATTCATTTTTATTTATTTATTTTAAAATCTCAACCATTTCCTCCAAACATGAGTAAACAGTGGATTTGTTAGGGACTATTTACAGCCACTAATTTTCAAGTCTCAGTTCAAGTTTAATTGTCACATATAATCATACAGCAGGATGATGTGTGTGGGTTTGACTCTAAATGAACAACAGTGCACATGTTCATAATAATGAAGGATCCTGTCACTCAGAATGACAGCATGGCTATTTCTTAAACAATGGAGGTCTATGGCAGAGAGAAATAAGCTATATCAGGCTTTGGATTCACAGACAATACTCATTATAGGATTTATTCACTGCTAGTTTTTGTCTTTTCATGAACAGTACTGAACAGAGCATAAGCCAGATGGACACACACAAAAAATAGGAAAGACAAAGCAGCACAAAAAATGTGAGCAACAAGAAGGACACCATTAAAGCAATTAAAACATGTGACAGAAAAACATATGGCAGCAGTGTTAGAAAAGTTAATGTATTCGTCTTGCAGAGAAACAAGTGCACATGTGCCTTTTCAGATTGTGGTAAAATGTACCCTTAGAGTGAAAAATAATATGTCAGCTTCCCAGAAAAGACACAGAGACCTCGGAGAGAACATAATGTAGGAAGTGGTGCTTTAGCAAAACCAGAGATTCTTATCAGCTTGGCTTCTTCTGCATTACCTCAGAATTAATTATTGCCTGACACTCTCTTTTTGCCATTTTCCGTCTCTATATAAGAGACAGAGCTTCAGGCTGTTAGGTAATAAGACCCATCTCGATGCTGGAGAGAGAAAGGATAAGAGGATTGTTCTTTCTGTGTCATATTCTCTTCCTTTCTCGCTTTACCTTTTCTTACTAAACACAGATATTGACTTGTGGCTGTTTTCTCTGACAAGTTTCCGTGACCAGATCAGCAGCTCTTGGGTGTTAAAGCCCACATCCTGCTTGTCAGGTATGGCTGAAAGATACACAAACAACTTGACCTGGTAAATCCAGAAATCCCCCGCAGGCTTTATGACATGGATTCAAGAGCAAAATAGATATCAGGAGAATCTGCAGTGACACAACAGGGTGGTCTGTCTGGCTAAGAGGACTGTGTTTGCTAATTATAGAGCAGAGGCAAAGTGTTGCAAACGACATGAAAGAGGTCTGCTTGGTAACGAACAGAAAAACACCTTCTGAAGCATAAATGGCTTTTCAGAGGCACTTTGAGGAGAAAATGTGGTTTTGTATACATAATCATCAGTGACTGAAGAACCACTAGAACCTGTAAATAGTAGTGTGCTGGTTGAAGCCTCATTCATAGTTGTCAGAAATCAATGCATGTGTATTATCACATCCTGAAATCATATCAATCCATTGTTTCCTTCGTCATTTGTCCTAAATGCGTACTGGATGCTGGCTACAAGAAAACTATAAATGTAAATGCAAATTGACGTCCAAAAGCTAACAAATGATCTTTTACAGATTCAAAGTTAATACATGTTTTACTTCAAGTATTCAAGCTTTCAGTAGCTAAATATTATTAAGATATTCGGATCACACAGTTGTTTTTGTCGTTGTGTTTGATTTACAGTAATGACAGGCCCTCACGCTCAGCCCCAGTGGTTGCCATTTTTGTCCTACTACAGCTTCAAAGCTTCACATCAATTCAGATGTGTTTTCTTTGTTAAAGACTTGACAAGTTAAAGACACTGGCAGCCAAAATAATCTCAATTCAAAGGTCTACTTACAAGCATTTTAAACTTCCAACCGCTTTTTATACACAAGCTGATCAGAATGTTTAATTAAAAATAGAATTTAGTTTATCCTAAAGTCACTGCCTCTCAGTGCTATTCCATCCTCTCCTTGTGCTTTAGCAACAATCCATTTTCAGTACAGTTGATTCAGTGATGACTGGTGCTTAACCACAGACTTTCTCCACTTGAGCTGGATTACAATTACAATGAATACAGCGAAGTAGCATTTAAAGACAACTTTGAATCACACCGCCCTTTTAAATGTGATGTGACAAAACACCTCTATGCAAAAGAAACCACCAGTTGGCAGTTTTAAGCAGCTGAGTGAAGAATGACTGCATAAAAGGGACAGACAGATGGCTGACTAAATTCACTGCAGAAAACAGATATGCCAGGCGACCTTTCTGTAACCTCTCAACACATTTCTCTCTCTCTGCTGACTCTTTCGTCAGTTTCCTCCATTCAAGCAGAGGAGGCAGCAAGCACTATTTGCTCAGAGCTGCAGTGCTGATGCTCTGAGCTCAGCCACTGTGTTCATATGGGATGCAGCGGTAAAGGTCATTTCTAGAAGTTCAACATTAGTGATCGGAATTTCAAGTGAACCGTGTTGCCCACATTTTGTGGCCGTGCACTCTACAGGGAGTACAGAGGACCTATCAGGTGAGCCAACGGGAACAGTGATGTGTCTCTGAATTAAAAAGAAGTATAGCAAATCTAATGGTGCAAGTTAGTAGCTGTGCTTAGTTTCTGTGCTGTTCACATTAGGTGCTTCCCATTGTCAAAGCCTTGTGTTAATCATGTTAGATTTCTCTGGGTATAAGTTTGTGTGAGTGTCAGTGTGCTCTCTCTAAACCCATGAGAAAGAGTTTCATCAGTTCAATCTAAAACTAATCTTGTCAGCCCCATTGGAATGTGAGTGTATGGCAATGAAGTCAATCCATAAGAGTGTGACCCACCATCTGTAATGCATTTTTACCTTTGTCTTGGAGTATGGCTCATTATGTGTTTGGGAAATTTGCAAAGCCAAACAAATCAAAGTCACCAGGCGTAAAAACAAAAAAAAAAAGAATGGAAGTGGGTTTGGTTTACTCAAGGGGATAGCTTTGTTGTGTGGAAATAAATCCTGCTCCTGATTAGACAAGCTCTGTATGGGCTTTCAGGCACTGTGAGTTCAAGGATTTAAATGGTTCACGAGTGGGGTATCATAATTGATATGAAAAATTTAATTTATTCTACTTTATCTAGCATTATACAGAATTGTCATCCAGGGCTCTCTATGTGTCCATTGGTTAGAGCCTGCAGCGCCTACCTTCAATTCATTAAAAAGGTGCGGGTCATATACTCTGTTTATAGTAAAAAGAGAACATAAACAAACAACTATTTGCACGTGTATACTCCACCTGAAACTCCAAATATCTGCCAGAGTAATGATCATTTATGTGATCCCTGCTCTATACTTGTTCGCATTAAAGATTCTTAGTAACAAGCACTTTTTAGTTTGACATCTGGCGCTTTTGTGCAAAACACAAGCAGATTCCTCTAAAACTGGCACAAAACACTATTTTGCCAGCCACTACTTGCTACAAAGTGCTTGCACAGAAACAGTAGTATAGGAACCATCAAAATCCTATTCTGCCCTGCAGCCTATTTCCTCTCTAATAGACCTAAATCATCACACTGTAAAACACATCTTTAATCTTTTATCCACCTGCTGGACCTTATTCTTTTTTTTTTTTTTTTTTTTTTTTGGAAACTTTAGAAAATCTTTCAAAATCCGAAACAACTTTAAAATAGTATTTTTCATTTGAACCAGCACTAGAGGAGAAGTGCAGCAAGAGAGGAATAACATGCAGGATATCTCTGATGGTTGCTCTTGTTTTGTATTATAGAAGGAAAACCGACAGTGAATCTTTTTCTGCATCTATCTCCAGTGCTCAGGCTTCGCTCTTTTTTAGTGTTTAGCATCTGAGAGCAGCAGGGAAGTCAAGTGGGTAGAGAGACTGTGCTTTTTACCAGAACAACCCGTTTTCAGCCTCTTGTATCAGCAAGCACTCACTCCACTGAAATGTCCTGGAGCAAGAAGCTGAACTCCTGTCTGCTGTTCTATCGCTGACTCTGACCTCTGGCTTTTCAGAAACCGAGCAAAGATGTCTTTACTGTGGTCAATAAAGTATCACATTTATCATATTATTAAATTACTTTCAAACCAAGGCTGGGTGTATGCTTACTTTATATGTGTATGTGTTATTTTAAGCACATTTTGTTTAGTTAAACTACATCTCATCCATGACCAAGCAACAATACTGCAAGACACTCGAACAAAAAACTACTAGAAACGAATACTAATCATCTTTTGTCAACTTAACTACTCCAAAACAGCAGTATTGACACTGTATAACATTTTACCGCATAGATAAAGCTGACTACAGCTTACATTCTGTGTGTTGCCACTCAAAAAGTCAATTACATGCTTATGTTGATATGTGTAAATCCAGTCTGGAGACATGGTTAAACAGACTCCTACACATGCAAGACCTGCAGAAGCACGTGAGAACGGTTCCTCAGCCTGGTTACACAACATAAGATTAGACCTTTATTACCATCCTTGAAATTTGCTTTATCTAACTAATATGCATGACACACCGCACACATGCATTAACCCACATGCGCTGCTTCAAGCTGGTTCTGGCTTTTGCAGGGTTTAAGCGCTTAGTAGGGAGAGAGCACTCCTGACGCTTTATTCAGCTCTCATGACTGGGATGTTACAGTGAATTTTTTTTTTTGTTTTTTTTATGTGTGTGTGTACGCCAGTGTGCTATATGCTAGTGTGTCTTCAGTGTCAATCTGTAAGTGTGTGAGTCATCCCACTATTAGGCTGTCTCTGAAGCACAACAAGCAGCTATAATCTGCTGGACACCGCGCTGTAATGGCTCTCTGTGAGACAGCTAATAAGTTACACAGCAGATTGCAAACTGCAATAAGCTCGACTGAGCCACTATTCTGGGCTACATCATTATTTCTCAACCCTTTGACTGTGACCCGAGGGTGGGCTGCAGAACTGCTCTGACAGGGTTCAGGACATGATGTGGCTCCTGCAGGAGGCGTTTAGAAAAGCCTGGAAAAGTGATTTCATGTGTGATTTCAGAGCCTCCATGAGTCTATATTCTATTTTGGTACTATGTTAATATAATGTTTAACCGTAGTTAAATTGTAGTAGAGTAAACTCAGTGTTGATTAACTGTGGCTGTTCTCTTGCCCTTTTAAATGCTATTATTTTCTTTTGCAGCTTTACTGAGTCGGCTATGAAAAACACAATACATCCAACTGTTGAATTCAAAGCAAAAGAACACAAAATTTCACTTTTACAGCCAGAAATCTTGTCACATTTGGTGTCTGAATGATAGGGCTGATGTCTAAAGGTTGTATGTTACTGTAAATTACGAGTTCCGACTGGAGCCCGCCGAGCAAAAAGATCCAACTGAGAACTGCTGCCATTAATATTCTCATCCAGGGGCAAGGGCAAGATATTGATCCAGGTCTTTGCATGTGTGCCAGCTGTATGTATATGTGCGAGACTACGTGAGTTGAGAGTTGGACGGGCTGTTGGCCCGCATAAAAGCTGAAGGGCTAGCATTTACAAGCAGTTTTTCACAGATTGCACATTGATAGATTGCCATAATTCTTTTTGCTGGATGTTGGTTCCATATCAGGGTTCCAGGTAAGAGAGGGAATCCAACAAACCCAGAAAGAGGCTGGAAGGGGGGAAAGCAGCAGGGAGCGGAGTAAAGGGGGGAAGCAAAGAGAGGCTGGAGCGTTTTCAGCACCATGGAGAGCTCCGGCGCAATATACGCTATATAACGGCAGCGTGCGCGCCGGCCAATCCTCATTTCCCACTCCGCTGGCCGTCACGGAGGCTTTGCTGCCGCTGTGCCAGCTCTCTGGTGACACTGATAGGATTTTCCCATGAGAGAGCGCTGAAGCAGCTCATTTAACACAATCAGACAAGAAAATCTCGCCTTGTTTAGAACCACCCTTCCCTCTCTCCTCCAAAATTTTTTTTAAGAGTTCTGTGCATGCTGGTGGGTAGATGAAGGGTGTATGTGCTTGATGAGACACCGGTACCAAATAAATTGGCTGACGGCAGGAGGACCTGGGGAGGAGAAGAAGGGGGTGGTGGCGGTGGGACCGGGAATCCACGCCAGAGAGAGCCCAGCGAGGGATGTGCGTGTCTCACTATGTTATCATTTCTGTCCCTCTGCTGCTTGAGCAAACCTGGCGCATCCGGACAGAGGAGTCCTACTGAAGCCATTTATCAAACACTGCCCTGTTGTTTTCGTGCAGGTAGAGCCGCTGCACGGTTATATGAGGCTACCAAAAGCTGGCATCTGCTCATATTGAATGATTAATAACAACCCGTGTTGCGCCAGACAATAGGCGACATAGCAGGCAGTGTAGTTAAACACTGTCACAGATTGTCATTGACATCGCCCTGCGCTATAAGGCTGCACCTCACATATATCCTTTTCTGGAGCTCTCTCTCTCTCTCTCTCTCTCTCTCTCTCTCTCTCTCTCTCTCTCTCTCCCTCTCCCCCTCTCTCTATTATTGATGCATTTCTCCTCAGCTACTCACAAACTAAAATTAAAGCACTGCCACTGCCATCCTCTCCACAGTTTCCCCATTCACTCACACTCCCAAATGCAAACACGACAGGACGGATAAAGCGGCGTCATGCACCCAAAACAACCAAACTTGTGAAGAAAACAATACATACGTTTTTCAAGCAACCTTTGAGCTCTTTATTCCGCATTAGTAAATACAGCTTTAACCTTACCTGTGAGAGAACAGAAAGAAAGGAAATTCGAGCCACAGATTTCCTCGCAGCGACGCGTCCAAACTGCGCTCTTTTAGTTCCACTCCTCTCTCTCGCTCTCGCTCTCTCTCTCTCTCTCTCTCTCTCTCCCCCCTGGCTCGGCAGGGCTTAAAGGTTTCAGATTAATTACGGGCTGGTGTATCAGTAGCAGCTGCGTTAGTAAGCGACGTGGTAAGCGCGTCCCCCAACTCTCTCAGCAGAGGTTTGCCATCCTCCGGCTCCTCCGGCTGGTTTTCCTCTCAGCGCTCCGCTCCTTGCTCTGCCCTATTTCAACTCCTCTCACTCCGCTCTCCTCCTGACGTCAGCCGCTGCACGCCAAATGCGGTGAGGCTGCATCTGCAGATTCATCGCACTGGAAAGCGACACCTGTGTGTGCATGTCTGCATGTGTTTGTGGGTGTAAAAAGGGTGTGTGTTTAAACATTCGTGAGGAGCAGATGCCATAGCAGGGACATAGAATACCGGAGGATGAAATATGTGAAGATTGTTTGACTTTAACATGTTTGAATTTTTGGGATTCATCTGAAATTTGGATGAGAGGATAGATTTAGGTTTGGGAAGTTGAGACAGTTTTGAAGTTAAGGTTTGTGTGTGTACATAACACAAACAAAACCTGCCCCAAATAAGACTAAAAACACAATTGTATTTATTTTACTTTTATTGTATATAAAAATCAGTTTATTACAAACATGAATTCAATTAGTTTGTCATTCATAGTGCATTGTGAGATCCACTGAACAAGATCGTGTGTTAGATATATACTGACACTGTCTGTTAGTGTCTGTGTTCTGTTGTCAAAAAAAAAGCCAAGACAAAAATAAAAATGGAGGTGTGTATCAAAAAGAGAAACCGGTGACAGATGATATGGATGTTGCTGTGTTTTTGCGTTTTCTGGGTTCATCCAGGGAGGACGTCAAACAGTCAAATGTTGTCAAAAGTTTCATATGCATATTTTATTTTGTTTTTTTCACAAATTGTCTTCCACTCAGACCCTGTAGAGCTGCCTCATGCACTCACTGGCGGCCTATATGACAAACATTTAAAGCATCACTGACTAATCAACCAGGCAATAATGATGCTCAGGGACAGGCAGTCACTTTCACAGATGAGCAAGTTTACAGCGAATTATCTGTTTATGTTGAGGTTGTGTATGAAACGTTTAAACACTTATGAACGTGCAGAAATGTGTCATACAGTACAGTGCAATTTTACTGCAGTTATAGGAAGTATACGCAGTGACCTCTAACGTATTCCCCCTCTCCCTCTCTCTTTCTCTATCCTCCTCTTCATCCCTTTGTATTAAAGCGAAGGAGGGATAACTGCACACGGCACAATTAGGTCTACATACTGTATCCTAAAGACACACGAGAATGGTGGCATCCCCATCAAAATTGTATGTGGCACTAAAACATTTATGCACGATGTAACATTTATCAAGACAATGGGGGTGAAAAAAAGATGGTTGGGAAAAACAAGAAAAGAAATGAAAAGAGAGAGGGGATAAAGGGGGAGAAGAGAAAAGCGAAGAAGGAAACGTTTGTCAGGAAGTTGCAATACTTGATTCCTTATAATGTTGTAGGCTTCAAGGGGGGGAAAAAAGGACCAGGACATTCAATTCATTTCAGACTAGATCAGAGGTTTTCAAAGTGGCCTTCACAGTGGGGGCTCCAAACAATTTCAGGGGAGCTCAGTGAATGAAAGTGAGAAAATTCTACATTAGAATTTCAATAAATATTACACAGTAAATATGGTCATATATTGTTCTTTTCAAATCTCCATTTAATTAATAAAATAATAAAAGAAATAATAAAAAGAAGATGAGTCAGGTGTTTGAAGTGCGCTGAAGACAGGACCATCATAAATCATTTTGTTTGGTGCAAAACAAAAACAAAAAAAAATCTGATAATAATCTAATAGTTAGGGTGAGTAATGTGATTCATCTTTCTTAACTTTTAATTCATATGCATTTGATTAAAATGTATTAATGATTTATTTCAACTCCTAAAAAAGCAATTTTATGTCCTACTGGGATATTTCTATGATGTTTGGATGTATTGACTAGGGTGTTCGCTGTGGTTGCTAGGGCATTTCTTTAGTATGGTGTTATTTTCCTGGTTGTAGCTCCACTATTTCTACTCACACGACTGTTTGGGAAATCCATTAAGTGCTCACTCAAAAGTTAACCAAATGCAGTGATCAAACTAATATTTCTGCGTGAACTGTATTCAAATACATGTTAGAATTAGGATTGATGGCGGTAGGACAGAGCATCCAGCAGGTCAGAGAGACAGTGAGAGAATACTGGGATTGAATATTTCCATTGAATGGACAGAGCACAGTAAAGCCATGTCTCTCTCCTTATACAGCAATTAAACGAAGCAATTCAAAGAAATGACAGACATTGTTTTGTTTTTTTCCTGGAATGTGATGACTGAGAACAAGGTTTGATATTTTTATGATTGTCTTTTCTTCTTAATGAAAAAAGGTAGAAATTTGTTTATTGTTAATTTATTATTTCCCAACATAGAGTAGCAGCCCTGTTAAATACAGGATCAGTTGATTTAAGTGCCTAGCTTAAAGTGTTACATTGAGGCGAGTCTTTAAAAATAAGTCTGTTTGAACATTATTCCTTCTAACCCTTTCACACCATTTTCAATGAGTCCAAAAAATGTGAAAATTCTTTGTTTCATTGCTAAACCATGTTCTAATGTGTTGTGCATGTGGTGTTGTCATTGCACCACACAAGTGAAAAAAAGTGTAATGGAAGTGGGATGATGATATTAACTATGCAAGACAACAGACTTCTGATGCCAATCAAGTAGTCGAACAAGCTGACCATTTTCTTTTCAAACATTATAAGCTGTAGCTGTTAAAGGGCTGTGACAGATAAAAACACTTCAACATATTCTATTGATCTTACACAAGGCAGGAAAAACTTATATTTTTCTTAGAATTGTCACATATCCACCCTTAGCAACCCTTAAATTAAAAATGTTATTAATTATTATTATTGATTAAGGTTATGGTAAGGTTATGACTGTGGTTTAACTAGCACCACATTTATCTTTTTCGGAACATATTCTTTTCTACATTTTCAGAGCAGATTCAGTCATTTTCAATCACTGACTGTCTGAGCAAAAGTGTCTTTATGCTGGAGCACTCGGCCCTTTTCGTGCAGCATTCTCTGAGGGCTTTAAGCTATAATCCTCACAACTTTTCAAAGACGTTTTCATTGTTCGCAACATGTGAAACAGAAGAGCGGACAGAAACAACACAAACAACAACCTACTGTATAAAATGTAATCTACATTTTTCCTCACTGTTGTAGAAGAAGTTTGGCTACAAAGTTACTCACATTAGTGCATTTTTCCAGCAAAGTGCACAAAGCTTGGTGCAGATGAAAATACAACAAACGAAAACTATCCATGGCACAGACAAGCATGGGTAAAAAAACCATGGCACTCCATCTTCAGGTGCGATAATATTATAAATTTATTCGTTAAGCATTATACGCAATCCAAAAAATCCAATATTTTCGCCTTTCTCACCTCTCCTGACATCTGCTTACCTGCTTACCAATTTCACAAGACATTTATAATATTTAAGGTGTATTGACACATTTTTCACCACCTTATTTACACCTTCTTAGGTTTTTTTTTTTTTTTTTACAAGGACAACTTGAGAACACACATATACAAGCTGCACACACTTATTCCTTAACCTGCCTCTGGGCCATTCCAGTGGAAATGTTCACATCCACATTATTGACAAATGCATATCAGATCTATTCATAAAACTAACAGCTCTCTGGGCAATGCAGAGACGATCTCAGACTGCTGTAGGCGTACCCTGAGTGGCAAATCAATCACACCTAAATGGTGCAAATATGAATCGACCCCTGAGGGGCTCATATAGACGACAACCCGTGCATGGCATTGCAAGAGGAACATCATGTGCATTTTACCCACAGCTACACCCATGGCTGCACAAACTGAGTTTCAGACTAGCATGTGGGGATTGAGCAGCTACAGCAGCCATCATTATCTCTGCCATCATTTGCTCGGGAGTGTTTGTACTAGCAGTCATACGTCAGAAACATAACATCTTCTCCCCTCAACCTTAAAGGCACTCAGGCATGTGTCAGCACTAAAAGGTCTCTCTTACGTGGCTGCTCCCTCAGAGACAGAAACACCAGGAGATAGAGTCATAACTCTTCTTTATGTCCTTTTTCTGCAGCTCACCGCTGCAAGTATTGATGTGATTCACACACATACACATCTACATTGCTTACAGTAGGAGGGACTCTCATGCTACACCTCTTTGGAACAGAAATACAAATATTTTGTTGTGGTTCATTGTTTCTAAAAGTTATGGAGGTACATTATTTGAATCCTAAATTCCACTCTATTATTTGCAAAACCTCAGATTACATTTAATTATTCATTTTCTCCAAATTTTGTCATGTCAACTACACATTTGTTAAGATTGGGGAAAGATTGTGGTACATAAGCTATGATTAGTTAACCAGCTAAAACACACACAATGGCACGGTTTGCCTGAAACCAGTGCCTTGAATCTGAGCACAGGCTGGAGAATGTATGTATTTCTCTGTTGACCGCTCAGTTCTCTTTTCTCTTGATTGTTCTTTGTTTTCTTTGCCAACTTTGAGAACATTTTGCTGCATTATAGCAGTTTACCATCAAATAAACAAGGGGAAATTGTTTGCACAACATAACAAAACGGTATACTACGAACTACATCAAAATGTTAACGATCAAAATGTTCATTTTCTAATCTGGTATCTGCATGTTATCTAAAAATTTCCCCATAGAGTCACGACTGGGAATTCATACATGCACAACATTAACATTTCTACTATTCTTCTCCACATTAAAATTGCAGCTGCCACAACTTCAGCCTGTCAGCAAGGCATGACTGCCATCGGACACTCATTATGGAGGTCAACACATTTAGGGTCAAAGGTCAGGGTTTTTCTGTACAGTTTGTTGGCAAACCAATGGAGTGTGTACTGCAGTAGTTAATGCAGCAGCTGCAGGAGAAAATGCCAGACAGCCTTACCATTGATATTGATATAATGGCCTTATTTCGAGTGCTAGACACTCTAGTGTCTGAAAAGTGAAAATGAAAGGAATCTCTTTTTAAAATTTTAACCTGAAATAATTTTTAGAAGTAGCCCCACACAGCCTTTGTGCACCCACCTACTGAATGCTGCAACCAATGATACTGTCATACAAACACGAAACACATAAACACTTGGTTACTTTATCCTCTACTTGATTGAACAGCGGTGTCAGAGAAGCCTGTACTGTATCAGCAGCAGGACTGTTGTTCAGTGAAACGACCTGTCACCAGAGAGAGAGAGGCAGTGCAGACAAAGTGTTGCGCTAGCTTTTCTTTGTAGCCTCCAGACACGAGGCTTCTTATGGACAAACCAGAGCTTTTGATTTGTTATGCAGCCTCTCTCTCTCTCTCTCTGTTGTAATCCACACACAAGGACACACACACACACACAGAAATGCATGTCTGCAACCACATACACACAGACATGCTCGGGCACTGGCACTGAACTACATTTCTCACTCTTGGCCCCACGCCTATGTCACCCAGCCCTAACCACACACACAAACACACACACACCCACACCTACACACAGACCTTGTATAATGGTCTTTGTTTCCTACTCCTGCCCAGCTCCAATTTGATGGCAGTGTGGCCGCCAGGTTCCCCAGATGACCATTGAGATAGAGCTAACAGATGAAAGCAGCAGTAAGACGCTGGCAGTAATGGTGCTACAGCTCCGGCTTACAGCCCATATTTCTCCCTGATGGCTATGCTGCCCTGCCTCCCTCTGACACCTGCAGGAGTGAGCTTGGAGGAGTTGTTAGTATTAGAAGGGCAGGGACACATACAGTACAGAGAAACAGGAGCTTGAATGCAACACGCAAACACATGGACGCATGTTTCTAGAGATATGAGACATTTAATAAGTTGATGCACTTTCACAGGTGATGCAGTTTCATTACATTTTGAAGCAAGCAACTGTACTTATATGTATTACATATGTATGTATTATAAGATATTTTGGGGCGCACAAAAAATGTGTTCTTACAAAACCTGAAAAAGGAAATTATGCTAATGACAGACTAAGTGCAAATCTCAGAAGGTTGTTGGTATTTCTGGTAATTTTGCTAATGATACTGCACAAAAAATGAACAGTGAAAAGGGATTAGAAAAGGGTAAAAGAGTTTTGGCTGTTTCCTTTTTTAGGATACCAGGGGAGAGTCTGCAGTGTGTTAGCTATTTATTTTTTATCATCCTTGATTTGTAATTTTGTTCATTCATTCATCATTCTTCCTAACAAAAACAAATAATAACATCAATATATAAGATATGTAGAGCAGCATCTGTGCCTTTCAAGATGCTCATGTTGATCCCATGACAAAAATGAGTAAAAAACAAATGTCTTTGGAGAACTTCTTTGGAAAATCCAAAACAAAATTATGGAGTGGACTGGACATAACAAATACACTTTGAGTGTCATTGTCTCCCATTACAACTAGATGGGACCAGCTCATTCCAGAGAAACAAGCCTGGGCTCCCACTAATTCAGTGTAATGGTCTGTTGTATTTTTATGCACTTTCTATTTGTATTTATGCTGGTATCATTTTATATGATCATATTACCTGTCCAACTGGTCCATGGAGCAAAAAAGGTTGGGGACCACTGATGTGGAGGACAACAATTCTGTTTCTGTGTCAGCGCTACACCAGGAAGTCTTTTCTTGACAGCACCAGGTGTTTGAGCGAATGCTAATAATGACGTTTATGTTTCACTGACAAAACCCTGAAGGAATAACGAAAAATGATTCCTGTCTATTGGAAAGGAAGAAAGAATGTGACAACCCTAACTTCCACACAAAGAAGTAGTGACACAGAAAATGTTCCAATTCAAACCAACAGTCAACTTTGGCTTTTGTAACCATGACAATATAACATAACCTGAGTGATGTGTGATGTATTTTTGCAGTTCTGGGGCACCAACAAGGTTACTCAGGCAATTACAAAAAATGTATTTTGTCATTTTATTTGGAGGTCAACATGCTCCTGGTGAGCAGTGGACTTTAATCATTCATCGAATCATTGACTTGCCTTTTGATTTTAACAACACACTGCAGTCAAGAGGAGACTGCCCCCTCTTAGTTTTAAAGAGCTCTTGGTTCAAGAACAGAACGTGGCTGAAATGTTCAGTAAATGGATGGATGTCCAGTTTTCTTATGGATTCCACACATTTGGCTATGAATTCTACCTCTAACGTGATTTTGTTCCATTGACATTTTAAAGGAGACACTACTGATGAATAGGATAAAAGCATATATATATATATATATATATATATAGGCTATGAATGATACATGAACAAACTCTTTTATACAAGCCTTCAGAATGTAGGAACAATATTTGATGTATGAAAGTGCTACTGAAGTTCAGATGTTTTGATCTAACAGAAAAAGTATAGTAAAATAAACACCTAAATATTTTCTCTCCAGTAGTCTGAAAGAAGACATTATGGAAGCAAAACAGCCAAAAATCTCAAAATTGTCTTTGCCTCTAGTATCAGTTTAAATCCATCTTATATTCAGAAGACTTTAAGTTATTAAAGGAACAATGATTTTTACCAACTCAATACTGTTACGAGGAGAGTCCCCCCCCGCCTCTAAAAAGGTGGAAAAAAAGACAGTTTCAACTTCTCCACCCACCCCAGTAAGATAATCCTTGAAAAGAGCCTAATATACTTCTGACTGGCTCTCAGAGTAATGTGAGTTTGAAAGCTTGAGTATGCACCCTAAACACATTTATGGATCACCTTGACAGCTTTGCAGTGACAAATCTCAAAACCAGTCCCCTATCTGACATGAGTTATGATTTATCTGTCTCTCTCTGTCACTACACATCATCGTGTGTCACTTCTGTTTCCAGGCATTTCTGTTTCTGTGTCTTTTTTAGGTTTGCAAATGGCCACCTCAGCCCTTTATAGAGTATAAAATGTTTATATTTCTCTTTAGCCAGTATATAAAATCACATGTAAGCTGAAAATAGATCACAGATCATCAACCTCACACGACTCAAGACACATTTGAGACATATTTTAACATCAATATAATGCCGTCCAGTTTAACTATACTACAACCTCAATAATAAACATAATAAATACCATAAATACCATAAATAAATACCTCTTTGACAGCGTGAACAAAAACAGAAACATTATAAGCTTCATTAAAATGTAGAATTTAAGGTACCTAATAAAGTGGCTGGTCAGTTTATCTGAACACAAGTTGTAAGAAAATAATGTGCCTCAAAAGCTTTTATCTAATTTAAACTTCTATTGACACTTAATGTTCTCCACAGGTTTTACTTAAGGACATCAAGCTAAATTCCTGTTCTGTCAGGATGTGTTGCCCATATACATCAGCATTAAATAAAAATGAGAGAGCAGTTCGATCTTACAAAGCAATATTAGCATTGAGCCTCAGGAGTGCATCCATCTCACCTATCATCATCAGACAGCTATCACACTCTTATCATCACATTCCACACACAGTATCCTGTTTGGGCATTTTGGTGTGAAATCATATATATAATCTTCCCTATTTTTCTGTTTTTATGTTGCTTTCTCTCCTCTCAAAGCCAGCAAACATGAAATCACACTAGTCCAGTTGTTGCCAAGTTGTGAAAATGTGTCCCTTTTGTGCATGAAGATTTTCTTTAAATTTGAAATTTGGTGCAATTTCAGAATTCTTACTTTTCTTAAACCATTAATTGCCACAAATATAATGAATATCTGACACTGATTTTTTTCAGCCTTATCTGCTGCATCTGGATAGGTTGAGTAAAAACCCAAGGGGGGCATCACAATAGCCTCAAGGTCTAAGATGCATGCTATATAACCACATCGTCCCTGTAAAATAAATTAATGACACTGTACTTTGTTTCTTCATTGCATTGCCTTTTACCTTTTTTTCCTAAAACAAGAATAACCACGTGTCTGGCTTTAATACTTCATCACCATCACAGGAATCACACAGAACTCACAATTTGTTCTATTCATTCATTGCTGTTTTTGGATTAGTTACTGGAGTATAATTACAGAAACAGAACTCAACGCAGCATTTGTTAATGGAAAAATCAATGGCATCCCTGTAAGAAATCACCACCCAACACTGACTAATAAAATTGATTTCCTCCTGAAATATATGTATTAAAAATGCACCACAGCTCTCATGGGACAGCTGCAATTACAAGGTCACCACTAAGATTATGAGTCCCAGTGGCGTCTGACTGTATTCTCGTCATTTAGCAGCATAATTCCCAGACAGGGACGATCTGCCCGAGGGGATTTGGCATATGAAGAAAAGTTAGATCATAATCCCAGACAGTGAGGGCAGAAAGGATGAAACCACAAATAATAGACATATGATGGTGAAGAAGTTCAGGGGAAATCGATGCGCAGTGTCAGTGTGGGTGTGTGTTTATAAATATGTGCGTGTTTTGTTTTAAGCAGTATTTTTTGATACAGTTTTATGTGAAAATACTGCTGATACTGCTGAACTGCTATATATATATATATACAAGATATATATATATATAGTTGCATCTGTGTCATATGTAATACTGTGCAATTGTGTACAAATTTGTTTGCGCTTCTGAGTGAATGTACAGTATGTATTATAATTTTATTTTTAATTACATTTAGTTTATCAATTGAGTCGTTGAGTCAGTGGGTTACAATTGGCAGGCTCAAAAAAAGAGCAAACCAAACAAAGAAAAGCAAGACAAGCAAAATGCTGCTCATTTCTACCAAAAACTAATGTTTTAACCCTAAACACAATCAATGACGCAAGCATACACATCACTGGATACCAGTGAAATCACATGAAATGTAAATTTGCAGCCAGAAAGCTTCTGAACCAGATAAAAAGCTGACTGTTGCTGGTCGCCTCCTAGTCTGTCAGTCAGTGACTTCTTTGAACTTGTGTGGGATCAAGATCAGTCCTAATGAGATCTGACACATAGCACACTGCTGACTAGTTCAAGTAAACATAATACTCACAACGCCTGATGTAACCGACTGTGAGCTATGATCTCTTAATTATTTCACTTATCAAATCGGCTGCAGTTATAATGGCAGCATGTAATGAAGGAGGAGAAAGGGAGGCCATGGGAGGGTTTCTAAGTCTTAAGATAACTAATTCATGCATCGCACAGAGATTTGTGCCTCGCAAAATTAAGGAGTCAGTAGGGAAAATAAAATTGAACTAATGATCAATGCAGTAAAAGAGTTATGAAAGAGTAAATGAATAATCCCTGCCACAGGCTAAAACAAACAGAATAAAAAGGCAGCTGTACAACAAGGATTCAAATGAAGGCGAAGAGTCAACTGGGCCCAGTAAACCCACAAGAGATGAAAAGTTTAGATGGATAACTGGAGGGAGCCAATGCAACGCCTTAAAAGAAACCAATAAAATACTAAAAACTAATCTCAAACTGACAGGCAACTGCTTTTGCAAGCTTTGGAATAGGCCTGTCACCTATTTTTGTCTCATTCGCAGTGTTTATGGAACGTATTTGAATGATAGCAAAAGCTGATCCTCCATTTCTGAAATAATGAGGTTTAATATAATGTTAATATAATACCCTATTCACTGTAGTGCAGAAACTGCCAATGATCAGGGTCAGCTCAAAGCCAGAGCATTCTTGCCAACATCAGGCGGAAAGCCAGGTGCTCCAGCTGTAGCATATAGGCTTCAACATTGGCAAGCCTGTGAGAACTGAAACCAAAGCCAGTTCATGATAAATCCCTTAGACGTTGTAAATATTAACACATTAAAAGTCTTAATTTTCCCATTAAAGGCTACAAATAAAGACTGAGCTGCTAATTCATCTACAGTGGCAAATTGCAGTAACAGCTGTGATTTAATACTTTATAACTTCTGACAAAATACAAGTTTTTTCTTTTCTTTTTTTTTAATACAACATTGTCTTTAAATAATTCAGCTTTTGGAAGAACTCAGCCAGAAGAAATATCACCAGCTTTAGAAGAATAAACTATATCTATCACTGTTGCTGCACACACAGAGACAGTTAATATAATAATTATATCAACAAACAGCCAAATCCCTGAGAAAATAAGCCCCAAAATCTTTCAATCACTGTTTTTGCTCACCATTATTGTGTTTTTATCACAATTTAAGTAAACTCTATAGCCGATGCTCTTACACAGTATATGATATTTTCATCTTCACAAGAATCCTGGTGGCAATTAAGGACAATCTATGACACAGCAAAGATGGTTTGGTGTTGGAAATAGTGTGATTTCTGTGTAATGTGTAAATAATAGTGAGCATCCAAATAGGCAGACAAAACTTGGTGCTCAGGAGCCTACTGTTTATTCTTTATTGTGTATATGTACTGTATATATTGTATTCTGCATTCTTATCCTAAGAATAGCATTTGTTGTCTCATGGTAAACCATGATTTTCCCAATTGTAAGTGTCGCTCTGATTTGCACATCAAACTACAGATTAGGAAAAGAATAAAGAGGAAGTTTGTTCTGTTAGTCCTACAGACATTGAGACTATTTGTTTGTATTTTACTCTTTACTTATATTCCCTCATGATCCATTCAGAGAATGTAGCACTTGTACTATTTTCTATGCAAATAAAACCCTTTTAACTGCTGTTACGATGGAATACTATTTACAGTATGAAGTCGTGTTTTTTTTCTCACATTGTGGAGAGATCCAAACGATTTAACCGAAAGGAGCGAGAGATCGGGAGCAGCGGCAGGGACAGATTATAAACGACTGGTGGCCCTGCCAAAGTCGGAGCCCGATCAATACTGTAGATGTGAATCTTAGTCATTATGGTTGACCGAGAGCCAGCTGGGCACAGAGGGATTGCGCTCAGTCACTCCCTCAGTGTAATTAATATGCTAAAATGAAAAGCAACTGTTCCGCTTTCACTTGTCATTTCAATATCATTTGTAAGATCCAATGAATGAAGCCACATTACATTAGATTGCTTCTGTGTGGTGCCACATTCAAATACCTCCGTTATGCATAAGAGGTGTGTTTTATGTAAGGTAAATCAATGAGATGGATTTAACATTTGTTGTTCATTAAATAGGGCCTATTACACCCAAAGAGACTTTTTTGGAGGTGACATGAGAGTTTGAAAGTGTAAAGTGAACACCAACAGATATATTTGATGTCCCCTGGTTTGCTTTGAATATTCAAAGTCATCCCAGAGTGGAGCACTTACTGTCCATTCTATTCAATTTAAAAGGAATGGTGGCACTTTGAAAATGCAAGTACACAGGGCTAATGGGTACCCACAAGTTAACATCTGACAGTTGTGGATTTAAACAGGCTGCTGCATTGTAAAGGTCAAAATTACAACTTGTCTAAAAGGTAAAAAATGAGAAAGTTAGGTAGACTGATCAAGTGAATAAACAAGCTATGAAGCTAAGGAGCTAGCTTGTGGTTTAGAGCTGTGCAAAGCGAGTCTGTCTGAGGAAAATCACAGGTGTAAATAACAATCTTAATGATGGCTGAGTGAATGATTGCAGGGTCCTGGTGTGATGCGTGCTAACACACTGTCACTGTCACACAGTCATGGCTAACTGGAACACTTGAATACAATGAAGCCATCATTAATGTTGTCAGTATCTCCTGTGCTTTTCTTACTATGACAAGTTGAGTCTCCAAGCCTCAAAGAAACATTCCTATTGAAAGAGACTGAATGATGATGAACTTCCAACTTTTATAGCTGTTGTCTGTCATTTGAAAATGAAGACAAGGGGTATGTTTTAATCCAAGATGGCTTGCCAGATATGCAAATTTGGTTGTGGCATCAATTGCTACAATCTAAAGTACAAATCCACATTTGGACCACATCATTGCTGCTATGAATTTATGCAGATTGGGTGTTTATCAAATATCAGTGACTTCTTACAAAAAGGCAATGTTGGAGTAGAAAAGTGTTCTTGCTTCGTGTGAAGACACATCAAGTGATTTACTTACAAAAGAGACACTTTGTGTATCTATGACATGTTTTAGAAGCAGGTCCCGAGTCTATTGACTTTAATTGGAGTCAATGGTCACTTTAGTAAATATTTACTCAGAAGTTACATATCTTCTGAACATTCTGACCCTAAAATCGTTAAAAACCAATCTCTGTCTAAGCCACACACTCTCACAAGATCTGGCAGTACAGATATCTCTTCTCTCTGTTGGTGCTGAATCATTGGTCTGGTTTCTCCAAAGATGATCTATAACAAAAAAGATATACTTTAAATAACTTTCTGGATGATCTCTGGCACAACACAATCTATTTTCATCATCCATGATGTTCACAACTCTTCCAAACTAGGTTTGGAGATCGCAGGCGAGATGACCACAGTCAATTAGGAGACAAAGAATCTTTGGTAGGACTAACACTGAAAAGCAACTCTCTAATGATCACATGATTGATCACATGTATGCAGCAGTAAGTCAATTATAGACAAGGGTCACCGTACATTAGCCATATTGTTCATTCTTTTTAAAAATCCATACACTGCCTAAATTATGTTGTACAGCAAAGTTGTTTTGTTTGAAATCCTTAATCTCTAGTAAAAATATATATGTGGAATAAAAAACAAACAAACAGTATGTATGTATGTATAATGTATAAATATACAAATAGGAATACAGTCATCCCTCGCTATAACGCGGTTCACTTTTCGCAGATTTTTGTGTCATTTTGCATGCTTTTTTTTTACAGTGTACAGTATGAACGTGCATTGTGTTCTGTGTCCTAAATTGGCTAAGGGAGTACTGTACAAAATGCGTGTAAAAAAGTGTGTGGTTAGGGGTTTTACGGCCTTAAAACATGTATAATAATTGTAAAACTTACTCCGCGGATTTCGTTTATTGCGGGTTATTTTTAGAACGTATCCCCCGTGATAAACGAGGGACCACTGTATAGGATAAATAGGAAATTGATTAAAATGGAAACAGAAAGAAAATTAAACTGAGTCCGGAAAGAAACTCTGCTGCTGGCAGATGAGGCACATCAGATAAATCATATGATAAGGAGAATGTAATACCACTGAATTAAACATATTGCTTCAGATAATGTATTGTTCATCACAGCCAAATAATTTGTACAATCACTTACAAGAAACTGTTCTGCAGTCATCTAAGGTATACCCTTGACCACTTTAAGTAAATCATGTTTTGACAAATAGCTTTATTTCTCAATTTTGCCAGTGAGAGTAAAAGTAAAGGATTTTTACCTTTACTTCCACTTTAGTCCCAAATTTCACCTTCAGCTGTTCAGGGTCCAGATTTACCAGTTATCATACGTCAGACCTGTAACGTAGGTTAAAGTTGTTTTGATTTAAACTGGGAACTCTATGTAATAAGAAGAATGATAAGTTATTCTTATTACACAGAGTTGTCCTGTGCTAACTGGTGCAAACAGGAAAGTGAGGGAGATGTCAATCAAGCTCAGTTTGAACTCACTCAAACCGTCTTGAAGAGTTAATCAGCAAGCCAAACTGTGTGGGTTGACTATGAATGTGTCAGAGGTTCAAAATCCTTTGCAAGCTAATTTTAAAGATCATACAAGTAAAGCAGACAATCAAAACACTTTAGTCCTTTCTTTTGAAAAACCTCACTTAAAAATGACCTTTTAATGCCTTTAATTCAATGTTTTATACTCATTGTGGGGAGAGTTAGAACACACTGAATAGATTGACATTTCTTTGTTTCTCAAACTCTAACTTTTACCTAATGCTAGATAAGCTGTCAGTAGTGAACAAACCACTGCTGTATCCCATCTCATCTACATATTTTGGTAAAATAACAAATATTATAGATGAAATATGCAAATTTAAGACAACACACTGAGGCTTGACATATCTTCTACTCCTTATGGTTTCGTGATGTGTATTTCTTCCATTATCATATTCCGAATAATGAATAATCTTGTTATGCATCATGGTGTTTGCGATAAGGACAGGACACATAAACAGCTCATTTTGAATATCACCTTAATAGATACGTTCTTTTATCTGGATTGTTTTGTGCAAGTAGTCCAATGTCATCATCTCTGTCAGTTTCTCAGATTTTGGTTACACCACATTGTGTGTTCTCTGTCGCTATTTCAGGAACAAAGACAGACCTCTATGAAAGAAGTAGAAGAGGGAGTGACATGGAAGGAGAAAGCAAGAGAGAAACGAAGAGTGCCATCCTTTTGTGTTCAGTCTCGCACATGTACTTGTTTGTGTGTTTCTTTTTGCCTCGAATTTTTGAACAAGGTTATATGTTACTCACAGCATGGGTCTCGAAAAAGTGTTGAACACTTTTATCCATCACATTTGGGTCTAATGCCACAATGTCTGTCCCATCTCATCTATCATGCTTTGTGAACCACTCTTAATAACCCCCAAAGAAGCACCATACAAGCATAAGCTGTTTATGATGATTATTTCTCAGGAAACACTTCATGTGCAACATTTTAGGAATCTCTACCAAAGATTGATGAGCAGTTAACGAGTCCCTCCTATTAACTTTATGTTGACATGATGAGTCCCTGGAGCAATCAGTAAATCTAAAGTTATGATATCCATCAGCAGCAAGCACCCTGACAAAATTGTCCTTGAGCTTCTGAGCCTTGAACTAAAAGTAAAAAGAAATTTCTCCAAATGTAAATGGGAGAAGAGGAATCTATTTCATAGTGAGCCCAAAAAAAAAAGAAAAGTCACTTTTCCCTCCGCTTCATTTATATCCCTCCCTTCTTTAATGAAGCACATTTAATAGGTTAATTTAATAAGGGATCAGCACTTTCACTCATTGGAATGGTCAGTCTATTACAAGGAAGGAGCAGGTGTGCAGTCAGTGTATTATCCACAGCGCTGTAAAATAAAAGACTTCATCAAATAGCAGTGATTGGTCATTGTCTGGAAATGACCCTTCCTCTCGCCATGGGTTGGCAGACTTCTGTTGCTCATACATACATACAGCTGATACCAGTGGAGACACATGTAAATAACTACTTGCATTAGCACATCATTCATGTTCACTTTTGCACAACTTCAAATGCTGAATTCAGTTTTTTCTCGTTTTATTTGCTTCTTTGAAATTAACAAGAAATATATAAACTAAAACCAGTGCAATGGAAACAGATTATTCACCAGACTCTCAGGGGCACTATATAAACATTCAATACATATTTAATAACGCTATAATGTAAATGTATACAGATATAAGAATATTTGTAAGTGTTCATTGATGTGCAGCAGTGATAAACATATACAACAATTTTACTATTTTTTTTTAAACATTTTTAATTTAAACTAGTTTTTTCTCTAATTGCATCTTTCTTTGCTAACTCTGGAGCATAATAAGCATCTTAATTGCATTGTCGCCTTGTTTTTCAGTTCATTTTACCAGAAGTAATGCTTTCTTTGTTTTTGTTTTGTTTGAATCATCTTTTACCACACATACAGAAATGTAGTGTTCTGTTTTCTTTTCTTTCTTTTAAAAAACAACAACAACTGTTAGTCTCTAAGGTGCTGCTGTTACTATGTGCCAAAGGGTAATGCATAATAATAAAAACTATTTGCCAGCACACAAATGTATCCGATTGTGTTGATTTATCTCTCCTTTTGGGAGGTTTTCCATCTTTTTAAAGGGTCTAATTGTTGAGGATGTAAAACCCTCTGAGGCAAATTTGTGTTTGATTTTGACCTACAGTATATTAATAATGACTTCACATGTGACAAGGAAGGAACATTATGTCCTAAATGAGTAGTGAAGGCACGCGAGGCATCTGAAAGGAGAATAATAGTTAATTTAATAATAAATATGAATAATTATTATTTTAATAATAATTATAATAGATAGTGTATAGATAATAATAATAGAAAAATGACCAAAACTCTGTGGTCAATGTCCAGAGATGGAAGAAAAGAGAAGAAGGAGAAAAAAAACACGACAAAGACGGAGGTACAGTGAAGATAATGTCATTAAAAATTATTTGTCTATTGCAGAACAATAATAACTGTTAGCCTAACACAGTTTGCTAATCAATAAATAGCTATTAGCTTGTTTTAATATCAGTTAAGTGTGATGGAGGGGCCTGATGGCTGGTATGGAAAATAATGATTAGGTAACTAACATTTATTAAGGACATTTATAAAGATCAGATCAGCGGGTGTTCAGCGGGTGTTATCTACAATTAATTTGCTGAATATTAATGTATGCAAATGAAAGAAGTTGAGGTTGCAACTGCAAAATGATGTCTTTAAACTTTGCCTCACTCACTCCACATGTGCAAAATGTACTGCATTCAACATCTTTCTTTACAGGACTTTCATGTGAGGTAAAAGCTTTGCAGTCATTGCTCTGTGTTTTCTCAGCTCTTTCAAAGAAACAGTGAGAAGGAAAGATTATTTCACGTTAACTTAATATGACTGAAGCTTAGCACTTATTCTGTACTGTATCGTGTTGGAGGAGGAGTACACATGCTCTCTTAGCTAAATAACTTTAGCAGGTTACATTTCCAATAAGCAGGAGGTAGATTTTTTGAGTTGCATCTAGGGCCACGATTAGTCGATTAGTCACGATTATGTCGACGAACAAAATCGTCGAGAACTAATTTAGTAGTCGACGATCCGTTTTTTGTTTTTGTTTTTACTTTGCTTTTCTTCAACGCAACTTCAGTGAATCCCCGTGAATTCAGGGCGGTGTTGTAATTTTAACCAATCACAAATTCCGCGCAGTCTGCCCGGGGGATTCAACTCGGGTCAGGGACGGCCGCACGGAGTGGGAGGCTCCCCTTGTGGGACCTCTCCCCGGCGCTGGCTGACCGGCTCTGGGTCGGCCTGGAAAGGCTCGAGGGCGAAGGTGGATCTATTTCGCGGGACGCGTGATCGCGGTTTCTACGGGAACCCGCACAGCACGTGCTCTCACTGGTCAAACAGGCTTCCTGGCGCGTTGCGTGAATGTGGCGTATTTGGTCCGGTGTATGTTCTCCTAAACATGCTTCTACGTGTGCAAATATGCTACGTAGTTAATTAGTTTCGCTTTATTTTATTGTTATGTACAAAAAATGTGTCATACTAGACCCTGAATAGTATGTACAGTAAGGGTTAATGAGTAATGAAATGTTAGGATAATTTTTGTATGTACTTAAGTTCCCAACTTCATTGTAATATTAATTTAAAGCTTTAGTTAATAAAATGATCAAATGAATTCAGTTGCTTTCATAATCTGTCTTTTTTGCACGGGAAAAAATGTGGCTAGTGGAAATTCTGATTGGCTGGTAACTTACCAGCCACATTGGCTTGTGATCAAAAAAGTTAATTTAGAGCCCCGTTAAAGGGTTAATGAGCTATCATGTTAATTGTTTTTATTTTCAGTTAGCTCATACTTCAAGCTGAAAGCTAATGATCTGATCAGCTGCATGCTGGTGCGATAAGCTGTATGTTTTACAGTCAATTTACGTACGATCCGATTAGTCGACTAATCGAAAAAATAATCGGTGATTAGTCGACTATCAAAATAATCGTTTCTGGCAGCCCTAGTTGCAACTGCGCTCACACAATGATACCCAAACCAAGGACTGACACACCTGCACGGTGCACAACCCATGTAATGAGGAGGAAGAAAAGGACCTGGAAGAGACAATGAAGATGGTCGTAGTACAGTAGCAAGTCTTCCTGCTACTTTCTGCTGGTCCACCCCTGTACGATAGACTGGTAAGGTAAGGTGGATGATCAGGAGGAGAAACAGTCTGCTGCCCAGCGTGAAACAAGAGTCAAGTGGAGAGAGGAAAAAGGCAGAAGAGAGACACAACGGGCAAACGAGTCAGAAAGCTAGCAGAGGGAGGAGAAGAATGAACGAGAGAAACAACAGACTTAAAAGAAAGAGGGGAAAGGGGAGAGGAAGAACAGAGCAAACCAGGAAAAAGAAGCTCCAAGTGTCAGCTGGCTTTCAAAGCTCAACACGTGGTGGAGCAGGAGTTTCTGTAAGTGAGGACGAGGTCAGAGGTACAGAGGTAGACTGCAACTTATCCAATGTCGTGCTGTGAATATTCTGAAGCACACAAAATATATTATAAGCAATGTAAGTCAACCTTTGTAGCACTATCCCACTACTCCTGTGAGTAAACATGATGTAAACTGACTTAAATCATGTAAAAGAAAACAAAGAAAAACGTCACCGTGCAGTAATACAGCACATGTTGTGACAGAAGATACAAAGACAGAGAAACAAATAGATGTTAACTGAAAAAACAAAACAAAACAGTGATATGACTCTAAAATTAAAAGGTCAAGTATGGAAGGCTGATTCACCAATGACGGGTAAGATCCCCCTGAAAACTTTGGGACAACCTAAGGCAGGGACAGTCACGATTACTTGACCTTGTCGACACTGTGAGCAAGCACAATGTGCAACAACTCCGTCACCGTGCAGTAACACGAGGCATATCTATTTTGTTTTTCATCAGTTCGGTCATTTTACACGAGGACATTAGATAAGTTGCAGTCTACCTCTGTACCTCTGACCTCGTCCTCGCTGAATGGCTTCAATTACAGAAACTCCTGCTCCACCATGTGTTCAGCTTTGAAAGCCAGCTGACATTTGGAGCTTCTTTTTCCTGGTTTGCTCTGTCCTTCCTCTCCCCTTTCCCCTCTTTCTTTTAAGTCTTCTGTTTCTCTCGTTCATTCTTCTCCTCCCTCTGCTAGCTTTCTGACTCATTTGCCTGTTTTGTCTCTCTTCTGCCCTTTTCCTCTCTCCACTTGACTCTTGTTTCACGCTGGGCAGCAGACTGTTTCTCCTCCTGATCATCCACCTTCCCTTACCAGTCTATCGTACAGGGGTGGACCAGTAGAAAGTAGCAGGAAGAACTGCTACTTTCTGCTGGTCCACTCCTGTACAACAGACCGGTAATTCTTCATCTTCATCATGTTCTCTTCATTCCTTATTCTTTGCTGTTCTTCCTTCATCCTGGCCCACTCCTGCCTTCTCTTTGTAGTTCTGGACAATGGACACGACCATCTTCATTGTCTCTTCCAGGTCCTTTTCTTCCTCCTCATTACCTGGGTTGTGCACAGTTCAGGTGTGTCAGTCCTTGGTTTGGGTATCATTGTTACATCCACGTCTGTGCTGCCCTGTTGTCTCCTCCCCTCCTTGTGTTTCTCCCTCCCTCATAGGGGCGGGTCTCTGACACAGGCAGCTGCTGCAGCACACACCTGAGGCTCATCTTCAATTAACCGCCTGCTGAAATACACCGGTTCTCCATTCACTCTTCGCCAGATCTTTAAAGTTTCCCCCGTGGTAATTTATCAGGCTCCCCTTCGATTTGACTTGTACTTCCAGTGTTTTTGATACTCCTTGTGCTTTCCTGGTCTTCCTGTGTTTTTTCCCTCCCTGTGTTCCTGGCTTGTTTTTTGACCCTGACCTCCCTGTGCTACAGATCACCTAACCCTGCTCAGCAGCTGCCAACCCGGACCCACTCCTCTTCCGGACCCGCTCCTCCTCCGGACCCGCTCCTCTCCCGGAGCCTTACCCCACCGTCGTCCTCTCCCCCCTTTTTTGTGTGTCTCTGAATAAACACATCACCACTTGTGAACTCAGCGTCTGCCTCTTTGGTCCAATTTACCACCTGTCATCACAGAAAGATCTAGCCACAATGGACCACGTGGACGCTGATGCTCTTCAGCACACCGTTACCAGCCAAGATTATACACGTGGACAAAATTGTTGGTACCCTTTGTTCAATGAAAGAAAAACTCACAATGGTCACAGAAATAACTTCAATCTGTAAAAAGTAATAATAAATAAAGATTCTATGAAATTTAACCAATGAAAGTCAGACATTGCTTGCATGCTTCAACAGACTTATATAAAAAAATAAACTCATGAAACAGGCCTGGACAAAAATGATGGTACCCTTAGAAAAGACTGAAAATAATGTGACCAAAGGGACATGTTAATTCAAGGTGTGTCCACTAATTAGCATCACAGGTCTCTACAAGCAGTAATCAGTCAGTGGGCCTATATATAGGACTACAGGTAGTCTGGTAGACTGTGCTGTTTGGTGACATGGTGTGTACCACGCTCAACATGGACTAGAGGAAGCAAAGGAAAGAGTTGTCTCAGAACATTAGAAAGAAAATTATCGACAAGCATCTTAAAGGTAAAGGCTATAAGACCATCTCCAAGCAGCTTGAAGTTCCTGTCAACTTCAAGCTCAAGGAACATCAGTGTCAGATTGCGACAGATCTGTCGTTGTTTGAGCCAAAGTGGACTTGATAGGAGACGACAAAGGAGGACACCATTGTTGAAAACAAGTCATAAAAAAGCCAGACTGGAATTTGTCAAACTACATGTTGACAATTGGTTACAAGTTAAATCTATGCACCACAACCCCACCCCCTACCGCTCCCACACACAGCAGACTGCAGTGTATTCACAGTGCGCTGAGACAGATGAGAAGCCATCCATTGCGTCTTGTCTTTCTCCATCTTAGAAAGTGTACAATCCCATCAAGCGTTGAGGGAGAACACAAGAGGCGTTTATAAAACAGACAGAGTAAGCAGTGCCTGTATGTTACGACCAGATATAAGGGTATGAAGACGTAACATAAAAACCAGAGGTTAAGGTTAATCAACAAAGGAGTTTTATTGAATGAACAGTTCAAATTGCTGTTTAAAAGAACAACAAAATATAACAAAAGGAGAACTCTAAACAGAGCCTATATCAGCTAGAAAACCAAAATCAGAAAGAAAAACCTTACTATCCAAATCTAATACTTAATAACAAAACACATCAAAAACAGCACCCCTGGACTAGTGAGTCTCATGTGTGATCAGTGGATTTATAACTAACCCCTGCCAAGTCCCAGCAATGCTCCCCACCAACAACAGTTTCCAAACAAATTTCAGATACATTTAGACGAGGCGAGCTCTCACCACACCACACAAAACAAGCTGCCACGATGCTCTGGCAGCTGCAGTTTAAATGCCCGGGCTGGGGCAATAGGGCCCTGCAGATTGGCTGGCAGGGAAAGGATGCAAAGGATGTCGTGTCAATCCTGGCCCTGCACACCCACAGACATGTGCCGATGGTAACCCACACACAATTATATGCCGGGGCAAAGCGGCGGTGGCGGCCGTAACACTGTATTTCAGTAACATGTCTCACTTCTTTGCTGTATCTGTGGAGTAAAGATGAGCAGAGGGCAACAGAGGCAAGGCAGGTCTTTAAATCTAAAAGTTATTCAGGCTTTATTGGAGACTGGACAAAGGCCTACGTGAGAGGTTTTTCCACCATCAGTCCTGTCCTGCGTGGCCACTTTGATTGACATGTGGGTGCTGTTACACGTGGCTTCTTTCAGCAGTCAGGCTTCATTCAGCCTGCTTCAGGTCCACCAACATTCCATGTTTTTGGATGTCTGTTAGCCAGGAAGCAGGACTGTCAAGATGGCAGAAGACACCACATTCTGGGCTTTCCTACAGCTCTTCAGAAGCATGGACGCAATCATTTTTTGTACCATCTATGCTTACTACATGTTCTTGGTATCACGCTAGACTTCATCAGACAGATGGAATTTGCTCAAGTGATGGAGAGCTCAGTATTGTTTTAATTGCTGAGGAATGTGTGATATGATATAGCTCTTGTGAAAAACTAGTTAAGTAGACTGTGGCATTGTTTTGACAAACTACTATTTCTATGGTCACAGAACTTAGAAATATCAATATATTGCCTAAGAAGTTTTAATTGGTAGAGCATGTGTCTGTTTGTAATAATAATAACAACATATGGCTATTTTTCTGCATAATATTTTTGAAGTTTGTGCAGTTATGTAAACCTTTGGTTCCATTTATTGCTCACACCTGGACATGCAATGTTTTCACTCGAGAACAGGTGAAATTGTTTTTTCGACACTATTTGTCGAAAGTCAAAAAAGGAAAAAGACCACTCACACCAATCTCTCTTTAAGACAGTCATGAATCATGATTGCTTTATACAAAATTATATGACAGCAATCAATGTCACATGCTGATGGATAACCTGAGTGAAAGAGGAAACTCTCATCTCCAGAAGGCAATAACATTAAAACTAAAGTCGTTAAGTTGTGATAAATGACAAGACAGCGTAGAGCTCGAGAAGGCATTCACGTGCCAGCTCTCCTGCCTCTCACACTGATTCCCTCCAGTAGTTGGGTTTATTTGCAGAGTAAAGCAGCCAGCTGGCTCTCTCGATACGGCTCTAAACCTGTGTCAGCTGTAGAGTCGACATAAATCTCTGTGGCCTCTCTTTGAGGTAATAGGAACCAGAGACAATTCCAACAGGTGAAGCATTACCAGTGAGAAACTGATCCACAGGGAGTTGTTTTTTTTTTTAGCAGGCAGTAAACATTGACACACAGGGGATAAGAGAAGATAACAAAACCACTGTTCATGACCTCAGGTAGGGAAAAACAAGGAGAGGAGGATGGAAGGAAGGGGGCAATGTGTGAGAAGTTGGCAAAGCAAAAAGAAAGATGAAAAATGTATCCTTCATTCAGTTTCCACAAAAGGTTAAAAGAGAGGAGTACATGAAGGAAGTGTAGAAAGAGTGTTGTAGAGGCAGTCCTTGAGAGAACGAGTGTTTTATTGCTTGACATAGAAGATGAGAGCTTTGAATGGAGGAAGAGAAAATGAAGAGACAGTCACAGTTAGGAAGCAAGAGATAGCATATGAAAGAAAAGAAACAAAAACATGATATTTATGAGTACAAACTCAATAGAATGAAGGTCAGACAACTATCTCTAGATTATATGGAAGCCCTGAGAGGAAAGTGGCAAACTAAACTGCACCTCTGGTGATCAATTTTCTAAGTCTGATCTAAAATGTTGACTTAACATTGAAATAATGACTTAGAACAGGTGAAAAAAAAACTGTAATCTGAGGTGGATTGTTGTAATACTCATTTTGGCCACAAGAGGCTGAAGTCCATCAATACCCTATGTACTAAATAGAACTAGAAGCATTTAGGTTTTCATCCAGTTTTAATTTCTCCATGTACTCTAAACACAAGGTGTGTATTAAAAAGATGTAAGTAAGTTTAAAAGGGGGTTCATTTTGAGATATGGATGGGAGGAGGTTGAATAAAGGCATTTCAATAGGAACAGTGACTAAGGAGACAGCATTTAGATCTATGGGAATTTATGGTCTACAGCACACATTTGAAAATTTGTGATGCTCGACCATTAGTGCGATATGTAAGAAAGACATAATAATAAACTTTATATAGTGACTCTCAAAACATAGTTACAAAGTGTTTCACAAAAAGCAGAACACATTTACACATTAACCTTAAAGAGACAAAATGAGTAAAACAAAACATATCATAAAACATCAATTGAGTCAACAAAAATCTGTTTAAATAAAATCTTTAATCTTAAATCTTCACAACCAAGAATGATGCATTCGAGGATCTCAGGGAAGAGAAGAGAGAAGAAGGAACATAAGACACTAAATGTTCTCCTAAATAACTTGGGGTAAGACCTCTCAGGCCTTTATAAGTAATCAATCAGTGAACAGTGACCATGTTTCTTTTTCTGAGTCAAAATCCTGGCAGCAGAGTTTTTAATGACCTGGAGACAATAGAGGGATTTCTTACAGGTGCTAAAAAGTGACAGTAATCAAGTTAGTATAGTTAGTTATGGGGGTATACATAACAATTTCCAGTAAAAAAAAAAAATGGCCTGATCCTTGAAGTGTTTCTGAGATGAGCTAGAAGCAAGAATGAACCATTGAATCAACATGTTTATCTAAGCTGAGGTTTTGATCGGAAATGACACCAAGGTTTCTGAAATGCTGAGTTATCGAATGGGACAGAGAACTGAGCCTGTTTGATATTTGAGCATTTGCACAATCTTGACCTATGATCAATATGTCTGTGTTGTCAACATTTAGCTGCAGGAAACTCTGTGACATCCACTTGTATCATGAAGGCAGTTGAGCTTAGATAGATCTGAACATCAAGTAAAAATGGAATCTGATATCATGTTTAAGAATAATGTGGCCAAGCTGGTGCATGTAAATAGAAAACAGAATTGGACCTAGTACTGAGCCCTGGGGCACACCACAGGAAGCAACTGTTGTAGCTGACCTGGTGTCAGCAATGCGAATGCAGAAACGGATAGTGCCCACCCAGGAGGGTCGATGAGGATCTCACATTCAATGAAGTCAGATGCTGCGCTTAAATGCAATAGAACCAGGATGGATTTGTGGTTATTATCAGCAGCCAGCAATAAGTATTTTAAAAGTTTGGAAATGCAGCATTTTCTAATAGATTAGCTAAAAATGGGAGCTTAGAAATTGGCCTAAAATTGTCCAAACCAATGAACCAAAGCAGTTAAAAATTAGGAACACGGCACAGTTTAAAATTTGTAGGTAAAAACATCGTTCAGAAATTTTACAGGTAAATATTCAAATGACAGGTTGAATTTCATTACTATCTCAGTTAGTGCGTGTTAAGAGATTTGATTAAATGAGCAACAACAGTAATTGGAGAATCTGGTGGAAAAATTGAACTTTTGCGATCTTCTGATTAATACGTGGCCTGGGGAAGGACCACTGACATGGCTCACAATGTTGAGCAACATATTTGTGTTTGACTGATTATCATCATTATAGTGACCAAATAGACAGTTGTATAATTGTTGACCTCCTGTGGTAAATCTAGGTAAACTGTAAGTTTGGATGATTTTCATTACATTTCCACCTTGCAGCATTATTTTCAGCCCCCTAATTTCATTTAACCAGGGGATCCAGCCAGAGGCAACTAGATACTGAGCAGCAGAGTTGATGTAAAATTGTGGAACTACTTCTGGCAGGTGGGCTACAGGAAGCACACAAGTAAGATCATAATAAACAAGACACTGGTAGTCAGAGATACATGCATCTGGGATCTTTATATAATGGAATAAAACTAGATGAAGAGTATGACTTTAAGAGTGAGTAGGCCAATCACAGCACATGATTTTCTGTTCTATAGAGTTTTTAAAACTCCAGTCCCAGGTGATCCCAAGATCACAAATTATCAGTAATTTACTGAATCTAGTTAGTATCGTACAGCAGTCCAACAAATTCACTGATCAAAGTTTATATCATGTATAAGTGAGTTAATCGGGAAGGGCTTCAAACGACCTAGGCAGCACCATATTACAAATTATTGCAATCTTTATATGAATGGGTAACGTTACCACCTGTGAATGTTAGTCTGGGCTGGTTTAAAAAAAAAAAATAACCAGGAGGGCAGGCTTTGCGAGCAACCTTTCCTCTGGCGACTAAGAATTTCAATGCAGGATGTATTCAGACTGTCAGCAAGAAGAGTTCGTCACTGAACAGTTTGATGAGTATGAACATTATTATAATAAATAATATTCAAGCAAAGGAAATAGGTATAAAAACAAATGACATAGCAGAGATTTTAAAGTATTATTGTGACTACTAAGAAGATAAAAAGGGCAGTTTTGATGATCGATATGTTCCAATAAAAGGCAATCAAGATAAAGAGGACAGATATGACGTGTATATGTGTTTACTGAAACTGACTCTTTACAGCAGCTTTAAAATATACCTCTGGTGTACTGTATGCACTGAAATCTGATTTCTCATTCCTTTGCCCGTCATGCACATAACGTCCTCATAATATTTACATCCTTTAAAATTGACAGTAAACAACTTGTCTCGCTTGTTCCCCATCTGCCAGCCTGCGAATCCAGGCCACGTGCTGTCTGTTTGAGGTGTGAGATTCTACAAAAAAAACAGTTTACTGTATGTTATCCACTTTGCTTTACTCTTTGTTTTTAAATGCGTGACCACCTTCAGAGATTTTTATTTTTTTATATATATAAATGTAATTATCTCAGCTGTGTCCTGGGTCCATTTACACTTCAGCATCAATGCTAACGCAAATTACACTGTAACATGTTGTACTCTTCAACAAGAGATGCAACAAGATGACATCATTAAAAGAGTGCCGGAACCAGGGAAAAACAAGCTACAGGCGTGGTTTGACAATAGGTATATGTGGCAACGTGTGAGACAACAATGGTGGCTGCTAAAGAGGTTATAGAACTGGAGAGTATTTCTTACATGATATGGTTCGCCCATGATAGACAGTGTTTTTTTGAAAGTGCCTGCCATTTTCCAAACAGTTTCCAATAACCAGTTTCCAGATGGTTATCTGTAACAAACCATCTGGCACAATCACATTAACTTAGTGAGTCTCTGGCTTGAGGTTGTGTTTGTGTGTATAGAGGAACATTGATCAGTTTTCAGTTAAACTTTAACAGTATCAGACTGAATTAGTTAGACAGTATATGGAAGGACAGTTACTCCTTTTAGGTACGGCTTCATCAGGTGAATTAAGTGACTTATTGATTAGTTAGAGATTGTGTGTAAGACTAAAAATTGAAGCAAGTAAAGCATGTACTGTGGAAACATAAGGGATGTAGTTCAGTGTACATACAGACACAGAGAACAACAACACACAGAAGCTGAGTTCAGGAAGAAAGTAATTTACCTAGAAAGTAATTGAACATTGTGATGAGTGATTTTCTAGCATCCAAACATATTACCACAGATGACTTCCTTTAACCACGAAATGATGGAATTATAGCCCGAGATGGCCACCGCTTGGCTCTGAAATCATCCAGCTCTGTGGCTCTCCATGCAGAAGGGTATTTCTGATGCTGGAAACTGTTTGTGGGAATCACTGTAGCATGGGATGACCTTGGGATGGGAGGAATCGCATCATTTCCTCTACACCAATGAGATGAGATGGTGCCCACCTAAGCTCAGCTGGTGTCCTTAAGCACTCCCTCCTCTGCCATAAGAAACTCCCCCAACCACTTGATATTTGGTGGTCCAAAGTGACCTTACATCCCGTTTGGCAGCACAATAGCATTGTGGTACCAAACACAATCAGTGGGTTCTTTCAGGCACAAGCTGCTATGAAAAAACTCACCTGAATATTTATGGGCTGGTAGTTCGAGCACTCTTGATGTGCAGGAAGTATTTGGGGCAAATTCAGGACACTGCTGATATACTGATGATACAGATTAGGTAACAATTAACTCTGCAGAACAATATGTCAGACTGTAGATAATATTAAGGGAAATAACAAGTACTAGAGATAACACAATAATTCTAAAACCAAATGTACTGACTGACTGACAATGCATCACTGGTTGCAGCGCTTTACTTTTATATATAGATGTGAGAGCAGAAAGAGATACACACTATGTTTTTCCCTCCACATTACACTGCAAATGCTTTCAGCCCAAACGAAATAACATTTTGTCATCCCTTTTTGTAAATATATTTTTTAATTTATTGTAGATAAAAGAAAAGAGACATGAGGGAAATATCAGTGGGTGGGCGTACTGTATATCAGTGGGCACGGATGGAGCTGAGGCGGGCTGAGTGACTCCTGGTTGCTTAAACATGCTCTTAATTATGCATAACTTTAAGCCTTAAAATAATTTGAACAGATGAGTTATAAAAATTTACTCTCAGGAAAGCCGTCATCAATAAAGAAATTAGCTATAGAGACTAAAACTCTTGCAAACTCTTTTTTGCACTATGGATATAAAGATAGACATATGGGGGCTTATGAAAACTGACTACAGTGGTTTCTCTTTATCGCGGGGGATACGTTCTAAAAATAACCCGCAATAAACGAAATCCGCGAAGTAAGTTTTACAATTATTATACATGTTTTAAGGCCGTAAAAACCCCTAACCACACACTTTTATACACTTTTCTCAAACAGGCATTAACATTTTCTCACATTTCTCTCTTATTTAAACACTCAAAGTTTAAACTTTCGCAGATTTAACAAAAATAAGTACAATACTATATTAGTAAATGAAACCAAAGATCAAAACCTGTTTTCAAGGCCAAACATTTTTAACAAATTTAATTTTAATGATCAATCTACGAGGTTTGACACATAAGAAATTATTACCAGTAACTCACGAGTATTTCACAGTTCCTCTGACGGTGCCGAACACAATGCGTGTTCATACTGTACAGTACGCTGTAAAAAAAACAACATGCAAAATTACACACAAAAAATCTGCGAAAAGTGAACCGCGTTATAGCGAGGGGCAACTGTACATCTGTAGCCAGCCTCAAGTGGCCATTTGAGGAACTGCAGTTTTTGGCACTTCTCCATTGGCTTTCCAACAGGGGATGCCGCTTGGCAAAAACAAAGTTTAGTGCTCAAATGCAAATGAGAATTTCTATTATTGTGGAATTAGGAGTTTAGTTGGGTGGTAATAGAGCATGTCTGTGAAAGCTATGTATTGCACAGTTTACTGCAAGGTGGATAAAACAGGGTTATTTTTTATTTTTAAATATGTCAGCCAGCTTCAGAAGAATATAGTGACAAGCATTATCTAAAAATGTGAGGTTTGCTGAATACCAAAAAGAGTAAAGACTTAATTATTATAATTAAAAAACATTCATATACTGCATAATATAGGTCTATACCAGAGAGAGAAATATAAGCAATTTGAAGAATTATAGCACATGAACTGAGTTTGCATAAATGCTTGTATTCACATTAATATAAGCATACAAGCAGGGTAGGGCCCTAAAGGCTTTTGAAATGAGTATTGAACTAGACACAGTACTTTCACTTTAAGTAGGTAATATGTACCAACATCTATATGCAGATGATAAAATCCAAGGGAGATAGATTATGTGCAGCCTTCAGGCAGCACTGAATGGATTTAAATCTTTTTACACTGTTAATTTTAAGAGCACACTTCTATCAATTACAGTCTCACGGGTTAGATAAGATTAAACAACTCACTGGCTCTCTTTCTAATGCAGAACTTTGAACAAAACAGCTACACTTGTAGCCCCCTCCAAAAAGGATCAATACCTGAATCGGATGAAGAATCACTTTATTCACAGAGTGCAGGAAAGCAGGATGGATTTTTCTTTGTAACATCAGTGCAGGGACACTGATAACTTACAAGGGAAGATAAATGTGTACAGGCAAACCAAGTATGAGTATGACACATGTTATATTAGGGTTACATATTTAGAAAACATACATATACAGGAAACTGAATATGTACAGCTATGAAAATATGCTACACTGTTTATATGTTACAATAATTTTCAAGGTAATTCGAGCTGTGTGGTAGCATATTATATGGGTGCATTAGTAGAAGAAGGTTCAGTGGTTCTTTGCTCTGAATAAAAACACAGAGTTACAGAGCTTGAAAAGTGACAAGATGAATGAAGCCTTAGGTCACACAGACTTGCACAGACGTTGAGAGTCTGACTCTTCCCTGCAGTGAGCTTTCCCTATTACACCAGTCTGGTCTCAGGGCCGCTTAGCTCTAATTACTGCACCCTAATGGCAAGGCCAATCACTAGTAGGTTAATTGTTTGATCTCTGCCATATGTACAGCCTGCCGTCATGTTAATCCACCCCTCCACACATACATGAGTGCACCATGCAGCAGCCCACATGGCTCAGCTGTACCAACACAGATGAGCAGGGAAGTGTGTCAAGGTGAGTTTAGATGTGAGGTCAAATCTAATCTAAGTTGTAAACTAACAAACAGAAAAATAAATAAAATAAATAAATTAGAAACATTTTCGTCATTATGTGCTCCCTTTTTACCTCCCTTCACACAGTTTATGCCTGAGTTGTGTGGGAAATTTGAATTGAACAACAAGAATAAAACGAGCCCCATCTCTAACGTTGTATCCTGTTCTCTTTATACATCCATGAGCTGCTCATACTCATCATAGAGGCAAATTTAACAAAGCAATTTCAGTTTTCAGCCTTTAGGTTACAGAAAGACTATGCATCCACTTGCCTATCTTAGACAGAGTACAAGAGTTGCCAATCTGCCAAGCAATCACAACTTGTTATAATGTTCACTTGAATTGTCGATTAAAAAAAGCAAAAATGTATGCAAGCCTGATAGTGACTATGTGAAGATATTGTGTCCTTGTATCCAAAGATTGTATAGCTGTTTGAAAGGGTCATTCATATCATTTGAAAAATGAATCACACACTCATACACACCTCCGCCCCCCCACACACACATATAGCACACACACAGCTTTCCAAATAGCCTTGCCTTGATGGAAAACGGCACATCCGGGGGGAAAGGACAGATATTACACGGATCATTAGCCGCAAATATAAAACGGAGCATCACAGCGGCCTAATGACGCTTTGATAAGCTCTGTTCTGGAAGTAAACATAATCTGTTGACTTTCAATTCTTTTGTCACACCACCAATGATAGTTGAAGCAGAATGAAGCATTCCACTGTGAATGGACTGCTGTCGTGCGGAGCAAGGCAATGTTGGACCCTCTCAAAGAAAATAGGAGCTGGTGGGGAAGAGAAGTTCAACAGAGAAGTTCATCTTTTTTTTAACTAACATTTGCTATATGACAAATACATCAAAGTGTCTACAGCTGCTTCTCATCTGACTTGACATAAACGCCTGCTGTCTTTCAAGCCTTTCCATTACCATTGATCACTCACTTGCAGTGAGTCACAACACCTTCTGGCAGGACTAAAAGTGTTTATCGTTTAGAATTTACAGACACCTGCAAAAGATTCCATAGAACTTCCCTACAAGGTAAAAAAGCCAGGGTTTCCAATATGCAGTTATCTGTGGACCAGATCCAACAGTACTCTGGTAACTCATTTATAACCGCCAAAATACATGCATCTTATTTTTGCATTAAATGTCCTTAAATAAAACACATTGATAGGTTTATAAAGGTCAAACATGAGAAACATGAGCCTGATGTGTACAATAGCCTAAAGTTAATATGGAGGTAAACAGCACACATCAAGTACACATGGAAATTAGATGAAATTAACTAGACTCTACATCAGTGTGTGTGGTAAGAGCCAGACATATTGATTTCATGGCAAACTTGGTGTCCACCAGAGCTCTCATTAGGAAATTAATATTGTGGGATTCGAGGTGAAACAACCGGTGGGGACCTCACCATGTGTGTGAGCAGAGGCGGTCCTGGCCAGATTTAAACCCTGGCCGAACCATCCCTTGAGGGAGAAGAGGCTAATAAATAGCCTATAGCCTACTGTTACTCATGTCACTCATAGAAATCTGCATACCTTTATCTTTCGCCCGTTTCTCCCCCCTTTTTTTTCTTTTACTGAACTGGGCACCTGGTGGCTTCTTTGGTCTTTTACTTTGATCCATGATGAAGATGAAGACTCGACATCATTAACTTTTGCTTTACCTTTTAACTTTTGCCCTCCCCTTTGCCTCTTTTGACATACACACAACCTGTATGACTCTCAGCAGCAAGTTGACGTGACAATGAGGGCCCCCCAGTGCCCACTCCACTAACTTGACATGGAAATGAGCGATAGTCTAGAAAACTGGCGAGTTTTGTTTTGAGGTTGTTGTTTTTTTGCGCCCTTACATAGATTGCGTCCTGGGCAGTCGCCCACATTGCCCAAAGCAAAAACCAGCCCTGTGGGTGAGCAAAGAAAGGCATGCAAACAATAAAGGACTGAAAAATAAACTTTTGCCAAGACACTATCGGGCTTAGCAAATAATTGATTTGAATCGAAATCCTGGTTTCTTACAGGATAAGACACACAGAACTCGAGGAATTCCTGTGACACGACCATGACCATGACCTACACTGTGACATAAGACTAGCCTAGGCAGTAGTCCTCAACTCACTGGATGAGCAGCCAACTGTTCTTTTTGTGTTTGGATCCTGAGTGAGATCGGGGTGCAACTGTCAATCATCACTGTACTCAAGTTTTCTTCACAAAAGAGAGTGATAATCCCTAAGCTGCTCTCTTTCCCACACTGCTGATGGACGCTGTTTTCTTCTGCTGGAAAAGCGATGTAACAGGCCCGTCATCGTTCGAGCGCAAGCAAAACTCCACCAGATGTATCAGATGGACAAACACATAGAAATCGCTGCCCGGAGTGATATCAAGTAAGAGGCTTTTGTCTGGGCAGAGACAGTAGGCAGTCTGCGGTAAGCTGCATTTTATCAGTTAAAAGGACCAGTGCCATGACTGGCGAGTCTAAGTTCGCCTGCCGGGTTTCTGAGTGATAAAAAACACAGTCACTGTGCTTTGCTGCGTTTGTTAGGTTTTTTGGATTTTACTATGTGTGCTTTCCTTTCTCTTTTTACTAATCCACAAATATGCACACACATGCCCACCTTATGCACAGCTACACCTACATATACAATGATTTTAAGGCCTAAATGGTGTGGTAGTATTGCTCTCATTTGTTGGAAGGCATCTGGTAGGTAGATGTGTGAAACATACCACATTTTTCACCTCTTTGTTGAACCTTGAACATAACATCTTGAGATAACCCCCATGCAGCCATCTTGTTCCCTCTCCTAGCTAACCCCATTCATTCACACCTCCACCCACCCACACCATTTTCATGCCTGCCATACGCTTACCTGCTGTTCTTTTTATGCTAACCCAAAATAAGCTAAATTAGAATAATAAGATTATGGTTTTGCCTCCCATTAATTTCTATGTAAAAGTGGCCCATTTGATACGGGTCACAAATAAACTCGAATCAAATACTCTAATGTGCAAAATCACATGATTATCTAATGTTCACTTGGTTTGAGAGAGGGTGGAACTGACATCTTAACCAAGAAATATTGTTTTGTTCATGTCTTCTTTTATAACTGCAAGGCCAAATAATAAAAGCTCCAGAGAAGGAGGAAGTTAAATGTTTAATAAAATATATAATTTACAACTGCTGTTGTCAGTGTGCTACCCACGCTAGCTCCTGCAGGTTATAAATTACAACCCTACCCAAGCTGTTACCTGTCCACTCCATTTTTGCCTCACCACTCAAGTATATGTTTGCCTTGTGAATGTTTGCCTTACTGCAGTTTTACCAGAATTAAAACAAAGTTTACCCATACCAACAAGTAGCCAATCAGCTATGGTAGATAAATCTAATTTGCTATGGCAGACAGGAAAACAAGCCATGCCATAGCTATACAGTAAGGCACAATAATGTGGCTGCAAAATAAAGCTGCTAGGCAGGTAAACTGTATATACTCTGGGACTGATTGGCCAATGTGGCGCAGATGCACAGGCAGGTGAAGAGCCAGGTTACTGGTTAAGGGTATGAGCACACTGAGGACTAAGGACTAGTGGACAGAAGAGGAATCGATTGTGTTGATAAAGCTGAATCACCATGACAAAACTAGTTAAAACATAGTATGCCAAAGTATTCAGGGATCATATCTACTGCAGAACTCATGTTGCAGTATGTACACTGCAAGTTTCTTGTTTTACAACTTTTAGTTCCTCAAAGCTACAAAAACAACAGAATATCGTTTGTCATTGCCCCAAGATTATGTTTGGATTAAAATGTTTACTTTCTTGAGGTTCCCTGCAGGTTTTAGGCACGCGTACCATTATGTAGCTGTTGTTTTAATAACTGCTGTTTTGTTTTTCTTGTGTAAGTTCACAAAGATGCACTTTCATAGTCCTACAGTCTCATGGTGTAACATTATTGCACTGATCAACTGGTGATGGCAACATGCCAAGATATTATGCAATGCTCCAACAAAGGTAGGCATGAAGAAGACTGCAACCTGGAGTATCTAAGGATGTGTTTTGGTGAATAACAGTGAAATGAGAAGAAAACCTCACAAAACCATTTCAAGGTTAGAGGACCTTTGTTCTTATGGTTACAATAATAATCACTTGGTTAAGGTTAGGGAATAATAATAATCATAATCAGGGTTAAAAGAAACAAAAATAAAAATAGTGAACTCCCAACCCAAACATCTGTCAACATTTTCCTACTTTGTGGCTCTATAAGAATGTCATATGTTTTCCACCTTTGCTCCTAATGAACAAAAGTCGTGATTAATGTGGTTGCTAGAAGTCTTTATAACTAAAATGTTTACTTGATGCAGATTGGGAGTCAACAGTGACCTGGATAAATACACTTACACTTGTTCCTGATGCCTTACTGCACAACAAAACAAAAATGAGAGCTGAGGTGCCTGTGAGCAAGCCACACCCCCAGCTGTGCAGTAGTAAGATCAAATCCAGCTATAGTGCGGGGTAGGGTGAGTGAAGCAGAGTATTCCCTGAAAACGCTTAGTCAATCTACTCTGAATAAATAAATGGAGATGTGTTATTGGAAAATGACTGGTTTGGTCACAGAGAATTGAGGTCATAAAGCACCAACCACATTACTTGTAGGGCAGATAGCTGTCATCATTTATTTCTCTCAGCTATCAGTATGTGAGTCATAAAATTTAAACTTGTGAAGGGGGCTCTCCACACCAGACCGGACATCAATTGTTGTGCCTCTCGATCATGCTATATATAACTGGATCCCTCTACACCTCATTACTCAAAATGCAAATCAGCCTTAGAATCATTTAAATTCATCAGGGAAGCTGCCTTGTGGTGAGAGGTTGCTAGCAATAGGAGAGGGTCAACTAAGGCTCTGGTTAATCTCTGCTTCCTCTATATTCATTTTCTTTATAATCGCTGAAAACCTCAACAGCATTTAGAAAGCAATCCCCGCCCAGAGCGCTGTTTACTGTGCACACAATCTGTAAAGTCTGGTGGACAGAGAAGAGGCGCAGGAATACTGACGGGCCTGCTTCATATTCAGCTCTCTGCCGCATCTGGAGGGGCCTTATGAATTCTAATATAGCAGTAAAAGGCCTATGCACATGGGAAGTGTGGTCAGTAATGTGTTTATTGATTTACGTAACTGCTGATAAAGTCTACATGGTGTTAATACAATATCTCTATGAAATCATTTGTTGATGGCTAAAGTGCTGAAGTGCATAATTTAAGGCAGTTACATACAGCGGAAATAACACACGTGCTAGTTGGTGAACCACAGTCAACACACTTATGATTCATCAATGTAGCAATACTGACATACAGTACAAAATCAATGCTTCATTTGTTTTGATGACATTGACGTGGTTTGGTTTCCATAGTTACATCGTAGGATAAAAAACATAATATATGAACATTTTAGTGTGCATATGAATGTACAGCTTTCCAAAGCAGAAAGATATGCTTTAAAAAATGCTTAAATAAAGTGTGATTTTGTAACCACACACACACACACACACACACACACCTTTTCCCCGTCCGCTTCAGTTCCGCGCCAAGGGTGCACACTTGGCAGCTCTAATTCAATGTATGCATACACTCAAACTGATGAAAAACTCACCGGGTGTGTGGAAATGTGCCCGCCACAGCTTACCTGTCCGCTTCCGGCGGAGAAACAGGGCGTAATAACAGACGTCATTATATAGGAGGATGACGCGCGTTATTATTGATCATGTGATGCGGATGTTTTTATTAATAATGTCAATGTGTCCGAGTACCATGCAGTTTCTATGGAAGAGAAATGATGACCAAACTGGTGTCATTTTTGTACAATGGTGATGGTCATATGTGAGAAAAATGGACGTTATAATGACAAAAAGATGTTGTTATTTTTTTTATTATTATTATTTTTAGAAATGTAGTAGTCCTAGTGGGAGGGGCTATAACTATAAAAGGGGCTGCGTGGGTCCTAATCAGGGAGAGAGTGGTTGGTTACAGAGAAGGTAACAGTGTATTGAGAAGTGAGTTTTGAGTATCGTGTAAAGTCAGAACATCATTTTTTCGAATAAGCCTGGTTAGAGAAAGAACCCTGTGATAGTAAGAAATTAAATTACAAACCAAACACAACTACAACAAGGAAAACAGATTCCGAAGAGGGTACATGTTAAATGGCTGGTTAGACTGTAGTGGTCCACTTGGTTATAAGAGACCGGAACTGTTACCCAAGACTGTTTTGGTTTGATTTGGCCAGTTAAAATCCATATATATTCCCTTGCAATCTATCTAATATAATTTGATCAAATCTCACTTTTCTTGGTTTGGATCTGAACACTTTTCTCCAATGAGCATTTTTATTGGAAATACTAGTATTTAATATTTATTAGTCCCCATTAGAACAGCCTCCTGGATAAATACACTCAAACTTGCAAGTTGAGGTGCTCTTGAGCAAGCCACATCCCCAGCTGATACTTAGTGACCAGCAGTAAAACACTATACTATAAGCAGGTCGGATTAGGTCAGGTCAAATTCAGATATTTCTGTTGTGGTCTATCTAATTTTATCTAATCTAATTTGACTTTTCTTGGATTGGAGCGGATTGCTTTGTGTGTCATATTCTGCACGTCTAATGTGAGCAATTCCATTGGGAATATTTACTCAAATACAAAAAGAAACATAACACACAAAGCTTATGCGAGCCCAGTAGAACTCAGAAATGCTATTTGCAAGTGATAATTATTTGTTTAAAGTCAAAGTGTCACCATTTGCCATCTGGATTTAAGCAGTGCTCACAAATGATTTTTGTGAAATGGCATGCAGAGTAGCAAGGTCACTATTTCTGTAAAGACATATTTCAATTCATTGAGAACTATAATTGCTATTTTATTCACCTCTACTGTAATAGGGTGGAAGAAGAGATCTCAAAAACTAAGCAAAAGGAGACCAACACTATCTGCATCGCTATCACTAGACTAAAGTTAGAAAATATGTAACAAACTGATTTTGTCATATAATCATAATATTCAAATAATAATAGATAATACATATATTCTTAGTGAATTTTTAGTTGTCTTGCAAAGTAGGACGCCTTTCATTCACTGTGTTTCTGTCCAAAGTCAAAGCAGTAGCCCTGCACTGCCTCACTGCTCAGTGTATGCCTCAGTTAACCTGGACTGTGTTGTACACGCCCTGAGGCATGCTGTCAAAAAACCTTGCCTGATGACAACCTGACAACTCCATCCATCTTATTTACCCGCTGGACAGCGCAGATCTGCCGTGGCAATCAATAACGCTCACAATTAGTTTCCCTCCTGGGTGTGGAGGCAGGGGGAGGTACACGAGAGGGGGGTACAGGGGTTGGCCAGCAGTCCCTGACACAGCTGGACAGAGTGTACGTGTGGCCCGGGTCCATGCCAGCCACATGTCCTGACATTAGTGAACATCTCTTGGGAGGCAGTGACATTTCCATATGTCCAGTGGAAAAGAGGCAGAGCTGTGTGTGACACAATTCGTCTGCAGACACGCATGTTTGCGAGTGTGTTTTTTCTCCGTTATGTGCGAGCACTCATGTGCATTGTTTTGTTTTTCACCTTGGCTTGGTGACCTGGAAAATCTCCTCTAAAGGGCACGCTGAGAAGCTGAGGAGGACTCTCTGGAGGAAGCTGATGGATCTATATCAAGCCATAAAAATAGATAACTGTCATTCGTCATCGGGGTGTCGGTAAGTTAACCCTGACCAACAGTGCTTAGCCACACACAGCAGCCACAGAGCATACAAGTCCCAGCATGCTTCAGTGTCATTTGGATGCCCTTAGCAACCTGGCATGACTGCAGGCGGGTGATTGATACCAGATTTCCTCTTTATGATTATCTTTTTATGTGATAAGATAAATTAGATCAGGAACAATATAGAAAGAAAAAAATCAAATAAGAAAGACATATTGCCTGAATTCAAGTGATTCATTAATCTGAGGAGGTGATATATGCTAAATATGACCTGTCATTGAGGAATGACAGAGATTAAACAATGGATATACTATTTTTTTATCTTCTATTTACCCTTTTGGAAAATGACGTGTCATTTGAGCACTGATACAAAGAAAAAACGATCGAAATAGATAAAGGTGAAATAAAGGTGAATAACTGAACATCAGTGCTGAAGGTCAACAGATGAGTTTCGCTTTATTGGTAATCAGTAATAACTTGGTTTCCCTTTTCTCTTGTCTCTCTGCTTTGTTTTCTATATCACACACTTGGCCCAGGTACCCGTCATGATGTCTTTACTGCAAATGCATGTTTCAGACTCTTCTAAGGAACATTTACACTTCTTAAGTCATCCAAATGCTTATCTGGCAGAAGCACGACACATCAAAAAGCCACATTTTCCTCTTTTATGTTTTTAGAAATTATTAATGTTGCTAAACCCTTTTAAAATCCTAAGAGAATGGCAAATACATATTCGATTTCCCTAGAGGGCAGTGAAGAAAGTCTGCACAAGCAAGTTGCTCTGCAGGAATACTGCACCATAGTGAAAAATGTATTAACTCAGCATTACAAAAACACTAAACAAATAAGAGATGTACCCTCCTTTAATAAATGAGGCTTTAACAATGAGAAACCTGAGGACAATTGTTTCTCAAGGCAGAGGCAGAACTTCAGGCAGGAGCGAGTTTGTGCTGTTTTGTAGTATTTAAGAACAAAGTCTAATTTATCCATGTTCACTACAGGAAAACGTAACTTTGATTGTTATTACAAAGAACACATTTCTCTTTCCATGCCCCACTAAAAGACTGCTGAAAAAGTAGAATAATCCATGAAAATAGCTGAAGGACATAACCTAAAAACTGAAGCTGTGTCAGTTTGACTGTACAACTTGTATATCTCATCAACCTGGATGTCCTTGAAGGTTAAAGACAGGGGTCTCAGCAGCCTGTGGCGCCATTAAATCACTGTGCGTCAGTGTTAAACTTTGATCATGACAAATAATGGTGTTTTCATGTGAGCCCACGCATTGGACATCAATAAAGCCTAATGGCGTGTCAGCCCTATTAATGGATTACTGCACAGAGCTCATAAAAACACAATATCCCATCAAGTCTAAAGGCCCTAATGATCCCACAGTGTCTAGTAAAGTCACTGTAGGTCCCATCCCCTGATGGATATCAGCTCTTAGTCCATTTCATCTTACTGCGGTTTAAGAGAACAGAGAATGTAAAGGGAGGACAGTATGATTACCTGCAGAGGTATGCAAGATAGGAGACTCCCAGTGTAGTCTTAAGGGTAGTAAAAAAAGTGGACTGAATATTAAACTGGTAGTAAAGGAGAAGAAAAATGTGTTGGTTTATGTGACGTGAAGGGAAAATTAAGATTCCATTGGCGCTAAATTTTTAAATCATACCCATAGCAGCTTTAAAGACAGTTCCACATTTTCAGTAATACATTTATTTGATGTCTTGCTGCAAATTATATGAGAAGATTAACACCACTGTCATGACTGTAGGATAAACCATCAGCCAGCAGGAGATTATTGTAGCTTAGATTTAGACTAGAAAGAGAAAAAAAGTGTCTACTCTGGCTCTGTCCAAAGGTAACAGAATTTGCCTACCCACACCTCTAAATCTGAATCTCACTAATTAACTCATTATATTTCATTTGTTTCTTCTGTGGACAAATAAATCAATAACAAGATGTGGTCCCGTGTTGGAAGAGCAGATGGCCGCAAGATAAATACACTATTGTACGTGACTGGGGCAATATTATGCGTTAATTATATCTTACATATTTTCATTGACTTTGTTATATAGAGCGGGCTGGATCACGTCAGTATGTCCAGGTAACGTCTATTTTCCTGTGTGTCCTGTGAAAAAAACTTTTAAGATAAATGTTTAGTGGACTTTAAGAGCAAACAGAGCCAGAGACCAAATACAGTGTAAACAGGGGTGAATGTGCAGTGGCAGGTGGAGATCTTGCTGAGAGGGAATCAGAGAGTTTGTGCGGGGATGGATTGAAGATGTACAAAGTTGCTGTAGTGTTTGTTACCACAAGGGAGACTGAATCATCTGAATCTGAATCATCGTCTGGGAGGTTGAGCTGGTCAACCACCAGTGAAGTGAGGCAGGTGAGAAGGGAAAATGGAAGCCACGCTTAGCAACACACACACACAAAAAGTGTCATCATAACGAAAACTGCTATGTAGCATTTAAGTTCTTTGTGTTCTTTCATCCACTGTGACAAAGAGTGATTGTAGCAGTGGAGTTTACGCCACTGAAAAGTCGCACATTACTTATTTTATGTTCACTATCAATAGAAATCACAAGAAACTCCTGATCTTCTCATGGCACTACTGTAGTTCAGAACCTGTAGTTGCATATTTGAAGAGGTGCACATCTATCTATCTATCTATCTATCTATCTATCTATCTATCTATCTATCTATCTATCTATCTATCTATCTATCTATCCCTGGTAGGTACACACCTCCTCAAGCCAACAGTGAGAAAAGGGTATCGGAAAGAATAAAAGAAAACCTACAATAATTACAGTGCCAGTATATAAATATCTGTGTCTGTGTAACTATACAAATACTTGCCAAAAAACAGCATCATTTGTCATTTTGATACACATACCCACATGCCGTTATGTTGCATGTGTTCATGTGTGTGGGCATTTTTCCTGACACCAGCATGAATAAACCCTCTTAGGCTGTGGAGCTTGATGCTCTTAGAAGTCTGATCTTAAATTAGCTCATTTATTGTTTAGACAGGGATATCTCTATTTTGGGAAATTACTGTTGACTCAGTTTAAAGCTTTCTTCATATATTAGTGTGGTATCCTGTTTGTCAAGGATGTATGAAATATCATGCCTAATCCTCAATATTACATCCTGCAGGTCACATTTACGTTATTCTGTGAATCTTTGCAGCTCAGAAATTTGATGATTCGATGATAATTGGATTTTATGCTGCATTCACATGGATTCAGGGAGATCCGGAAAAGGTATCATTTTTGTGGATGAGAGCAGGATGGTAAAATTAAGCCAGGTCAGCAGAAAATACTGTGAATGGTAATGGTAGACAGCATTCCTGTCCAAAGTTGTATGCACCGGACGAGAGTAAATCTGGAACTGACTTTTAGTCATTGGCAAGAGCTTCATGAAATAAAAGGCTGAAAGACGCCAAACTGGGCTTCTTGCTATTGGACTAGTTAGCAATGTTAGCTGGCTTCTTTTTCTTTTGTTGCTGCACTTGCTTGATGTTTGGCTGTTAGCAATGTAGTCAAGTCGCTAGTTTTTGATCAAGAGTAATGTAATCAAAACAAATACACAGGTAAAACTTTCCATACTATGGTGGTACTCAGAAGGTGTTGCCCCTCTGCCATCTGCTGCCTAGCTGAATCTATGTGCATAGTGCAATAGGATATGGCTTATTGAATTAGACTTTCTATGTCATCGCTTGTAGAAATAAAGCTGAAATGTGTTTGCTCTTCATTTTGTCACATTTATATTTACACATATGCTTGTTTAAAAAAAAAAAAAAAGTCCATTAAATCAGATAATTTGACATTTTATATTTAATATAACCTTTTACACACTCACCGTATGGAAGTCAGGTTACTGACAAGATTGCAGGACGCATGGGTGTCAGGCCGGACTCAAACAGGACTCAGAGGTGTCAATGAGCGTGTTTATTGAAATAACAGAAAACCCTCGACAGAGTGAGGCTATGGCAGGCTTTAAAAATAGGCCTAAACTAGGAAAAAAAAAATAACTCCAAAGGAGGAAAAACTCTAAGCTACTTTATGAAAGATTATCAAAATCAAAATCACTCACCAAGAGGAAAAACAACAGGCTGCAAAATGTTAACTGAACGCACTCCGAAGGAGGCTGAAAAACACTACAACACTATACACAAAGAAACAAAAGGGCTAGACTAAGAACTTACAACAAAAGAACACTCGAGCAGCAAGGCTATGACTATGGACGGACAAGGAAACAAGGCTTTGGCGATCGATCTGATACCGAAACACTTTGGCACAAGACAAAGGGAGACGCAGACAATATATACACAGGGTAATGGGGAACAGGTGGAAACAATTAGGGCGGGGAAGACAATCAGACCGGTGACACATGAGGAAGGGCAAGTGACCTGAAACGAGAGGGCAGATAAATATCTAAATAAAACAGGAAATGACGAGACAGAACAAAAACCCAACTTGACCTCACCGCGGTGTGACAATGGGTGCTGATAGGGCTGCAAACCATCAGTTACTAAGAAAGTTGACTGGGACATATAGGTGTAGTATACTGCTAGGGAAATATTCTAAGTATAAATATGTATTAGTCTATTTATAATACTTCCCATGAAATGATGCAAAGTCAGCTGCAGTACACAAGTTAATTAACTGTAATTACTGCCACTGTACACTGACATTGTCTGTTTCTGCCTCCCCTGCTCAGGTGCAGCGCAATTATGATCCAGGTGGCCAACACACCTGACAGAGCTCAGCTTATTCTCCAGCAGGAGCTGTAAAGGAAATAGAAATACTAACTTTACCCCCCTAACATTCTCAAGCTTGTCAATATGATTGCCTGTCCACCTAAAAATAGTTGAGCTTTCATTCATTTGCAGTCATCCATACACAAATCCACAGAGCCTTGTGACATAGACATGAAGGTAGCATCTTTCCTTTAAGTTCAGCGAATGCTAGGGCTTGACATCAAAGTGATTCATTGTCTACGTTTTTTTAAAAGAAAAAAATGGAATAAATCAAAGACATCTATATTGCATCTCTGTGATATATGTAAGGTGTGGGAGGGCACACACACTCACTCTGTAACATTTTGGGAGGACATTAATCACTGGTTTTCTTTTATTTATAACAGAAAGATACAAATGGATTACAAACTGGTTCTTTTTGGTGGCTCTGAAGATGTTCTTTTGTCATGTTTCAACATAGAAATAGAAATATGCTCATTGAAATATCTCAGCAACATGTCATAAAATTTTGTATTCATTCATTTGAGTGGCATAAAAGATTAGCTTTATTGGCTTTGATGATCCCCTGACATACTACCACTACTAGGTCATTCTCAGTTATCCTGTGAACTATCTGAACATCTTCTTGATGGACTGAAGCATTGGTAACGCCCAGTTAGGCAAAGTACTACCCTTAGTGGTACACACCGCTTAAAATAGCCACTGAGCACTGCAAGGTTTGAATGATTTCAACTTTGACCTCTTTGGTAAAGCTGTTTGTGACATAACAATGACGCATTAGCAAAGGAGACAGACAGCAGAGAGTGAAAGAAAATTGAACTCTTATCTGAACTTAATATGACATCAAAAACATACCATGAACTCACCATGAAAAGTAATCTATGGTCAAATGTGAGCAGGTAAATCCAGTCTTGCTTAATCCAATACTAAAGTTAGCTGTTTATGTAAATAGCTTTACCAGGTATACACAGTTGAAGTGTGTATGCTTTGTGTCACAAGCACAGAGATATAAACCATAAATGACTGGAAAATGTTGTCCTGTCATGTTGTTACACAGAAATTTGTTTTTGGTGATGAAGAAAGTATTTTTGCTGATCACACTGTGCTTTGCCTCTCTTAACATGCAAAGGCAGCTTTAGTACTTACTTTTAATGATTGTGAATGCCATAGGAAAATATGTTGATAATTGGTGTTGCTATGTAGTATTTAATGCAGTGGGTGTAGATCCTTTGAAAGACCATTTTTTTCCCTGCCCACGTGTGTCAATCTACCTGTTTAGTCTGATTGATATGCATCATTTCATTCACCAAATGTCAAATCCTTTCATCACGTCCTGTGATTACAAGCTTATCTGATCATTATTAATTTAGGCAGAAACTCCATACTGCTCCACCCCCTCCTGTTCCTCTTCAGTCTCACTCCTACTGATGCTGCTGTTATCCTGTTGTTGCACATACAGAGATCCCAACTAGGGATTTGAACTGATGTCACTAAATGTTAGCCTAAATGATAATTAGCATTGTCCTGATGGTGTCTGAGTAGTCTTCATACACAGGCCCGCTAGCCAGAATAGTAAACATGTGTTATGACAACTTCCCGTGCTTATTTCACAGGGAGCCGTGGAGGAGACAGTTTTATTTAGCCACCAGTGTCAGCTAATTATTTCTGGCCCCCTGTTGTTCAACACATTCAGTCTCTCCCCGAACAGCCCCCTGCTGCGCTGTAGTCCAAGTCTTCCCTGACTCGTTCTCATTAGACACAGCGGTTACGCTCCCCGTCTTGTGTATCTTTTCAACTTACTCTCTTTCTTCCAGTCTTTCTTTATCTCTCTCTGTTTGTTTTTCTCTCGGCTTTCTTAGAGAGCCTCTCCAAACACTCTGTTAAATAAAGATTCCACTCCAGGCAGAACAAACCCAAAATTCAATCAGAGGTGTATACACAAGCCTGACTAATGCCTACACTGCCACACACACAGAATATGTTTACAAAACCCATGCAGGTACACACACATGAGCAGGACTTCATTAACATGCACAAAAATGCACACACACGTGTGAAGATGTTGATAAGCAACATGAATGATTTGTATTGTATTTCATAGACATATTCCTCACTGTGGGTTTATTGAGGATAGAGCATGTTTACAGTGCTGTTTTTGCTAAATAATCCACCTAATGTTTTAATATAAATAATACTCTGCATGCTAATTAAAAAGGACCATTTACATTTTTGTTGCTAAGCTGAAATGCTGCTAATCATTTTCCTTCTCAAAGATTATTATTACGAAAAAATCCTTCATTTATTAATGATAACCAAGCAATGCATACTCAATATTCTTCTAATTGTTGGCGATGTAAGCACTCTTTGTAATACAGAATGGGTTGCATAATAATTAGAAATATATATAATGCTAGTGCCCAGAGCTATGTCTGTTTTGCTATAGGCATTATCTGTGTTTGTATTGAAAGTCTAGATCACTAATCAGTTCAATACTTGAAAGGGTTATTCAACATCTTGGAAAACACAAGCATTTCTTGCTTTTTTTTCCAAGTAGGAGCAGGTTGAAATACCTAGCCTGGTTCAACTTCAACACCCACTCACCCACTTCAGATATGCTATTTCATTAATTTTTAAACAAAATGTAAAAGATTGTTAGTGAAGCATAAACTCTGCTTCTTTGGTCTGTTGCTGTGTTGTGGGGAATCTTCGTTGGGGAATCCGCCGTAGCACCCTGGCAGACTCCCCTTAGAACTGTCATGTTTGTATAATTCATAGATAAACATAAATGTAAAAACTATGATTTGTAATCTTAGTAGGAGATATATGGAACTATACTTAGTGAACAAGAGCTTTGTGTTGTGAGTTTGCATGTTCTCTCCGTCTCTGTGTAGGTTCCTTGTGGGTACGCTAACTTCCTCCTGAAGACATGCAAATTAACTGAGGACTCTGAATTGCTCATAGGTGTGAATGTGAGTGTCAGTGGTTGTTGGTCTCCATGTTTTAGCCCTGTGATGAATTGCCGACCTCTTGGGTCGTGAGAGTGTAGCACGCTTGACACCCAGTGTCAGCTGGGATCGGCTCCAGCCCCTGGTGACCCCTCCAGAACTACAGCTCTGTACAGACATAAGATTGATTAGCTTAAAGATGGATATCTGAAACTTAATTTAATCTTATTTACATTTTCTATGAAATATTGTCAACACAGCTACAACATTTAGCCCATCACAAACAGACAGTGAGATGATCTGAAAGAGCGATAATTTAAAGCAACGGCAGCTCCCGTAGGATGGATCAGCTGCTGCCACTTCATCTTTGAAGTCAGTAAGAAACACAAGCTGTGAGACTTCCTGCAGGCTATTCCATGAAGAACATAAAAGCTTGTATTTTCTTCTCACCCATGTCAAACCTTCAGGGATAGTCAAAAAAAATAGATATATTTTGAGGCTTTAAATGGTTTGTATTTGAATTGTTTTTTCAAACAAAGGAAACCTGAAGAGAAATCGTTTTTACAAGTTTTAACAAACCTCCGGCCATTTTTCTATAACAGCAACATCTTAGACGCTGTAATCAGAAAACATTCAACATTCGGGATGGGATTATATATTTTTTTCTTAGAAAAATAAAATGAAAGATAAATCACTTTGTTATAGTCATTAAACATTCAAGTTGGTATGGTCTTTCAAGTCTTTTCAGAATTTATATTACAAGGAACTGATTGAATAATTCGTTGAACATTCAAATGCAGTCCATAACCAAAGACCAGGCTCTTGATGTAAAGGCTACATGTCAGTCACTGTCTGTTTCCAAGGTGATGGTAAATGTGAGGATTGAGAGATAATAAGAAGAAGTAAAATGTCAGCTGACAGCCACCCTATTAACGTTTACATTTTATGTGGGAGGCTTGCTATCCACACTCATATGACATATACTGTATATACAACCTCTGACATTATGAATCTTCAACATTTGCACTGAACAGGCTGGATAATTTATAAACATCTACTACCTCTATTGGAAAATTGACTTCTTGAATGTACTGTAAGCATGACCCTCTGTAACGGACACTATTTCTTCTCCTCCAAATCTGTTTTGAATGAATGAATGAATGAATGAATGAATGAATGAATGAATGAGTTAGATAATACATTTCTTATTGTTCATTTTTAAGCTACAATATCAGCTTCTATATCGGAGTGGAGTATATGAAGCAGTGCTTCATCCTCACACAACTATTCCAAGGATTAAGCTGTCTTTAGATAAAGCCAAACTCTTTGATGAAGATTAGCTATAACAGTTATTTAACCTTTAAGGCGACAACATGGTAGATACATTTTGAACATTTTGTGAGAGGGGCAGCTTCTGCATTTCACATTCATTGACTTGATATCACAACAAGACTTCTCCCCAGATGGTGAAATTGACTACATTGATGTAATAGCTGAGGCGTCATGATTCATATGTGTATTTAAAGATCCAAAATGAATTTTGTGCCTCTGGCCATGAAAAGACCATTTGAAAGGTTGTTGATCAATGCCAATCACTCAATGATTAGAAACACTTAGACATTTCGCATTCACAAGCCCACAGTGTGTCCTATGTTTTCTTCCCACTAATTGGAATATAAAGACACTCTTACTCTAGAGTATTGGCCAGGGTTGAGGTTAAATAGTATTTTATTGAATCTTAACTTACTGAACCTAAATCCTTTCAAATCCCTTTTTGCAGATTGGTGAGCTTCTCGAAAATGTACATAAACATTCAAAAACTTTTACAAACTAAAACCCAAGAAGAAATTCCTTGTGATACTTAGCTAATAATACAACAATAATAAAAATAAAACACCACCAACAACAATAATTATAGTAATAATAATAATCAATATATACAGCACTTCTAAAAATAAAGTTGCAAAGTGCTTAACAATAAACTATGAAAAAAGGAAAATAAAAGTTAAACAACATTGAACAAAAGGAGGTACATATGAAAAGGTTCCATAAGTAAAATAAAGCAATATGAAATTATAAATAATTATCAACATTAAATTAAAATAAGACCTTAAGAAACCCAAAGAAATAGTTGCGTTTGGCCTCATTTGCTTACAGCTGGCTCCTTTTACTTCCTTAAACAGCGACACTTGGTTATTTTAAGACCTAGATATGGATATTAGGAGAGTAGACCTGAAGCTTAAGTGAAACATCATCCAGTGGTTTCAGAATACAGAGTGTAAGTATGTCAGATGCATGGCGGTGCAGCATCTTCAAAATAAAAGCCCTGCATATATTAGGGGTTTTATTGGCATTGAAAGACATATAGACTTCTGTCAAAACAAACAAAAAAAGTAACTTCAGAGTTAATGAAGCAACTTATAGGATCAATTTCAAATCAAATCAATTTTATTTGTATAGCCCAAAGTCACAAAATACATTTCAACATTTCCTAATATCCACTGAATAGGAGTAGTTCTGTATATTTTGGTAGTTTGTTGGTTGATTTACTGTCACAGCTGACACTACTACTAGAGACATTACTTCACACATATGGCTATCTTACAACTAGCAATATCTGGATCAGGGTGGTGTTGGCAACAAGTATAGTTGATTTCCCAATGGCATGGTAGTCCCCCTGAGGTCTCCTTCTAGTTTGTCATGCCTGAGTAGATGACTTAGTTGGGACCTTTTAAGAGGTTCTCCACCTATCTGGACTGACTTTGCTCAATGCAGAGTACCACTACCCACCCTGAAACCTCATTCAGCTGCTTGTATCCCTGAAATCATTCTATCAGTCACTACCAGGAGCTTGTGGCCTTACTGGTGATGAGAAAGGGCAGGACTATGATTTGTAGGAAGGTGAAGGTGAAGCTTCAGGCATCAAGAGGTTTGCTCTATTAGCTGTGCTAGCTTTTGTTCAAAGAGATTGCTTCAGGTGTACACCACCTGTAATTCAGAGACACACACATTCTTCTCTCTCTCCGTGTTATGAGAGCTATAGGGGTCTTTGCCATAATTCATGTGAATAAATGGAATGTTTAAACGGGGCAATATTTGATTTAGTGTAGATGGAGGTTTCTGCAGCACAGATAACACCGTCTGCAGGGTTCGTCTTGCTGTCATCATTCATCATTACATGGCTTGTTACGACAGGACATATTCTAGGGGACAAAACAAGATGTGCATTTAGAGATTAGAGTGTTTGCTGTGATCTTGGGGGAAAAAAAGGATTCTCAAAGGAAAAAGTTTCTGATATTCATCTAGAGGAGATTATACGTCTGCATCCACCAAATTATTTTGCTGCCATACCTCTAAAAGCAGACAGACTGTCATATGATTACTATGAAAAGGTGCTTTTTAACACAGAGAAGAAAAGATTATAGCCCTTTCTTAAAGTTCCTATAAGGCTGATGGGGTTTGTTTTACAACAGATCAACATTAAGTACAATTCAGATCTGAGAGGTTTGGTTGAATTATTTAATTATCAGAGATGCTAATTAGATTCATGGATAATTGAATGCTTTATGATACTGATTACATTAGTAGTTGTATTTTTAGTTGGTGTTTACAAGGTGTTTGCATTATGTCATCTGATCCTATATGTTATGAACTCCTGCAACATATGCTTTTAAATGCATGTGCACTATATAAGGCAACACAATAATTAAGTAGCACAGAGATTCCATAAGCTATTTCCTGCCATTTTTCTTTTGGCCTAACAGATGAAAACAGCCAGTTGTCAGTTGACTTTCTGCACAATGGATATTCATGATGCTGGAGTTTGTCCTCCTTAATGTCCAGCTAGGGGCCATAGCAAACACAGAGATGATGTCTGCTGTATTTTTGATTTGGGGATTTAAACAACCTGAAGGAAGCTTACATTTCTCCAATAAAAAACTTGCAATTTCTTTACACTGATTACAGCATTTTTCTACCACAATGTATTCCTGGCAGCACAGAAGTGATTTAGTCTGAGATCTGAGACAGTTATTTTCATTAGTTGTTGCTCTATTTCAATAAAAAAAATGCAGGAAATATAACTGACTATAAAAATCCAAATAATGAAAAAAGTGTAACGACTCTCTGTTTGTGGGACCTCAGTATTCCTAAAGTCCTGGCTATGGCCCCAATCCAACTTCCACTGAATTTTTGTGACTGGTTATGCATAAGGAAATAATTTATTTATGTCAAACTTTTCTTGGCCAGGAAATATGGATGTTAGAAAACCAGGGCTGAAAGTAGTGACAAAACATTCAGTCAACCAAAGAGAGAATTTCCCCCTTAGCGCCCATTCACAGAAAAACACATAGCTCAGGAGAAACACTTTTATTTTTTTTATATATTGTAATAGAACAAAATTTTGTAAAATCCTAACATGGTGAGGGAGCACTGTGACTGATATCACCTGTCAAATCACTGAAGCCAACTAATGAATGACAAGGTGGCAAGGGATCTGCGAAAATGAATCCGTATTCCTGCCTATTGTTTCATTGCAGTCCATCACAACTCAGTGCGCCTTGTTTTTCTCCGTGTGACGCCTCATAGACTGCTGCAAACATTTATTAATATTATATGTTTCCCATCTAAGCATATTATCTTGTTTAACAGGACCTTTTTGCTTTTCCATGGATACCTGCCAAGTGCATCTAAGTGGAGTTAAAATGGGCATTTTGTAATTATCTACAAAATCCGGACATCATTTTTTAATGTTAGCAACCAAACCAAAAAGTGAGGGCTTTTGTAGTAGAAGCAGAGATATAAATTTCTCCCCTGACAGGAGCCTCAAAAGACCAGAAAGGAATACATTCATCTCATTATTTTTCTACCTCTTTGTGTGTGTCAAATCTCTTGCTTTTACCACGTTTTTGCTATTGATCTCAGTATCTACAATACATGTAAAAAGGAATGCAACAAGTCACATCACATTCCCCTGGGGTCGCTGAACACTCTGCAAAGTGCCGCAAATCACGATGCAAAACAGAAATAGATGAGGCAGTTCAAGGGAAAGTATGTACCAATATTTCATAGAGTGACAAAATAAATCCAAGAACCCACTGAGCATCACAGATTAATGATATAATATTGAACCACTGGGCGGAATTTTTTTCCTTACAAGCCCACACTCATATTTTAGAAACTTTGCCCTAAAGAACCAGAAATTAAAAGTATAGCACTGGTGCACAACACATGACAGGGGGGAACACTTAACACATGCATGCAAAATCACATAGAGAAAGATGCTGATCGTATAGAAGATGACAGAAAATGTGCGAGAAAGCATCTAAAAGCCCTGAGCGTGTGAAGAAGGAAGTGTAGTGCCTCACACACAGTGAGTGCATTATGATCTGGAATGACATGCACTCTAACTCTATTCATTCTCTACATCAGTGTGTTTACTGCTAAGAGACAATTGCATGAAACACACACAAACACAGTAACAGATACAGACAGGCTAAAAGAAATCACATGCATTGAAGCCCATTAGGACACTTGTACACACAAAGGGAAAGTCAGTCAGAGTGCACACACACACATACACACATACATAGACACTCTTGAAGTGCTAACTGACTCAGACAGTCTGTGTAACAGCCTGCCTGCTTCCAGCCAGAGCTCATCTCGCCCGAGCGGCTCGTTCACCTCTAAATGAGGGCTGTCAAGCGGAGCCATAGTGACGCCTGCCACCTCTAATTGGCAGTGCATTAACAATCAAATCAGGCTAATTAGCCAGAGCATGGCGTTGAGGAATAATATTCTCTCTCTGTGTGATTGTGGCACATGGCTACTCTGCCATTGACGTCCTATTTGCATATTCCAATTTCCCCGGAACAATAGAGGCAAATTAGAAGACTAGAAGAGTAAGAAAAAGAAGAGATCTGACAGAGAGAGAGAGACAGGAAGTGAGAGAAAGCAAGCTCAGCTAGGACTATTGAAACTGAGGCTGGAGGTTCGTTTGCATTCAATACACTCAATTATACAATTTAGAACTGCAATACCTTTCTGAGAAAAACAGCATGAGAACAACAAATATTACAATCTTCCACTTTCACACCTGCAGTCTAATGAACATATTTAACTTATATACAGTAGGCTATTTAACCCCACCATAGGGACATCGTAATAGGATGCAAATGAAATATTAAGTCTACAAAATACAATATCTACTTGTATATATTCCCCATTGTTGGGACTTGAATAACTACAAAACTCTTTAAAGGCTCTTTAAGAAAATGAGCACAACAGCAAACATGAAGCATTTTCATTATGAACCTTTAACTTCATCAGACTTAGACATGAGGCATCTGTTTATCCATGCATCGTCTACATAATTTAGCTCGACTCGAACATCACCTATATACTCAATACAGATGCTCCTTTTTGTGAGTTCAAAATATATTCCAAGTATATCCTGACAAATTTAGGCTTATTTTAGTATGGTAATTCAAAACTATATATAAAAGGAATAAAGTTTCTCAAGTTACTGTTAAGCACAACCTGCCAAGGTTCACACATTAGGACAAAGTAGCTGCTTTGATGTTGATGAAAACATGCAATTTCTTATTACCTTTGTAAAAGAAAAAAAAATGATACACAAGCCATACAATAAAGAGAGTGAGGCAGCTTTCTGACAGTTCTGTATTCATTCCACTCGCACACAGAACATCAGCCAGTTTGGAGTGCCTTGCATAACCTATCCTAAATCACTCGAAAGAAGCATTGATTGGCCACACTAGATAAAAAGTCCATCCTTAAACAGGCCCAGGGGAGCCGTGGCATCGGGTTTGGAACGAGGTAGCAGCCCGAAGACGGTCGAGCAGAGAATGAGTAATGAACAGAAAAAATACATTAGAATGAGTAACAGGATAGACTGTGAGTGTGTGTGCCCATGTGTAATGCAAATGTGTATGTGTATCCCTATGTATATGTGTGTGTTTTGTATATATAGATGACTTTATCACTTTATCTGTTTAATGGTCTTTTTATGGGAAAGAGTCAGTTCACTCAGCTTACATAGATGGGTTTCCCTCCAATTTAACAGAACTAACAGAGCTAAAAGCTAACAGATCTGAACACTGGGTGTGTCCAGGTTTCAGGGTCAAAATCACTTTCAGTGGTGTGTAATTGGTTAGCCAGTGGCAACAACCATATATTGTCAGTTGTTACTTGACAGAACATACAATATCAGACAGGGCCAAAACTATTGATGATAAGTTGTGAGGGTCCTCACAAATATAGAAATCCAAATTTGCGTGAGTGTGATGCTTGCATATTTACAGGAACGTTTACAGTGATGTAAATGCTGATGCGGCTTTACGCCCCCACACACATTTACTCCGTGCCAGCACACATTAGTTATACTAGGTAATTCACACACACAGGCACGCACACCTACACACACACAAACAGACTATTTCAATGAGACAGAAAAATTGACAAGCACACACATGCATCCAACACTCACTTCATACACTCCCATACTGACACACACACTGACACTAAAACACACACACATTTGCTAATGTACAATATATTGCGCCACACAGACACATCCACACACATCCACACACAGACACACACACACACACACACACACACACACATTACTTATACCAGCCTTCTCACAGTAGCCAAGATGGATGTGATGTTTGCTCTGATGTTATGCGGGACATTTTCTGCCCTCCATTTTATTCGTGTTTGGCCTGTAAACTGTGAGAGGCTGTGCTTTCAAATGAGTAATTAGAGAGCTGTAATGCAGTGCTTTGTTTTATTTGTTTACCCCTAAAGAGTCTAATAAAGAACTGGAAGAGAAAGGGGGACAGGCTGAAAGAGAGGGAGGGTGGAAGAGAGGGAGGCCTGAGTGGAGAGGATAAACTAGATAGATAGATAGATAGATAGATAGATAGATAGATAGATAGATAGATAGATAGATGTCTGGAATGACAGATTAGATTTCCTTTAATATTGATATTAAAAATCTTTTTCAAGGGAGTCCTGGTTAAAGACAGGAAGCAGTACAAAATAGCACAGAGTATCATGACACATAACATACAAAAAAATAAAAGTGCAGTACAAACCATGATTCCAACAATATCAGTTCAAGCAACAACACCCCAACAATTGTATCTCCAGGTCTTTTAATATAGATTTAAAAGCATTCAAAGAAAAATTAGATCATCATGTTTTATAACTTTCTGTAATACATTCCAGTCTAAGGGTGCAGAGTCTGCAAACGCACTCTTCTCAATTTCTGTCCTTTGACCGTGGCCAACAGCTTTAGCAGGGTTTGACACACTGCAATAAACTGATGATTGCAATGATGAGGTGTCAGTGTTAGGTTCACAACTTGTTTTTGCTGTCTCCTAGAGGCCAAAAATGCAGTTATTGCAGGTTTTAGTTGGGGTGGAGAAAAGGCATTACACTAACTGCCTTGGTCAGCAGGTTTGTAGCAGGTGTAGCAGTCACCACTGTCATTTTTATCGTGTAACGCAATTTTTTTTATTTGCATGTATTGGAATAAGAGCCAATATAAAAATGTGTGATGAATGTTCATGTAAAGAAACAATCTTTATGATCTCCCATAACATATTATTCAAATGCAAAACTATTAAATAAAAAAAACAATTTGGAAGATTATTTATCGTCCTTTTGTGTGCCACGCTCACGCACATTTGACAGTAGATGTAATGTTTATATAACAGCTCATGGACTAACTTGTACCACCAACCTTGTGGTCACTATGCAATATATATACTGTATAATATACTGTAAATCTCAATATTATAAATATTAATGATGTTGCTACCTTATTGAACTAAAGACAAAATATAAAAAGTCTGTCTACTGTCTACAGCTTTAACTTGACAAGCTTGATGTACATCACACATGCAGACAGACACACAGAGACACACACCAAAGTCTGGCTACGCTTGTGACAGTGACACTACATTCAGTGACCTCACTTTAAATCTCTTGTCATCTCATCTCATATATTCATAGTTGACAAAGCTGTGTATAAGTGAGGAGACCATCATTTGGCTGTCAGCCTAAGCCAAACTTCATTGTGTGCAGTGTTCTCCAAACTAAGGCTTCCGTGCTACAGCTGAAAGCAGAGAAGATCATAATTGTTTGTGTCATGTAACGCAATCAGCAAGCCATTCTCAGAAATGACAGCATAAATTAAGCTGTCAGCACAGTCTCATGACTGTCCAATCAGTGCAGTCATGGCTACTATGATATGAATTGCAAAAATGACTGAATTATTGTGATAGTATAGGTATGAGAACAATTGCAATGTATCAGAAGACGGAATGAGTTGATGGTTTTGATGGTTAATACAGTCACCAAATAACATTTTCTCTAACAATAGAGAAAATCTTAATATAACACTTTTTGTTTTGTTTTGTTTTTAAGATTTAAGGTTCAAGTCGCAGTCCACACATGGAAACACCCATTCAGTTAATCTTTATTTGTCCATTCTGCATGTCAGTGGATTCAAACCAAGCACCTTCTTACTGTGAGGAGACAGTGCTAACCATGGCTTGTGGTTAATTCATCAACTGAAAAAAAAAATCAGGGCAATCAGGGCTGAACCAACATTAAAACCAACATTAAAAACATTTAAATAACAGTTAAAACTAATTCAGGCTACTAAAACTATTTTACAATATGTCAGGCCTACTAAAGGGAACAGGGAGTTACAACATGTAGAGAAGAAAAGTCCCTTTCAAGCAAGGTTTCCACACAAGCTGCTTCTTCACTGCATAAAACCTTTTTTAGTAAATAAAATGGTGAATATGTTATTTTGTCGGTCACAAACAGCACCAGATGACACCAAATGAAATCACAATTTGATCCATACACTCCAATAAGCTTTGGAAAGTCTAGAATTAACCATATGATAAACTTATTTTGGACAGGCTTGACGGAAGGCCCAAAAATACAGAAGTGTGTAAGGAGGCCATGGGACAGTTTTCAACCATATTCACTCAGCGAGCACTTCTAAAGAAATGAATAGGCCTCTGTCTTTCTGAATGATACACAGTTCTTGGTATTTTATGGTATTATAAATTGAAAATGAAATTCACCTCATGGATTTTCAACCACTCTGCTCATGACCCACTCAAAGTGAATTAGTACTGCAACCCACCATTTTTCAAACATGTATCCATTTCATCTAATAACATGTAATTTTCAAAAAATACAATCGACACCAATGATGATCTGGATTTATTTTTTAGTTTGTATTTGTAGCAGTAGTAACACTGTTAGTTAGAGGTGCAACAGAACACAAATCATGGTACAGTATGTAGCTTAGTTTTGGGGTACAGCAGATAAAACTGAAAATAAAATATAGGAAAAAAAATTTTTTGTCATTTTTAAAAAAAAAAAAGTCTAAACATTCAACGGTGGCATACATACCATTGGCCAAAATTCTTTACAGTTAAAGATTACTGGCCAACAACAATAACACAAATGTCAATAATGCTCCATCATCCATCATCATGTGACCCGCTCATAATTCCTGAACTGTAGCTTATGTTCATCCAAGTATGTCAGACATGACTCAACTATTCTGACTGTAGCTGTTTAGCGGGGGACAGGGCTTGCTGAACTCAGGAACTAGCACACTGAACTGAATGTCTTGTACCCTGCTGTTTATAATAGGTGTACGGTAAGTCTTTAAAACAAAATCAATATGGCAAGTGGCACTACTGCAGATGAGATCATAAAGACCAAGCTAACACAATTTATTTATTTTTTTTTTTACCAATTATTGTGACAAATCTACTAATCCACTACCTTTACACACACTTATCCATAGAAACGCACGTTACCCTTTTAATTTGCACAAACTTTCCTTTAACATACAAATTGACAAATGTGTTTACAATCATTACCCAAGCTCGCCTGCTGCTTGGTATGCTCGTCAGCACAATTAGCGACATCAGAGTAATCACAGCTCTTTGCCTCAGCCAGCACAGCTGTGAGCGGATATAACACTGAACACAATTAACCACACATAAATCCAATTAGCAGACAATGAAAGGTAACACAACCTGATGGTGCTAGTTAACCACAAAGGATCTCACTGCCGATGGCATGTTAGAGGAGAGAAGAGAGGTGGAAGTAAAAAGTGGTGAGGGAGGGATAAAGAGGCTGGGATGTGGAGAGGTTTTCAACATTTTATGAAGAAATAGATAATAAATTAAAAAAAAGGAAAATACACATCTCATCAGTTTCAGCCAAAAGGTGAGCCGACAACAAGACAGCCTCGAGACAGATCTAATTGTTCAAATAATCCACTTACAGGATTTGAAATCTTTGTGCCATAAACTTCAAGTGCAATTCCCTGTTAGTGGATCACAACTAGAACATGCACTGGGCTGCTTTAGAGCATTAAAAATGCTTTAAATTTCAGTGCAAAATAACAAATTATTTTATTTTCACTTGTAACACAATGAAGAAAAAGTAGTCACAGAGAAGTGTGCTGGTTACTAACACTTCCATTACACAGTTCCAAAAGAATGATGTCCTCACAACTTTAATTCACTTAAAGTTAAAATAGGCCAGATCCAACTATATTTTTAAAGTCTGTAATCATATATAATGCTATATTTGAAACCTATTTGTAACACAGTTTGCCTTGTGGTCCAGCAGAGGCTGTTCTTGAAGGTAATCAGTTTATCAGATTGCATTATGGTATATACACTCCTGATCAAAATCAAGACTGATGGAAAAATTACTAATATTCACATTTTGCACTGGTGGAACTTAACCAGCTTGTAAGTAAAGCTTCAAAATGCAGAAAGAAAAAACAGAAGCAAAAGCCAACAAAATAGAATTAGCAGTTTATTGAAAAAAAAAAATGCATCCAAACAGGCTGTCTATCAGCTGAGACCACAACCCAAAAAAAACCTAAAATAGATCTAAAATGGTCAAATGGACTCAGTAGTGCTCAGTAGTACTCAGTAGCCCCATCATTCTTGTTTTTCATTTGAAAATTAATTTAGGCATGCTTGATGTGAGTTTTTCCAGAGGGTTGGTGAGAACATTGCCCCATGTGCTGAAGATGGCTTCAAGAAGGGCATCCATGGTCTGGAACTGATGTCCATTTTTGTAAACTTCTGTTGCCATCCATCCCCAAACATCCTCAGGGGGACACGCAGGATAGTCCAAAAGAGCCTGCGTGTTAAAATCCAGTGGTTCACATTGATTCTGTCTAATACAAATAACATTCATCCACCCTAATAATCTCTAGAGCCCAGCTCTACTATAACCATTTAATGTGAATACTCCTATGTGGAAAAGACTGTGAATATTAAAAGATCTGTACAATAACCTACTAACCCATATTCAGAAATGAGCTGTTAGGACTTATGGTAAGGTTGTCACAACTTTACAGTCTCCACACTCAACCATACCCCAACCACGGCCAACCCATACCTACCATCCAAATAGGCAACAATCTATTACTTGTGGTTGGTCTGGCCATGTGTCAATCAGAAACCAGCCAGCCAGTCAGAAGAGGCTCATTAATGTTAATAAGACAAAATACAATACAAAATTACATGTCCTTGCCAGAGCACCAAAGAGGAACACAAGAGAGATCACAAATTATATTAAAATCTGAAATATTCCTCTACCACTGCCTGCTGACTGCACAGGACCTGAAATCAGTAACAGTATTGGTAGTAGTAGCAGTGGTAGCAGCAATAGTAGTACACAATGCACAAAGCATAAAATAGGTTGTAAAAAACATGACAAGCCAAACTTGTAACTCGGCTTTGACTTGCTAGTATCAGGTAAGAGTTTCAGGATAAAAAGCATAAAAGCACTCCAACAGCATCAGGACAGACAACCATACAGGTATCTGATGAGTGTGGAGATGAGGCAGCTCAATTTCCATCTTTCATCAATTTATCAGTTTTTGTGTGATGGTGTCCCAACTAAGATGTTTTGGTCATATGACGATGCAGATACTGAAACAAAGAGAGGAGGAGGCAAAGGGAGAGGATAGTAAGGAAGTTGACAAGATCAGGAAAAAAAAGGAGATGCAGAGGAGGATAACGAATAGAGTAGGAAGTGATTTAGGAGGAAACAAAAGGTGCAGAAAAAGAGAGATAGAAGAGAGAATAGGATAAGAAAAGAGTGCGCCAAGGAAAGGTGGACAGGTAATTAGCAAGGAAGAGGAAAATTCAGCAATTCAATGGAAGAGGAAGAGACGGGTGAAAGGGATTGTAGAGGATTTGGTCTAATGAGCTACAGTCTGGAGGGCAGCTCTTTTATAATCACCATCTAGTGGAGAGAGATAGTTCTTTTGAATAGTTAAACTTTATTACTTCAAAGCTTTATTTAGGGAATTCAGCCCTGATAGTACAGTAAAAATATTCTATATTTTTGTAGTAGCAAAAATTTAAATATTACCATGAAGTACAACTCTTTGAGACAGAAAGAAGCTGCAGTGGCTCTCCCTGATGGGGAATAAACACTCATACACATTCAGATCCAGCTTGTTTGTAATAAGACTCATTTCATAACAAAAAGGTTCAACAGAATTCCCCCCTTCATTACACACACACACACCCTACAATATACTGTAATTTGCTGTAATCATAATTCCTCACAAAAACAAAGAAAAATACTGTAAATCTTTACAACAAATAAATCATGAAATGCGCTACCAAGAGGGACAAAGGGGCAAATATACAGTATATTTACTCATGTCACCAGATGTTGTTGAAGCTGCATTAATGAATCATTTTTGGCCACTTGGAGACAGAAAAGAAAACAACCTGACCTTAATCCTTAAGTGTTAACAAACAATTCCCTCTTTAGACATCCAGCAGACACAGAGCACACATTTGGATTAATGTATCTGGCCACCTGATGTATGCAGTCCAATATTCTCTTTCCTTCAGCTCAGTTTTGGGCTTTGTCAACTCCTGTAAAAAATGGTGCTCTTTCTTCTCCAGATTGTCACTAATTTTGTCCTTTGCTGTTTGTAACTGGGCGGCAGGATTCATTACAGCTTTGAGCTGAGCTGAGAGTGGTTAATCCTGCTCTGTGACTTTGTGACAGTGACACTTTATGTTCTCCACATGGCTTCTTATCCCACCACAGAAGCAGAGCAGTTTGCCTATGTTAACATGCACAGATTTGGTCATTCTTCATTGGTTTATGTGCTTCTACCATAGGTAAGTAGGCCAAGTAGTTATATTGTTTCCCTTTTCTCTGTTTTTATACTTGAGAGGGTGTTTTATTTTGAAAATCAACCAGATTCAAACAGTACAGGTCTTAAGTTTGGTCAAATATACTGTAGATCACACACACATTATAGAATACCTGATTATTTGAGTGTTTGATATGGTAATAGCTCAGACCACATACAGTGTGTTTTTGTAACACAGAGAATGCTAATTGTTCACACCACACTCCACAGGGTCGTAAGAAGGAATTGTTAACTACATAATAGAAAACCTGACTGTTAGCCTTTCTGCAGCTCAACCAACCATGGAGATAATATGAACAGCCAGAATCCTCTCAGGGGGGGTTAGTTGCTTAAACTACTTTAATTAATCCTCAAGCGATCGAAAGATCTCTTAATTTGAAAAGAAAACCTTTAAAACAGATTCATTTCAAGCTGCCATTTAAGAATATTTTACTTAATTTATTTACACACTAACTTATGTATGGCAATAGAATCCATTAATTATCAGCGTAAGGTGTTTTGAAGGTTTGATGTTATAGCTTATATTAATAGATAGGAGGTGTGATTTTATTCCTGGTAGGTTTCTTGCATGGAATAATGAGGGGTAAGGAATTTAGAAAACATTACAGGCACTATTTGCAAGTCAAACAGACCAAATTTATTCAAACGTGTAAATTCAGATGTTAGTCCCAAATTTGGGAATAATTAATGGATAAATACATGGATTATGATATTAAGAAAAGAGCCTTTTAAAAACGTCTTTCAGGTTATTTGGTTATTTAGGTTGTTGTTTTTTTACTTCTTGAAAAGCTGTTAAACCATGCAGAAAACCCATTAAAAATACTGTAATATATTGCAACCAAATAATTGCCTAATTATAGATGTTAATTACAATATTGATGGGTAAATAAGTGGAAATTTAATGGCCTTATACAGGAGTTAACATACATACATGTGAAAGTCACGTGCCACGTCATTGAACCTCTCCCTAGCAAACATACCAACATAAACAGACACCCCAAGAGCAATGGGATGCTGGTTCATCTTTCCATGCCCCTAATAGCATTGTTATGGTTCCTGCTGTGCATACACAGAGGACTTAATTTAATCCCCTTTCTGCATTAGATGTGGTATTTCTAGTATAGTATATCTGTGTAGACATGCATGCTGTAGTGCATGCATGCACTGGAACACTAACATGTACACAGACCTTGTTCCCCATCATCAGCCTTGGGCTCTGCTCTCTAATCACATTTCCAGAGAAAAGAGGCTGGAACGGGAGGAGCATTATCCGCGGCAGGTGTCTGATTAATGCTCCCGTCTGTTCCTTGTTGTTTTGAAGTGAAAGGATCTGTGTTTGTGTGGAATGTCACACCCGAAGCATGCACAACATGCCGGACTGGAGACTAGGTGAGAGCAGAATTGGTTTTCTATGGCTCTGTGTGCAATAAACAAAGCTATAAAGTATTGCTTCTTATTAAGGATACAGACCACTCTACATTACTTCTCCCATCTCAGCTGGAATCTGATTGGCTACCTCTAATGCTTTATTTGGCATTCATTTGTTACACTGAATGCACAAACTATCAATAATGTTCAGTTTATTATTGCCAAGAACCAGCAAGTGACACAAGAGCCTCCTTCTTTAAAAATCTGTGGCCTAGTCTTCCCCATTTGAAAGTGAATAGCAATTAAGTAATAATTGATAAAGCACCAGAAAGTCACACGTAATGTAATGCTGCTGTTTCCAACTCATCCAACTTATCCTCTCTGACCCCTAGTGGTTTTTATCAACTGCTATGGTGATAGACCGTGTCTAGTCTCAAATGACGTCACACTGTGATTTTTATTAAATAATATAACTGTTGTCTGGCAGGGGCAATGTTTTTCTTTTCTTTTTTAATGGTGCCACAAAGCATTTTAATGAGGATTACAACACTGATGATTCACTAAGCAAAGAATTTGACTTTGACTAGACACATCCTGTTTCCTATCAACATTGGTTTCTTTTAACCTCAATGCCAAACCTTAACCAAGTAGATGAAAGGCACATTTTAAAGGTCAAGCTATTTTGTCATTTAGTTTGGAGTAGTTGTGTATGTACTGCATTTCATTAAATCTAGCATGTGTGGTACGTTGAAACGAGTTTAAAGTACATAATACCTAACATTAACACAACTGTCACCATCTGTCTAGTCCTATAGTGGATATGGAGGTAAAGCTAATAGTTACATTCACACCAGGGAATGTTGTAAATACATAATTAGCATGACGCTGACTCAGTTAATTGTTTCTCCAGCATCAAGGTCACGAGACTAATCAGCATGAGAGTGGATGTATGTGTGTGTGTGTGTGTGTGTGTGTGTGTGTGTGTGTGTGTGTGTGTGTGTGTGTGTGTGTGTGTCTGAGAGAGAGAGAGAGAGAGAGAGGCAATTACAATTTTAAAAAAACAAAACAAAAAATGGCAGCAGACTAGTGACAGATGACAGACAAGCTGCAACACTGGGGCTGTTATTTAATATTATTCAGGGGAGAAAATAGAAAGGGGGGAAGGAATAAGGTCAGTCAGAATAAGGAAAACATTAAAAGCTTATGAAGACTGAGTGTATGTGGGGGACGTTCTTGTCGAATGAGTGTAGCAGCAGACATCTAATGGCACTCCATTTTATGTGATATAATGGCCAACTGAAGTGACAGTGGGAGAGACGAGGAGGAGAGTCACTTTACAGATGTTAGCTAAATCTAGCCCAGATGGGACCCAAGACTTTACTTCCTCTGCCAAGCCCAGCATGAGGGCTGATGGGTAGATGGTAGAGTCATAAATATAACAAGAGAATTATAGAAGGGATAAAAAACAAAAACAAGAAAGGGAATAATGTGGAAAAGAAACAGAAAAACGGTAAAAAGACAACAAAGCGCAATGAGGCAAGAATCAGAGATTGAAAAGAGTCAAGTGGTGCATGTCCCTCTTTCTGAGCAATGCCAAGTGAAGATTTAGCAGCGCCAGGCTCTCAGGCTGCTCAACAGTCTCTTCAATCTGTTTTGCAGAACTGGGGTCAATTCAGTTGTCATTCATTCAATAGAGCAGTGCTGCCACAGAAACTGCAGATCTTCCTGTTTGGTTGAGTGATCAAATTTATATTACATTTGCAATTCATGTGTTTTCAGGCTAAATAGACAATACAAGTTGAACCTGGTGTTAGTTTGTTTAATATTAGATGTTTAATATATTACTTTCTAGTTATTTTCCTTTGGTTACTTCAAAAATACTTGGCTCAGATGTAAAGCAGGAGCCACCTGGGGAAGATAATCCATGGAATGTGTCTTCAGAAGGCCTCAGCTGTGGGTAGATTTAATATTAGTGGCACGTTGTTTATATTAGGAATAACCTGGACGATTCTAAGCATATTTTGTTGTTAACATTGGATACTTAATATATAAATTGGTAACTGTGTACATGTTGATTTTGTTGCTGTCCTTCTTATTCATTAAAACATGGAGCTTGGATATATATTCTGAGTTCTTTTCTGGTGCAAGTAGACTGCCTGTCAGCTCTATACTGATTATACCATCCTGCTTGTGTTCCTAATCATTAAGAATCATTGGAAAAATTCAGCAGATTAATTCGGCTGCCAATAGAAGATTAAGTGGAAATTTATACTTAATGCATTATGTAATGTATTTATTCATGAGTTCACTGGAAGCAGACAACCCAAGCTGTGGCTAAAGCAGCAGGCTAAAAGACACTTACTTGGGAGGAAGTAAAGTTCAGCTATTAGCAGCTTTTCACATCTCCTCTGTGAACTAAAGTAGGGGTTACAGTTGCATATATGCTCATATAAACTCCATATATGACTATTTTTCAAGATGTAAACAAGCCCACATAGTTACACGACACCTGCGCCAGCTTCATCCACTAAATGAAGATAGTGGGACAGTTAAAAAGTGATCTTAAGACTTGCTTCACTGAGAGACACATTGTCAGTTTGTACAGACAGTCCTGAGCAATATAGTTCAAATTTGTGAATGTGTGTGGAATTTTATTTCGTCAGCAGGACTGCTGTCGAGCGGAAAATATATTTATTTTAAATGTTTCATTATGTATGAATGACCAGTATTTATTATGCATGCTATAAGACAAAAACAGAGTAAAGACTATAAGGTATGATTTATTTATGCCTGCTGTGGCTGTGTCTCAGAATGTGACAGAACGAGAATAAAACAAAATCGCTGATGTCTCCTTTAATCTAAAAAATAAATAAATAATAAAACCCTCCGTAGTAAAACCAAATTGGAGTTATTTTTTCAGTACAACTGACAGTCAAAAATTGACATCACTGAAACCAAACAGCCTAAACTTAAAATGTATTCTTTGTAATCTCAATAAATGAATTTAAGGAGCACTCTTAACTCGTAACAACAGCAAAATATAAATATGCATTTTCAGGTATAAGGCCTTGTATTAAAATTCAACCTGCCTATTTTCTGCGAACACGTCAAAATCTGCACACAATCTATAATTTATAATGCAGACACAAGTCTGTGATGCTGTTTTCTTTCCGCACGCACTGTCTTTCATTCCCTTTTTCACAGCGGAAATGTTTACACTCAGAAATCCCTCTGCTATTGTCCTACAGCGAGGGGAAAAAAAAAAGATGCACGGGGAACATTTTGTCTCTTTCTTGGTGAAAATGAAAAAGCTGCATGGCAAGCACACAGTTGAACACTTGTCAGTGACTGCTGGTTGGCCTGTAATATCGGCGATTAAAGTCTTTCTGCCCTAGCTTAGACAGACTGACGGGCACAAAGCAAACAAACAGGGCCAGATATTAAAGCAAATATTAAGTCTTTTGTCCAAAACTAGAGTTTCAGTGATGACTTCATTGTGTGTCTTTACTAGCACAGTCATGCTGCAGTGCAAACATACCCACGACAGCCTCAGGTTCAGACTATTACACATTTAATTACATTTAAAGGGATTACCTGTGGAACAATAAGCATACTTCCATCTCTGTATGAGTACATGTTTATCTGCTCTACACTATTTTCTTATTCATTTTCTATGAAAACCTTGTATTACACTTTTAACAGTTAACTAGTCTTAGGCAGTGTAGCTATTCCAGTTATAGACTATACTTACATAGCACCTTTCTAGTCTTCTGAGAAACGCTTTTAACACTACAAATCACAGTCACCCATTCCTACACACATTCATACACTGATGCAAGGTGGCAACTGGCCATCAGAAGGGAGCTAATCACATTAACCCCCACTCATAAAACGATAGCACAGCCATCAGGAGTGATTTGGGATACAGTATCTTGCCTAAGGGCACTTCACCAGAGACTGGAGGACCCAGGGGATCGAACCACCTATCCTCTGATTAGTAAACTAGCTGCTCCCTGTTTATCTCTGCTGCCTGAGTAATGCAATATAGCTAGTTTCCAGGCCTATAACTTTCTCCAGACTAAAAGTTTTAACTCTGCTAACTAGCTACTTGTCTTCTACTTCTACTCTTGTCTGCTATTGTGGTTTGATCGTCATAATCAAATATATAGTCAGTTATGCCCATTACAAAAAGAAATCTATCATGATGAAAATAGATGGGAATGAGTTACAGAACAAATATAGAGATCATTAAATTAATGGAAGTAACCATAACTTAACCCTAAAGTTCTTGCTTAATTGTTACTATATTAACAGAGAAGTGTTAAATTTGATCTCAGCAGACTTTACTTAACACAAGCCTGTAGCACAGATGGAAGTTTTCACTTTCTACCTGTGAAAAACAGCTTTTATATCCCTTTAAGCATCAGACCTAAGCTGCACCTCCCTCACACAATTTCATGGTCAAAGAGTAACCCTCACAAACAGCCCCATGCCTGTTTAATATTTCATATTTTCATCTATATTTTTCACCATTTCAATCGAAGTTTCCTCCACTAGCCACAGGCCTACTACTTGTCTACAGTGCAACCAAGATATAATTATTTTTGACACTTTAATCCAAAGTATAGCAGCCTACTATGAGTAGGGGCTTATGTGGAAGTTAACCTGATGTGTGCTGAAAATATGAATGGTGGGTGGTGTGTCTCCTGCCATATTAGAGTGAATTTAAAATTGTTTCGGTTGAAAAAGAAGTCCTGTATCTCACTTTTGTTTTAATTTTATTTCAAGATTTGTAGAAAAAAAGAAAGAAAGAAATTGTAGCCTGTATATTTTTATCCTGCTGACTTTAGCAAACAGAAATTCAGCAGAAATTAGTCAACATAGTTGACATTTAAAAGATTCATGGATAGAAAATGTGTGGACATTTTGTATTTGCAGAGGACTAAACAATGGACAGACTAAGAAAAAAAAAACTGGGTCATAACTTAATCTTAGTCCAAGTGGAATAAAACACTTCATGAATCATGTAGATGCTGTGGAGTCAGGCCCTACAGTATATACACTGAGCAACAGACAGTAATTGTTTGTGTGTGCATGTGTGTCTGGAGGGAGTCTGCTCGGCCCATGTCTGTGTGTGTTTGTGCATTCATGTGCACCTAACATTTTCACACAGCGGTCATGTTCTCCTTTATTCCTGAATACAGATTTCGCTGCAACGCTACTGCCAAAACCTGATGAATATAAATGATCATATCGCAGAAGCCTTTTTAATTAGATCATTTTTATTTTTAGCATGTGCACCTCTAAATGATCTAACAATGTATGAGTAGTCAGTGTGCAAAATGATCTCCACATTACATTCAAGACACTGTTTTAGCAAAAATTTTTTTGGAGAAATGTAATACCCGAAACATTTATATTAAATTTTCAAGACCCTCAAGTTGGGCTAAATCATTAATGATTAGATTTTAAATCAAAATCGAGAGTTCAACTTTAAAATTTCAAGAGCCACTAGTGTGCAGCTAGAAACACTAAAAATATTCAAATAAATAAGACAAAAAAATAAGAATATAAAAAACAATAATATACCACTAATAAAATATCTTAATAAATCCTGAGATTTGTCCTCATTTGAAAAACAATGGAAACCACACAGACGTCTGTCTTTTTTTTTTTTTGTACCTTTGGACGGAGCCAGGCTACCGGATTCCCCTCTGTTTTCAGCATTTATGCTAACCTAAGCTATCTGTCTCCTGGTTGTAGCTCAATACTTAATGGACAAATATGATAGTTGTATTGATCTTCTTGTTTGACTCGCAGCAAGAAAGAAAAATGAATGTTCCCAGCAGGTTGAACCATTCTTTTTACTATGCCAGCGTTTTTTTGCAGGTAATTCAACTATAACCAACCGAGAAATGAATGCAGTGTTGTGTAATCTGTACACCAAAGGTCTGTCCAAAATGAAAAGACAGGTGCTGTTGAATGCTCTTGAGTTCAGATTGTTCGGTCAAACATGGACTTTGTCACAGGCAGAACAGCTGAGACAAGAACCATATTAAAAATGCAGAACTGAACATTTTGGCAGGTTCTACTCTACAGGACAGGAAGGGTACATATGATATCATCTCTGAGCACATGGTGATGAAACCTGCAGGAGTGACCCACCATATGTTTCACTTTAAAGCCTTTGCCCTCGTGCTACACTGCAGTCAAAGTCCTGGCAAGGGGTGATGCACTTAAATGCAAGCAAGAATTCCTGGACTGCATCTGTAGAGGTAAAATCCCCTCAGTCTGTTCTTCCTGTTATCTATTAAACAATCCTGGGGGCCTGAACTGAGCTGGATGGAGCGGGGCATGAACAGGAGTCTGTGGAGGTGTGACATATCAAAGAGATTAAGATTACAATCTCACTTCATCCCCCTGGGTTAGAGAGGGGCAAGAGAATACACAGACCTCACTTTATGTGAGAGTATGAGCAAAAAGGCAAAAGGGCAACCCACAAAATAAATAACTTGTACAAGGAATTTAAGTTACTTATTCCCAGCTACATGCAAAAGACTGAAAGCACACAGGCAGGTCAAGATCACCAGAGATAAAACCCGTGTGCAGCCAACAACAGAAAGAAAGTCTTTTGTCACACATTTGCATCACAAGTGACATTTTTACCTTTAAGATTTGAGATCTTAAAATCTATGTTTCATGTTTGATACCTAAAAATACTCATCTAATCATGCTACTCTGACAAAAGCTTCTGCAATTAAGTCTTCTTGCAGGTCTATGCTATGACTGACACATTGTTGACTGCTTAACAGTGCAGAGTCACAGGAAATGAGGCAAAATAGCATGAGACACGAGTTATTGATAACAGTAATTATCTGAGACCCATGCAAGCTGTTCGTGGTAATTTAAGTAATTTGGAAGCAAGAAACTCTTGATGGCCACTAATTTAGACTCCTTATTCATGACTATATTGAAGTCATAGATAACAGAGTTTGATTAATGCCACAGTTTTGCATTTTTGGTGTAATAACTGGTGAAATAAGGACGTTTTTTTAATCGAAAGATTTCAGATATGTAAAAAGATATGTGTGATTTTGCTGTCAGATTCATAGTTCTGGGAAAAATGTAATGTTTTCTACTGATACTTCCTGAGTGTGACATTGACAAAAGCTCTCACCTACTTAGCTAACTGCCAGAGATCAGAAGCACTGTGAACTTAAAACACTGTTAAAAACTTAATCAGGCTCTGTAACAAAGTGTTGCTAACTTTCAGCTGTGTGAATGCTGACTGACATGTTTTTCCCTCCGGGCTTGCTGTAGCTATACAAGCCCCGACTTGCTCACTGATTGACTCGACTCACTTGCTGCTAATACAGCTCCAGTACATATATTCCCTCCACTCAACATTTCCTGCTACTACTACATGTATTGTATGCAAAGAGTACAGATGATTCCTCTTGGGGGCATTTATATAACTTGTCAGAAAGTACACTTAATCCCAGCAGCCTGTGCAGTTTGGAGAGATTTACTGTTGCAGTTGGGTGATAGACTAATTTAAGGGTCTGTTAGTGTCAATGTTATTTTATAAGAATTTAACAGACACAACATACACACATACATGTTTGAGGATAATAAACAGGTAGTCCTTGAATCAATATTACTCTGCATTGTTACTTTAAGCTAGGCAGAAATTGAGTTTAAAAAAAAAGCACATTGTGTTATGCACACCAGGATTTTGAATTGACTTCCCTACATGGCCAGAACCTGCAGCTTCTATGTTCACACTGTACAGATCAATTGACCAGCCATGTCGTAGGGATGCATACTGATTATAGACACAGCAGGTCCTGGTGGGTTTTGTTAATTCCAGCAAAGGGTGGTGCATCAAAGCAAGACAAGGGCTGCATGAGAGTAAGACTAAAAAAGATAAAGGTTCCAAAGGATCTGGAAGATGTAGATATGAACTGTTTTAATTAATCAGGAATCGTGACCCCCTCAAACTCAATGTCAACTGATCTGGCAGAAATTCTGCCCAATTCTAAAATTAGCCAGGGATGACCGATCTGGGATTAACCTTGGGCTTAATCTGTGTAGTGATTTGTCTTGACAACACGAAGACCTGGTAGCTAAGGAAGCTATGGATGGTTCATTAAGCAAGACATTTATCATGAAGTCAGTTTCTTTTTATAGTGACTGAAAGGTCTTGAAGACAGCATGTTTTCCTGAGTCTGCACTTCAAACTGCTCCTGAATGACCTCTATCTCAACCATACAGTACAACAGGGCTGCTTCTCATTCATAATGCATATGAGGACACAGAGTCCCTCCAGTTCTCTGAAGACACACGAGCTGACTAATAAAAACTGATATTTAAAAATGAAAGCTCATTTCTGCTATGAGGATTAATGCCCATCGCAGTGGTGGTCACTTAGGAGTACATGATAACTCAACAATGAGTTCAGAATGAGTTCGGAAAGGTCTCCCTTGCCTGTTTTTGTATTTTAGTCATCTGCTCTCTTTCAGATTTTGTATTTCCTGGAAGATTTTTTTATTTTTTATTATGTGACTAAATTTGATTAATATTCTTTAACGAAGTGTAAAGATGTGAGGATGTTTGTCTTCCGCACACATCCTTTGAAGACGCAGTGCGCTTCGAGTTCGGAAATCCAATCTGCAGACACCAGGATGAGATTAATTACCTGTGGAAGTCCGTACGCTTCACCTGGTTTCATCTACACATATCCAGTTAATTCTATAGCGAGTGAGCTTGGCTGAAGCCCAGATCATTATCTAACTATCCATTCAGCTGTGTCACAGTCTCATTTAAAGAAATGGCCCTTACTGAACCTTTGGCTCTACTCCAGTTCACTTGTCAAGAGTCAAACTCTGTGAAGAGAAAGCAGTTCAGCAGCTGTGTTTATGGCTGCGGTCTCATGACAAATCTGCTCGGCAAATATGCCTTCAAAACTTCCAACAAGGAGATCAACAGAGAGAGCAGAACGTTATTTGAACAATGATTCCTGACCTGACAAATGCATTGCTTGTGTGACTGTTGTAAAACCATTATTTATTATTTGAACTTAAAACAAGAGTCACTGGTTCTTAGAGATAAAAAGGAAAAAAATAAATGTAAACACACACGCTGAAAACCAGCCACCTTCACACTTAGGTAACCTCAGCAGGTGGCAGATATCACGTGTACATACCACTTCAAAATAAATCTGTTCCTAGTGCTTTTAACTTAAGTGTGAATACAGTGCTTTGACAAATAAGGACCTAAAAGTAAAATCAATAACATTAAAACAATCCTACCTTTAATGCATCTGATCTCGCTGACCTTTTGGCTACATCGACAGTTAGGACCAGTAAATAAAAGCCACAATATGAGACCACTTTTCCCCAACGTCCTCTTAATGGGTTTATAAAATGCAACGTGTTGTTAAAGCAGCCTGAATGTTCACCACACAAACACACCAAATCCTTATTCACCTCCAAAGTGACTCATTAACTTAGTATTGATTGGGCCCTGCCGGGACGACGGTGGGCCATGTTCCTGCTGTCAGAAATCAGCAAGATAAGAGAGCGATAGAGTGATACACACACACACACACACAAACACACACATACAGACAGAGAGAGGGGAAGAGGAAATGATAGAGCAAATGGGACAGATGGAATAACAAATATTGCAATAAAGAAAATAGCCTTGCATGCATATCTATAAGGTTGCAGCTGTGTGTGTGTGGATATGCTGTGTACATATGTGGTTTGTATATACTGGATAACTCTCACACTAGGGTTGTCAAAAGTATCGATATACATGATACTAATTTACTTATGTGCTAAATATAAAAAAAATCAATCAATCAATTGATTAATCTCAATTGACTAATGGAATTTTTAGATTTAGAAAAAAGAAATCTCTCATTTCATTACTCTGCGAGATGTGTTTGCTGTCATCACCTCAAACCTTTAGACTGTCTTCAAGGTCATTAAGCTGTTTAAACTATTAAACAATTTGAATGAATTAAAACAGCATTATAAAAATCCTGAATGTAAAGCTCGTCTAAACTTGTTGTTTTTTTTAGCACTTTTGCCATTTGGGTTGTGCATTATATGTATTTCATTATTTACTTGTATATAATATTGGCTGACATAAGAGAACTCACTTTAAATGTCAGAGTGTCAGCCAGCCTGGGGTGACTTCTCAGAATCAAGTACATAGAATGAAATTGTTCTTTTCTGTGAAATTTGGCTGAACATATGACATGCTGTGGCTTGAAATGTCTATTGTTTGCTCAGCCCTGTTTGCTGCCGTTCATGTTTGTCTGAAAAGACACATCTGACTGTGAGATCTCCAGTTTGAAGCCTCATAGCTTCAGGCAATCCCAACGCATAAATACAACTGCCAGCAGATAACTCAGTCATAACTTGTATATAAATTACAAGTAAAACCACACTAACTAAAAAGTTTGACATGGATTAAAAAATGAAGCTTTTTAAAATTGTGATTGATTATAATTGAATAAAACTGGCATTTAATTACAGCATCAGAACATTTTAACTGCTTTGCAGTGTTAATGTGTCTATTAAAAGATCAAGACGACTTGAGAGTGACAGCAGGTATTTAGTTATTTCACCCTTTTGCTTACAGTCGATCAGATATTGTGTCTTTGGCTCAAGTATCTTGTTAGCACTTGTTAGCAGCTTGTAAGAAAAGCTTCCAATTTGTGTGTGTTTAACAAACAAACACAGGAGACTGCTGCCAGCTTCACATGACCTTGAATGGAGCAAAAAAAATAAAAAATGAAGAACAGATGTAGGGAGGTCAAGTTTTGAGTAGCTCAGGATGTCAGCTCCTGACGTTGTGCTCTCACACACAAGCCGAGTTTCCCAAGGAATTCTGTAACATTAGATGAATCTACAACTCACAATTTACATCTAACTCTAAATCAGGAAGTAGCATGTCCTTTCTTAAGCATGGCAGAAATGCAGCTCTCTTATTCATTTTAATGGAGCCAGTCTGGTGGTACAGTGGATCATCCAAAAAAACTATCAAATGCATGCACAGTCCTGATGGATTACTTTGTAACGTTAATTTATTATTTCTACTGTTGTAAAATCCTGTTTTACAAACCACTGTGCAGTGTTCCTTCTGGTAAGCCTTTGAACTATGGGCATAATGATACGCAGAGGTCATGGTTCGATGCGAGTGTGGTAAACAACCCAAATTCATCAGGATACATTTGTTTTGAACAGACAGTAGTACAAATAACAGACAAAATCCTCTTGCTGGGGACTGAGGTAGCGTTTTGCCCACTGGCAATTTTGGTGTTCTTGTATTTTCATGAAAACAATAAGGAACATTTCGGTACTGCACTTTATCAGCACTGAACACTTTCCCAAAGGCTCACAACAGGTTATAAAACCGAAAAGCATATCTTTCATGAAACTGAAAATATAAACCAAACAGAATAAAAACGTGTTCATTGTTTGAATTCTCACATATTACACAGTAAAATTGGCATGGTCTGATGTATCAAGGGTGTCTCCAAGGAGAGGTCAGCAACTGGAATTGGACTGATTTGACCTAACTTGAAATTTGATCACATAGTACACTGTATGGGATCCTTCTGAAGCCACTGTAAATCGAGCAACACTGACACGGTTTTTTCATCTTATCCACAGCTCTCTCTTTAACTTGTAGGTAACCAGAGATATGCACAACAAGTTGATGACAAGCTGGCATTCTCTGATCCTTCATCATGTCTCTGATTCACACAGACAAAACACACACACACACACACCTACACACATGTGCAAACCAGGCACTCATTCTCGCTCTCCATCACACATTCCTCATAATGGGAAGGACAAATTTGTTGTTTGTTTGCTCCTCAGCTCCTCCGCACTCTTCATTATTGTAGCCTTTTGCTTGAGTGGCTGTGCAGACACTCTGGTTTGTCTCCAGCCCTAAACCTCACTGGCCCAATCTCCCCTGCATGATTGAATAGGCTAAGCCTTATCTCCCCCGGTCAATATCATATACCTGCCGGTGCTAAGCGATTGCCTTTCTCTCCATGTAGATGCTTGTCAAATTGAACGAGGGCCCAAGTTTATTGATTGGGTGATAACGGAGGTGGCAATTGAGGGATTGGTTGGATTTAGTTCAGTCTAGGCGATCCTTGGGGGGGTGAGCAAGGGTCCTTGAGCAGGTCATAGTGTGTGTTAAGTTAAGTCTTCATCAAGTGCCTATGTGTGCATGCACGGACAAATATTTATACTGTAAGTTGGTGGATACAGTGCACAGCATGTGCATTTTTTCTCTGGTCCATTTATTTTCCAGTATCACAGCTTATTCAGCAGCTGCAGCCTCTAATATGTCTGATCATATTGTGTCCATTTTTTCCCCCAGTAGCTCCAATGTCTTCCTCCCACCTCCGCCTGACAGAAGTGCCTGCTGAGAACCAAAACAGTAATCATGGTGCTTTTTTTGTGTAGAATATCACAAAATATCTAATGTGTCTTTGTAATCTTCATAACCTTTCACCAAGGCATTATTCTTTTTAGAGAGTCTCCTTGTGGCAGAGTAACTAAAACCATCTTTGAAGCAGCATGGCCAAGTGGTCACATCAAGATCTTTTGAACAACATGCTCAGGGAATAGCTATCAAAAAATATTGATACTTTTTTTTGATACAACCTTACTAGGAACCAATGCATGAAGCACATTGATGATGTGTTTGGCTCCACACCCTTCCCTCCTGCCATGATATATCATGTCTAAAGACCATTTTTGGCAAGGCTAATTTGACCTCCTGGAAAAAGAAAAATGAAGAACCGAATATCATTCATCATGCAAATAAAATAATTAAATATAGGACTGAGAGTGCCAGCTTCTTGTTTCAACAGCACATAAATAACATTCCCGGAATGACTAAACAATAAGCCTAGCTGATACCTAGCTATTCAACCCCTAACTGTACTACTGTGTCTCATTAACTGACTGACCTGACACCAACCACAGGACAAAAATAGATTAATTTGTAGTAGAATATCAATGGCAAAATTGATAGCTACAGAAACATGTAAAACAAAGAGCTTTGAATCTGCCTGCTCTTAGTATAATGCTGTGCATCATGATATCCAGAGATCCAGAAAGAGTTTTATTTTATATGTAACTGCAAAAACAAACAAGGAGACAGGATGGAGTGATTACTCGTTTCTGGCAACAGATGAGAAGGTGAAAGAGTGCCAGCCATTTTGATGATTTTCCAAATTGAGTGACCAGTTTCATTAAAAAATCCTCTCCCGTCCATCCATCATGTTCAAATAGCAATTTATTAGATTGAAAAAGAAATTAAGCTGCAAAATTATTAACTTGGTGTCAGTGATTTCATGTAATAAGAAATGCCTTGAAAAATGCTACAAATGATTGTATTCTGTGGTTTATGGGATGTAATTAAATAGGTGGTTATTGCAGGTTTCTGTACAGGTTAAACTTAAATACCAGTACAGCTACAGACAGGTAAATATAAAATAAATAAACCAGGATGTTTCCACCATCATTTCTTTACATGTGTTCAGGTTGTAAATGAAGTTGAAGCTATACAACGTAAGAAAAATCAACGATCAACATGCACACAATCACTTCTATTTGTGTTCACTGAATGCATGACCAGGCCCGAAGGTACAAGGTGATGGACTGAATCCGGAATTGATTCATCCCGGTCTAATAATCAGTTCACCTTCCAAATGGGAAAATAATGTGCCCCAAGTCCACATGTGAAATCTCCAACTGTTTGCATGATATTGTTAACAAAATTGTTCTGACTGGCCATTTAGATGTCGCAAATAGTGTTGATTGCAGCCCAATGCAGGCAAACCACTTACATTGCCACCGAAAACGCAACTGTAATTCAGCAGCATACATCTGACAGAATATAAGCATTTCTGGTGGTCAAGTACTATATTCAGTTTAATAATCACAAATTGAATGGAGATTTTACATAAAGCATGGGGCTGATGTTAGTACTTGACAGTGTCAGAGCTCTGCCTGTGTTTTCTCCTCTAAAACATCCTGTAGCTGGAACCAGCTAAACAGATCACTGAGCTAGAATACTATAACAGCTTGCTTTAAAACAGACCACCAACCGAAAGAACAGATGTTGACATTATCATTAGATCCAGTCATACTGTAGACACTGCTGGTCACAGGCAGAGGCTAAACTGTAAATCAAGGAATATTGAAGACGACATTTCTAGTGTTTTCCCCCTGCTGATAAAACCCAGTCATCTCAGTTAGTGGACTATTGTACATTTTGTCAGACAAAACCACAATTTTACTTACTTCTTTTCCTCACTTTACTTACTTGAACTGTCGTACAATATTTCAAAACCAAACAAACCACCATGCATTGGCCTTCCAGCTTACTTACTCATTATGTCTTAATTGGATATAATTGAAACAAAGCACAATGGTAAAAGTCACAACTGTCACCTGTACCCCCTTGTAGGTCTCTCTTACTCACCATTGGGGCACTCAGTACTGAATAATTCCTTTATACAGCTGCTCCATTGCCAACACTACAAGACTTTGGTCAAATTAATGTCCCAGGTGGGAAGGAATTAATGTAAAGCAGGACGAAGCTGGAAAAGAATGCATGGTCAGCAAAAAACTCTTCTTCTAAATTAAGGTTAAAGAAATAGTGCAGAGGGCAGCCAAACACCTGAACTGGACTAGTGCCCAACATCCTCAAGCTCTAATCCTGTTCCCTTAAAGAGGCACAAAACAGAAATGATTCAGGGTTTGATGGGAAAGTAGCCCCCTAAACCTAAACATATAGATTACTTGGCATCAGTACAATCACGGCTAAGTATTGGGACTATGATCTAAATTAGTGTCTTTGCTAGTGATTAATTCACATGACAAGATGGAGCACCGGAACAGATTGCGTACTTATAATTACCAGTATTTAATTTCCTCTCTGTGAAAACATGTCAAAATGATGAGAAAAAGACAATTTAGCTCATCATTCTGCTGCTTACATAACTGTAAGTTTCCATGTACTGACAGACAGTATCTTTTCATAGAGATTCAAACAGTCTAAGGCCACATTGAGACAGGGACAGGGAAACCGGGAACCTGTGGTGGCACTCATTCTCGCTCCTTGAGGTGGGTTGCTGTGGGAGTGTCTTTACCTGCTGAATGTAAGCGCTGTGAAACAATCAGGAAATAACGTTTTATTTCTGGTGCTCGCTCACTGTGTTGTTACTCTATCTAAGTACGATTTTTAGCATCAGGATATGAGCACATTGTCCTTTTATCACTGTTCTAAAAGTAAAAAACCAATAACTCTTACTCTGTCGCCCTAATATTCCTTGATCCAAGTCAATTTCATTCTAAATCAAAACACTTTACCTGGTTTTTGTCTGTGAAGATTTGTATCAGCGAGGAGAGACTGTCCAAACAATAAGTCTAAGTTTTTCATTTCAGCGAGGAGCACATCTTGTTTTCATTTAATGCCCCTACTTAAGCTGAATTTGATTGATTTTCTGTCCTGTTTGCCATTTTCTCCCCGCACCTTTTATATTACTCTTGAAGCATTGAAACAATAACCCAGAATCAGACGTCTTTTTCTTGCTACCCTTCTCCTTTTCCTACCTTCATTTTTTGTGCCTCATAAAGCTCTTGCCCTAAAGGCTCCTCTTTTTTGTTTTACTACTAGACTATTACCTGCCTTCACACTGCTCAAATATTACCAGAAAGAGAAAGAGAGAGCAAAAAAAGTAAAGAAAGAGTGAAACATAAGGAATTAAAGTGACAATCAGAGTGACGATGGTGTTGAAGCGATGGTAAGTTGGAGAGAGGGAGACAGAAAGGGTAAGAAAGACAAAGCAATAGAATAAGAGATAGGAATAAGAAAGAATGAAATGGCAAGAAAGAGAATGAGGATGGCCGATTGAGAGAAGAGAGACTCCTCCCAGGGTTAATAGAAAGGCTCCTGTGTAAATGAGTGCACAGCACTAGGGCAGCTACCTGAAGACGAGAAGAACAGGAAAAGAAAAGGAAAAAGAAGGTGAATCAATGTAACAAACAGGGTGAAGGAAGGAGCCATGAACTATTAATGAGAACCCATTTTGTCTGATGGGGGGAAAGACAGGATAGAAAGGTCACTGAATTGCCAGGCTGGGGTGGTTTGCTGCAGAAACACACTAGACCACTGATGAGCGTCGTATGAGAGGGAACATTGACCAGACTAGCCTGCGGGCACATCCAAGCTTGCACTGTGCAGAAATTATGGCTTAGCGTGGAGACAAAGACAGGCAGGGAGGGACGGAAGTGAGCAAGGACGTATGGGTCAATGCAGCAGCAGACAGTTCGCGCTGGAGTTGTCTCTTTATTCAGCGCAGTGATTGTCAAGTGAAGGTGCAGGGACGCTGAAAACTGCTGAGAGGGGAACAATCTCCATCTTAAAGTTGTCATGTGTAACATATTAAAACGGATAAATTATCACCACATGTGACAAATAATAATTACTTTAAAGAAGCTGTAATATTTTTCTATTTCTATTTTTTCTATCAGTGCATGAAATGACAATTAAGCAATGTGTATGGGACCACCAAGGTTTACAGTTTACAGTGTTTCAGCTCATTGTTTAGCTTTCAGCTTGCAACTTTACTGTTTTAGGTCATGCTCACCACATGAAAGTATTGTTTTTAGCCACAATAAGCAGCTGAAATTCACTAATGGAGTTGGTAGAGACCAAACACAGAGCTAAAAGACAGTGAATACTACCAGATACAATCTACGCCTGTAGTTTCTCATCCTGCCATTTACTCCTCTTATACATTCTTACTCATAATATCCTCGCTGTTATTGTCAACTGTTGTCAATCATGATATCAGCTGTTGTCGTCAGCTGTCTAGTCTATCTAATAACATAGTGACACCCCTGCGTTATTAGCCCATTTGTCATCTTGCTGCTGTCTTTTTAAATATGATTCTTGCTCTGCCTTTAGTATGTTCATGCTGCTGTTCTGCACTCATCTGTCACTGTGCATGTCATCTGTGGTGAGTTTACGTTTTGTGTTTCTGCTAATCCTTGGACTGTCGTCTTACCTCATGATGCCAGACTAAGAAATGGAACTGATCGATGCAGATTTACTTGAACCAGCTATTAACCCTCTGGCTGTTCGTCGCAGTGCTCGTATTGCTACTCATCAAGAAGATGCAGGTTCAGAGATTCAGCTCAAGGCAGGCTGAAGGCATTGGCTAATGAGATGGTTTGTGAAACACAGGTCCAGGATGTGCCACCTGCAACCCATGGACCTAAAACAGCTTGCGGTCGCAAACGCAAACTGTAAAACTCATCATATAGCTCCTTGCGTAAGGATGTCTCTGCCACCTCCACTCAAACCAATCATCCAAATGCTGCCTTTCATCCATCAGATGAACCCACTAGTTTCCCACTAGAACCCATTAGTTTCTGTTAAAATGTGTTCAGGTAATAGGTGCTCACCTCCAGTCTCTGGAGAACACCCAAGCCTCATGATCTTCTTCTGCAACATTTTCTGCCTCACAAATCCGACATTTTGTGCACTGGCTTCAGCACCTGCACCTCAGCCATCCATTTCCACCATGAGTGCCCCTCCATCATGCCACAGCATTCCCTTGCCTCTACTGTATCCTATGCTAGTTAGGCCACATGTTTCTTCTGGAGCAAACACATCTCTTTGCTTGGAGACATTAACATCATCAGTCTAATACCCAGCTCTTACTCCAGAGTGTGAAGTTTCCACCTGTGAAAATTTTACAGCTTAATTAAATCTGCTCATCCCAGAATGTCAAGACATATGTCAAATGGTGAATTTCTAGTTGGTTTTGGCATGTATCGTGATGTAGTATGCTCTGTCTACCCAGTAGACAATGGACTAACACTTGGCTCTTTACCAGTGCCACAAAAGTTTTTTTCTATCTCCTCAAACTGGTCTTTCTTGGATGCTGAACTGTTGGTCATGCTAGATCATGCTTCACAAGCTGCATCATGCATTACTTGTGACAATATGAGTTATTCAGTGTCCCTCCCCTCTGGTATAATGTTTTACCCCTGGGGTACTGGGCCCTGCCTGAAATTACAATTACTGCACATCTGCAGTAACTGCAACGACACTAATTTGAGATCAGTGTGCCCAGACAGGTTTTGCCTTCAGCAGAATTGTTGTAATGCCAAGAGAAAATCCATACTTCCACTCCAATAAATGTGTATAAATATTGTGTATACATAAATATGTATATGTTTGTTGTATTTGCTCATTGCTCACTTTCCCAAAGGTTTCAGGTACAGGTTGTTTTGTCTCTGGCATTCTCATACCTCCTCCTAAGTGTTTGAAAACCTCCATTCTAGTTTAAAAGAGTCAGACATAGTGTCTCAGCTCCTTAAAATTAGTTTTGTAACTAGCCCATACAACTCTTGGTTATCCCTCGTGTTTCGCACTAGTCTTATATGAGTATCAGCAAGAAAATATTTCAGACAGAAAAGACCATGATGCTCATTTAGCTAACAGGTCACGATGCATGGCTTTCCAAAGCTGATATCACAGATGCCTTCAAAATAGCTCCAATATATCCTTCACAGTGGCTTCGTTTCAGTTTAAAATTGGAATCCAAACTGTATTTTGCAGTGTGCCTCACATTTGGGTGTAAAAGCCGTCCTTACTTTTTGGATCAAGCTTCCTAAGCCCTTTCTCTGGACCCTCCGCATGACAAATCTGGCTCCTCACTGTCCAAATTCAAACACCTGTTTAATCATACTGTATAGGGATCCCCCTCTGACATAAAAACTACTGGTCCAACCACCTACCTCAAGTTTCACTGGACACAAAACAACATGCAGTATGTTTGTGTTCAAGTGACAAAGACCTTCATGAGCTGCAGCCAACTACATTTTCTCTTTGGAGTGTTTCTCCAAATTGTCCTCCACAAAAAAAAATTGCAGTTATGACTTTATAGATAAACCAGAAAAAATAGGTTCCTATGGAAATATCAATAGATGGTGAATATAAAAGGCTAACCAAAAATATACGTGTTTCCCCCAATAACATATTGTTTATTTTAATTTTATCAAGCTGTCACACTTAATCAAGAAAGAATCATATTTGGTTGTTTTCTTCTTTTTGAAACAAATCTGATAATGGTTATTCACCTCCATTTAAAAACAGAGTGCTCCTGTCTCTGCAGAGAATTGATCAAATAAGCACTTTTCTGTGCAAGACAGCAGGCCTTAAAGGATTCTCTGAATGTCACCCTCTAAAGAAACTTGCAATTCATAATGTCATGTAATTAAAATCTGAGATATTTTTGTGACAGCGTAAAAAGTTTAATCTTTTGTCCTTGGTCTATTCACAGGAGATGATTTAGAAAAGAGAGCTAATACCTGGGGTGATGGCTCACATTTGAATAGATCCTTGAGATAAGATCAGGCAAGGATTGAAAGGATTATACGTCGTTATCTAGCTCTGTTTTTATTGATGGTAACAGAATAGAGAAAAGTGGCCAAAAGAGGATGGTCGTTTCCTGTCAGTGGAGGGGAGAAATGAGTGGCAGAATGCTGCCGCAGGTCTTTCTGTAAAATGAAATAATGTGATTGTCTCGCTGGTGGGGAGTTAAAGGACTTGCGCTAAATGGAAAATCCTGTTGTCGGACAGAGTGAAAAGGAAAGCTTTTAAAAACATATTATCCCTAACAATGGATCCACCCAAGGCAATGTGTGATACATGAGGAGGATTGCACGAACTTGAAAGATATCACAGGCTTTCTCTATGCGGGTGAAATGTAAAGGAACCACATTGCAATTCTCTCCTCCCAGTCCTCTCACATTCAATAAGCCCACTTCTGGCGAATGAGATGTGAAATTGCCTGCTATCAATATAAGGCCCCTTGGTAAAAGGCATTTTCAGATCTCTATGAATTGGATTATTCCAATTCCACTATTCATTTTTTGGGGGCTGAGTTAATGATCATTATGAATCCAGAGCTAGCCAAGCGGTGACCATGACTCTAGGGGTGTTTAATAGGCCTGCAGGGAGAGTCAGGTAAGTAATCCAAAGCTACCCATGTGAAAGAAAGGACATTGTTTGATAATTTAGAAGGAGTTTTACAAAGAGGAAAGAGAGGAGCAAGCAGGGGAGGAGTAACAGAGAGATTGAGTTGATTGAAAGGAGAAGTTATTCTTTAACTTCTTATTTACAAAGGATTTTTTGCTTATTGTCTTGCAGACTTTGGTATTCTTTTGACCAATCTATTGCAATTAAATCACAGGAAAATCTGTACATTTTGAGTTCAAACCACTGAATGTTAGTAAGCAGGTTACAAATAAACACCAATGATCCCACAGTCATATTCTAACAACTTTTGGTTACAGTGTGTGAAGTTCACTACATAGTTCTTAAGGTCAATACAAGTTTTCTTACATGAGAGAGATATACTTCACAGCAGGGGAACCCATGTGGTGGTGAGCCATCTCTGGCTGTAGCGTTGGTTAAAATGATCCATGTCTTTCAGTCAGACTGAACCAGTCAGTGGGTTGTGCTGGTACTGTATGTCTGCTGTTGAGTCTCCTTTTAAGCGTTGCACGGATGAGGGGGTGTGATTTTAGAAGGACAGAGTTTTTTTCACTGACAGAACGTCATTCCATTTGCGGCAGCTGGTAAACAGTGATGTAATTTTTTCTCTCCAATTTCTCCCATCTTTTCCTTCCATGCAGCTCCCGGCAGGTCTACCAGTGTCTGGAATACACACTCTTCAAGAGAAAGTGCTCCATAGGTCCTCTCTCTCCAGATGTCCGGAGAGTGGCTCATAAGAACCAGCGACTGGAGGGACAGGTTCTTGATTGCCGATCGCGTTGAAAGTGGTCTCGGTCTCAGCCTCTAATCTGGGCTGTTTAGCAGCGAGCTACAAGAACTTCTTGATTCAGGGGATGCCCGGTCAGGCTGGTTAAGGTCAAGTGATTTGGCATCACCAGTCTTAGCACTGCCCAGTTGTGGAACTCAGCATCCCTACAGCAAACAGAGATCCTTGAAAGATTGTAACAGGCATGATGAGTTTCTTTTTTCACCAAGATGGTTTTTGAGTCATTCTCGGACGCACACTCGTTTTAAAGGAATCATACAAAGTGATTTCCACACCTCCTTTCTCTGGTTGGTTGTTTCTCAGATTTATTATTACTTTTTTCTACAACATTTGGGGTCTTATCTGCGATTGTGTGTGTCTCTGTGTGTGTGTGTGTGTGTGTGTGTGTGTGTGTGTGTGTGTGTGTGTGTGTGTGTGTGTGTGTGTAAAACTGAAGAGGGGGGTAATAGAGAAGACACTCCCACCCCCTTTCCTAAACTTTCTCTTTTAACTTTACCTTCATTAAGCACAACCAATAGCAAAAGTCTCCAAGACTCCATGACGCAAAGTCTCCAAGACTCCAAGACTTGGAAGGGAGAAGACCATAAATGCTGATTAAAGTAATGTGTCTGTAATGTGTCTGTCTGTGTAAAGCTGAAGACACTCGCAACCCTACTTCCAGAACATTCTCTTAACTTCCCTTATCTCATCTTGTACTTGTCACGTGAGGGGGAGTAATTGATAGTGTAGATATGAGAGAAGTCATAAGACCTGCTTTGTCTTTCTCAGCATCAACAGCATTCTGATGCCCTCCCTCTCTGCAGTCAGCACACTGTCTCTTTGTACTATCCAATGCTGTAACGATCAGCTGATCAAGAAAAATGACCAAGAAAATGTTTCCAATTAGGTGCATCAGATAGCAGGGTGGTTAAGACACATACCACCTAGGTGCAACATAAATTACGGCTGGGGATATTTATTGTATGTTAAACAGTATCCCCCCTTCTGTTTCTTGTCTGTCTATGTGAAATTACCCATGTGATAATGCCAGGAAAATAAATATGTCAATCAAATTAAGTCATTTTGGAAAATAATCTTTGTTTCAGCTTTTCAAATATGATTTTCTGCCTTTTGTGGTTTTATATTTGTAAATCGAACCTTTGTGTTTTTGACTGTTGGCCAAACAAAATTCTTATTTACAAATAACTATTTAACAATTAATGGATCAATAGAAAAAAAACTGTCATTATTTTATTAAGACAGTAAAAGTGAGGACAGATCTTTCAGCTCCTCACTTTGTATCTTCATCCACGATTTCCTGCTTGGTCATTAAAATAAATGTTGTCCACAGAAATCCATTCAGGGCAATGGCTATGTTTCTGATCCAAATCCATTCAACTGCATTTAAATGTAATCCAGTTGTAACCCTTATTATGGTGTTATAACATGAGCCCAGGTAAGTAATAGTCAATGTTAAGAGATGGACCAGTACAGAAGACTATAAGCTAGAGAGAGCCATTGTTGTTGAGTAATGAAAAGACACAGTCAAGGATTTGAAGTTTTTTTCCTTTTGTTTTTGTGTGGCCACTTATTATTAACCAATAACACAATGAAAATACAACAGTTGTTGCAAGGCATTCAATGGAAAATAACAAACTAAAATAATAAAGCCGGCAAAAATGAAAACCCTTTTTGTCCCAAAGTTACCGTTGGGGCCCTTATTTCTTCGGATCCGTGTCAAGTGTCAGTGTATCAGTGTATGTTTGTTCTGTCCTACCACACAGTCCGTGAGGAAGGGGGAATGAAGGAATTCTTCTCCACTCTCAGTTCAGTATCAGTAGTTCAATGCGGCTCGCCACCCAGCTCACGCTGGGAATCTAGTTCTAATCTGGTTCTGGAACCACTCTCTGGATCTCTCGAACTTCACACGAAACCAGCTGGATCTCTCCTCTGGACGGTGGGATGTGGATCATCTAATGATGTCACAGGGAAAAAAACCTGACCTACAAAGAGGCCAAAGGAAATCCAAATTGCATGTTGATTATCACTAATCAATAATAATGCTTCACATTAATTGGATTAAATTATCATCAAGCTCCCAAAAGGTTAAGTTGTACAACAATGTACTCAATTCAAACATTAACTCAGTTATGTAACCATAAATACATTTAAAGTGCATTTAATAACTAAATTCAAGTACTGTAACTCATTAATAACTGAAACAGTCTTAGTTACACTAGTAACACAGAAAATATCATTTTACAAAAAATAAAAAATATTGCATAGTACCCTTTAATTTTTTGTAGGAAACTGCATTAAATTCACCTAAACTCATGGTAATTAAGAGGAATTAAGGCCTATTGTGCTTATATGTCTCCCCTTGCACCGGTAACAATGGGAAACTGCACCAAAAATTCACCTCTGCATCTACCATAAGCACACACACACCATCATCTTATTATTTAACACTGAACGACAGTTTTAGAAAAATATTCTGAAGTAAACAGCTATAAAACACAATAAAACGATAATTTACATATGACACCAACCGAACTAAGTAGCTATACACCAGTCAATGGGCCATTAGCATCACATTATAGCCTATGGTGGCTATAGCACCATTAGCACCTTTTTTCATGGCTATCTGCACAGATTAATGCAACTTTTAGCTGCTTTACACACACCCAACCAGGTTACACATGAATAAAAAACACATTCCAGCTTAACCGAACAGGTTAAAGGGTATTTTCACTCACCGAGTGATCAAGCTAGGAGCACTGTTTCAGGATTTAGCCGCGCCAGATCGGCGGAAATCATCCGGTCTCACAGAGCTCTACAAAGTTTAAATGTTGACAATATGCCGGTCAACCAGTGATTAACATCATCAAGAATTACTACAACTCGGTTTGGAACATTATTTTCATGTCTTACCCCGTGGATGCAACAGGTTTGCTTGCGGTTTGCATCAGGTAGCACATGAAACAACAGAGGTAACCATGACCGCAAAACCGGAAGAGAAAACCGGACGTGACCCTACAAGGTCAGTCACCTGAGTCCACAGGGGTTCACTGATTGGGTCACCCCACGTAGCCCTCCGCAGCAACTCTATTTTTTCCTTTTTTCTCTTTATTTCTCCTTTTCTCCGTTTTAACCACTTTTACCCCAGGTTTTAACAGTTATCGGTGCATATGAATTAATTTTAACAGATTAACAATATATTTCAAAATAAAATGAACTATTTATGAAACATTTATTTACTCCAAAATAAAATAAACTGCTTTTTAGAATTTTTAATGTCTTTTTCCAATAAATTGTTTCTGTCACCAATAAAAGGAATTATTTTAAAGGGATAGTTTCAACAAAATAATGTCACTTTATAGCCTGGGCTACACCGTTCCTTGCCTGCACCATTTTCTCACACTCTTTCTTTATCCTCTGCTGCCTGCTGATATATAATTGCACCTGCAAAGAAAATATCACAGTCCTTACTTATTTAAAGCATTCACACCTCTGTCCTAAAAGCAAACATGCCCATGATTGTAGTCATTGCAATGGATTCGTGCAAAAACCTGCAATCGGCAACCTCGGAGAGAGGAGGGAAAAGATAATGAATAAATTAAACTCAGCAGCTGACAAACTATCAACTGCCGACAAAAACATCAGGGACTACGATAAGAAAGAGTGCATTTATAAGATGAAATTAATGAAATGTTTATGTGCGGTGGGCTTAATATGGACAGGGAAGGATAATAATTCATTCTGACGCCTCGGGCTGACCCCTCTATAAACAAGACAATAAAAAAGGAGGATATGAAAATGAAATTAGCCTGTTTCTTTGGTGACCATGAGCTTGAGATGAAAGCATTACACCATCTCATACATGCTTAAGAAATAAACACTTGCACAAGCAGAACTTTAATTAAACTGGCAGGAAAAAGTCAATAATATATTACCATGTTTGCATGGAATATTTAGGAATGAAAGCTGTTCTCTTCTAGCCCTCATGCAACTCCTCTCTGTCTGCAGCACATTTCATTTTCACAAAGCAATAATATACTGCATTCTCTCCTTTGCAATTTGATTACATCCCAATTATGCTGTGATGTGTTCATTATGTCTGTTTATGTGATAGGTTGCATCTGTTGACAGAACCAAAGCGTTTTTCTGGGCATCTGTGTGGTATTCACCGTGGGGCTGCAGGTTAGGTTTGAACGAGTTAAATTCCTGCTGGAAGTGGTGGCATTTATCTGTCAGCGTGACCACACAGCTTGCTCTGGTATTCCACGCAGCTCGGCAGATTGATTCGCCTCAGTCGTGCTCTGCTTTGGCAGATTCTCAAACTGCATTGATTGGGACAAACAAATCCAGTTTTATGCATTACTCAAAAGTTGATTCAGGTGCATCATTTAAATTCAACAGAGGGAGACTGCCATCTGCCATATCTTCCAGGTTATATAATCACTTTTTTTCTTAAGTTTTTCACTTTGTGCCATATTGCTGCTGGCACTTAAAAACGAGAATAAAATCACAGCTTGTTTGCTCCTTTTAGTGCTATATGGTGAATGTCCTTTAAGACCTCAGGAAGGACAGTGAGTTTGACGCTAATGGAACTTATATAACCTGCTGTTGTTAATGTGCTCTACTTGAGATGTTGCCTAAAGTAGCATCGTGAACTCATGTTACGCTGGAGGAGAAAGAGTAGTTTTCCCCAAAGTGGACAGCAGTTTCTCCAAAATGTCAGGCAACATGAGTAAAGCAGACATACAATTCAAAATGTGGACAGGGAAAATACTCCAGATGTTCATGTTTTCACAACAACAACAAAAACAAAGAAGAAAAAATTGTATGCACAAATTTGGTCTGGTATTAAAATTTTGCCTATACAGAAATGTCCCTGACAAACACACAAAACCATAGCAACAGACCCTGCTGTCGAAACTCCTCCCTGCTTCCCACAGTCTACAAGTCTGAGGTTTATCAGGGAAAATTCTGTTCACCTGCTCAGTTTGCTGCTATGTTGAGCAAGCTAAGGCCATGTTGGGTGGGAGATCTGGCTTATGTTCATGTCAACATCTTGGCTATTATAGAAAGCTGTAATTGACCTTTTCCAGCTGATATTTTGACTCGTCATGTACAGGAAGAATACAGTTGTAATGTGCATTAATGAGAACTGTACTCTACATAGTTCCTTATTGTGCATGCTGACTCATTCGAGAGGCTTCCTAAACATCTTTAATGCTAGTAGCTCAATCTGTGATTTTCCTGCTATAGAAAGCAAAATGGTTTGCTATGAAAAGGGGTCCATCGCACTGGAAAATTGATTTTTCTGTAAGCTCTGATATCCATTTAATACTATGAAACTGCCCGGAAGGCAAACAAGCCTCCAACTAGCCAAATTCCATCCTCCAAGGTAGATTTATGTAGTGCAATATTATCCATGCAGAATAATTTTAACCTTCATTTTATGTGACCAAAACTGCAATTACAACTATTTTAACATCTGCTGACCACTTTCAAGTCTCAGATATGAGCCTCTTTTCCATCTCTACCATTCATCCCACATAATGTGATCACAGTATATAAAATTCTGCATTCACGTAATATCATGGCAGAATGGTAAAAGAAAGCAAACCTCCTATTGTTCCAACTCGGTCCACACATTATTCCAAGATGTTTACACCCATTGATAGCCTTATAATCACATCATTCAAATAGCCACTGAATCGATTATATTTGTGCTAATATTGTATCAGATTTATATTCAAGCTGGTGAAAAAAACTACAGGAGCATTAACAAACCAAGTGGGAGTGTAACAGCTCAGTGGAGAACCAGGCTTGAACCCAGATGCAGCTCAGAGACAGACAGGAAAGGTAAGAGTTCATGTTTACTTGTGGTCCAAAACCAGACCAGCAAATTCAAAAAGGATCAGGGTGAGAGGCAAAAGTCTGGTGGGCAGGCAGTCAGGGAGACAGACAGACAGAGCGGATGGTAGGATCACTAAGGTGGATGCACAATAGACAATCTGCCAAAGCGTGAATGGGAATGGGCTGGGCTGATGAGACAAGTGGGAACAGATGTGCAGGTCAGCCAGGTGATGGGGACTGGTGGGAAAAAGGGGTTACTGCAGGGCAGGAGAGAGTGGGAGGATTCTGAAATAACAGGAGAGTTAGCATGTGGCAAACAAACAAAGCAAACAGGATGTGCCACTACAAGTTGTTTTGACTGGCAGCGTGACTTTTTTCAACTGGTTGCTTGTCTAAACAATATGACATGAGGATCATGAAAAGTTGAAGGCAGGCTGTAAACATGTTTTTTTTTTTTCTGCTGGCCATCTTAAGGTGGGACGTTATGGAGACTGACTGGCTCTATGCACACACCTATGATTGATGGCACAGGATTATGACTGCAAGTCTAAATCTCAGTCTTGCAGTGTGTGTGTCTGCTAGTTTAGCAGGTGGATGTGAATTTTAACAAATTAACTACTAAGATTTATGCTGTGTTAATGCAGTGTCACCTCATATCCGTCTTCCATGTCTTTCTTGTTGCGCCTTCCTCCTCTACTTCGATTCATGAAAACAAACAAAAAGGGAATTAAGTGGCTGAGAAAGATAACGGTGGATTGAGTCAAGATTAATGAACAGAAGGGGAGGAAGAACACACAAGAGGGGAGAGAGAGAGAGAGAGAGAGAGAGAGAGAGAAATCCCAATAGGCAAGAAGAGATTTACAGAGAAGAAGAACTGAAGATGCAAAAAAGCCAGTGTAAAGGGAGAACAGAGGAGACAGATGGAAAGAGAAATAGAGATTAATAAAGGACTTAATAAAAAAGAGATACCAAAAGAGGAATGAGAGAGCAGAATAAAGGTAGTGTGGAGACAGAGAGAGAAGCGTGTGAAAGTGTGGCAGAGAGTAAAATGAGAGCAGATCTGTGACACACACACAGACAGAGAGAGAGAGTGCTTCTGGGGTGACCACCCCTCCCAGTTTGGGAGAACCATTAGCAGTGTCTGCCTCAGATTTCTGCCCATTCCTATTACCATCACAGCTGGATGCATCCAAGTGAGAGACCTGGCTCACTCTGAACAGATATTCTCTTGCCCGCCTACTGCACTCACACTCTCTCTCTCTCTCTCTCTCTCTCTCTCTCTCTCACTCACACACACACACACACACACACACACACACACACACACACACACACACACACACACACACACACAAAGCATGTACTAATGCATAAAAAACATATACACTGAGTATAAGAAACTTTATGTAAGAACCTTTTAATGTTTCTTCACTCACTTCTATTTCCCATATGTGTCACACTCGCTCTCTATAGCTTTCTCAGCAACCTTTTCCTCCCAGCTGGGTTCAAACTCAGGTTAGCTGCTTACTCCAGTGCTGGTCACTTCATCCTGCTCCATCAAGCATGATGCCTTATTAAGAGACGTGACAGAAAAACAAATAAAAACTTTTTTTTTTTTAAAACAGAGGTCTACGGTCTTCCCTCAAAGCAGAGATGTGCGACTGGTGGTGTGTTTCGCACACAAGGAACTGTCTTATGAATGATTTGTGAGCGCTCAATTATTGACGAGGCTTCAGAGATCTGATGAGGTGCTCGGAGCCACTCGGTCGAACGGCCGCCTGGTGGGTTGGATGGTTTCCAGTAAGCAGACAATAACTTTTGCATTTGTTATTCCACCAAATGCACAAATGTTTCCCCTTGGTGGGACTGATGCATGACGAGATCATAGCTGGTAATGGGATGTGATAAGTGTGTGTGTGTGTGTGTGTGTGTGTGTGTAAATCTAGAACATTGCTGAAGGCGAAGGGATTGTATCACTCTACTAAATGTAATTAATTAAAGTAGTTCTTTGCATATGATTAGCATCAAGATGTGGGGTGTTTGCACGGAGATCATTATAACCATGCTGTGCCTCAACCATTTTACATAAAGTCGTCTAATTGGTTTGCATCATTACCTGTGATTTTAAAGTCTGCGCCCCATATATTTCTAAATCTATTCATAAATAAAATAAGGTGCCTCTGTTCAATATGTTTTGGGGTTTTTATTATATTTGGAGACTTTGATGTTTCCACCATCATTCTGAAGTCTTTATTAGATCAACAGCTGTAACAAGAGCTCCAGTTATTCCCCTTAGCTGTTTAAAAATGCTAAGGTGAAACAAGAGAGGACAAGGAAACAGAGAGGAGTAAGAGGGGATGATGAAAGCAAGATGGATAAAAAGAAAAGTGAAAGCAGTATGAGTTTTAGTTGCCAAATGCACAACAAACAAAGGAGAGAGATGACACAAGTGGAATGACAAGAGTGAAAGTAGGAGAATGCAAGAAGAGAGGGAAAAGAAGAAGAGGCAGGGACAGAGAAGGGAAGTCAGGAGAGCAACAAACACCATGTCCCATTTCTTCCCTTCACCTTCGAACTCTACCCTTTCACGCTTGACTGCATGTGCAACAAAGTGATGTCCCAATTCAAAAACAGACCCGAAAGTGTTTGAGTTAAAGACTATTCAAAGCAACTGCTGGAGCTCAGAAAAGGATGAAAAGATGAAAGATGGTAACAGCAGCAGCATTACAATACAAGATATACAAGAGACATACTACATGATATATGTAAGCATGGGGGTAGTGCGTTTATGCACCGGCAGTCCACAATGCAGGGGTTGCCTCAAAAAAACGCACTAGTGTGCGGGAGAGAGGTTGAGCCAGATCCAACTTTTGGGAAAACGGAGCCCCACGTTACGCTCCACAAGCCAATCAGACACTCAGATCTGAAATGTCTCTGAAGCAGAGACTATCCCGGTGGATTCATGGACGAAACTCTGATAATCTACATGTGTGTTTTCCTGTTAGCAAAGTTGTCAACTCACTCCTTTTTGAGGTAATCATATAAAATACCCATATTTACAACAGTGGTATTGAACTCGGGGGGGCACCAAAACGCAAAAATACCAATTTCTTCACAGTGTTACTTGTTGCAATGTTGTAGTGCCAGTTATCAAAACTCTTTCAGCAAACTGTGAGATACATTATGAAGATGGATAAATGAAGCTCTGCAAGCTTATCTGTTTTTCTTTCTCTACTTATTTGATGATGGGATTGAGTTAGAAAAACAGAGACACAGACAATGACAAAGAGAAACATCAAGACAGAATAAAGATACACAGCAAGAGACATGGCAGAAGATTATTCAGTTTGATAAGATGTGGAGAAGCGGAGGGAGACAGACAAACAATATTGGAAGAAAGTGACACAAGGCAAAGAATTGTTTCGGTTTTCTTGATGAGGTTCTAGTCGGGGGAGAGCTGCTCTGCTAGATTAGCTGGTGCTAGAGTTTCACCACAGCAGGCCTGGAGAGAACCAAGTAAAACTGGTCCTGGAGCCTGGCACGCTGCCCCCAACAAATAAACCTCATAATGGAACTCTATTGGGCTCCAAGTGGGAACATTCATTTTCATTACCGCAGGTTTATCTGTCCCCACATGCTCTAATGCCGCAGTGCAGAGGTGCGCTCAGGTAGTGGATCAGAAGGGGGGTGAAGAAAAAGGGATAAAAATAAGAATGGGAGGACAGGCAAGGGGCGCTGGCTCATCTCTCAACAAGCATTTTCTCTGTTTTTCCTCTGTTAAAGCTGTTTTCCACTCCACATGTGATATTCATCTTAATCACAGGACGGGAAAGCATAATTCCATTTTTTGGGTCAGGCAGATGGTACCTTTGTTGAGGAGATTAATTACCATGCTGCACAACATTAATAAAGGCAAATATTTGAAGGGGAAATGCAATTTGCCCCGGGTGTAAGGCTAGTGTAAATAGGTGAGTCAGGGCCGGAGAAGGCAGATAGCCCGTGGGTGGATCATAATTTATTCTCTCTGTGGCGCCTGTTGAGCCTGAAGCTGGTAGAGCAGAGCAGACAGGGAGACTAATGGGCATTCAACCACCTGGCAGCAAACTGGGGATCACAGTACACACCAGGCTAAGACAGGCTACAGAGCAGGCTGTATTTTTTTTTTTTTTTTTTATGATGTGGTGTATGATGAGGTGTATTAAAGTTAATTAATTAATTAATTAATTTGTCTATTTTACTTTCAAAGAGGTTCTCAGAACAGATAAAAAAAAAGCCCATCCTTATTTGTGTGTTTATGTGTGTATGTTGTATGTATATGTATGAAGGTTTATATGTAACTGAAAATAGGTATTTTATTATAATATAGATATTTATTATAATAGTGTCCAGGCTATGTGAAAGCAAAGACTCTATTTTAATCACAGTAAATTAGTTTTTACTATTTGCACTTCTACATTACACACAAAATATTGTTGGTTGATATACAAAGACACTACAAACAGATTAGAACAAAGCTAATGCCAGCAGTTCTTCGTGCAAGAAGATTACTAAAAAGTCTGCACATCAGAAAAGACTAAAAGTTTTAAAGTTCTTTTGTTATTTTTACTAGAGCTCAGAGGATACATACTATGAGCATGGAAATAAAAATAGCAAACAGAGCTTTTTATCTTTGAAACAGCAAACATATTGTTTTATTTTGCTGGAGATGGGAGATCAATGGCGCAGCTCTTTATCAAGCCAACAATTACAAATGAATAGCATAATATCCCTGTCAGGAACTCATCCTTGCTGAACTCGGTCCACAGATTTCACTCTGAAACACAGGCAAAATCAGGAAGCAGAGCACGAGCACGAGTCATGCCAGACAAATTGCTGTCAGCAGCACGGGTGGTAATTTTCCTGAAATCCGGAACATATCAGGGAAATGAAAGAAGAAGAGCAGCACCTGAGCAGCACCCTGGAGACACAGAGGGACCATCACTTCAAAGATGAATGCTTTTAGGAAGATTTCGCATTCCCATCAGGCCATATGGATAGACAGAAGACAGGGCAAAACAATCTGCACCTTTATTACTGGGTGGTTACGAAAAGGGATATAAAGGGCAAAAAGTGAACAGAGAATGGAATCAGAAGAGCTTTCATTGCAGCAATATAGCAGCATACTGTTGTACGAGTGTGTCTGTCTCTGGCTGTGCTTGCACAGACACTAATGCAGTTGTGGAAGAAGTATTCAGGTCCAGTGTAAAAGATTTAGGGGGCTCTATTTACAGAATATGAAAGAAATAGAGTTAATGGAATATAATATAAATAATATAACATAATCAGCCAAAAATAAGAATGTTGTGGGTTTTTGTACCTTAGAAAAATGAGCCTTTTATATCTACAGATACCATGGGTCCTCTTTCATGCTGCACTGCTGTGCTGGTTTCTACAGACAAGACCATGCTAAACACTGCCTCCACATAGTGCCTTTTGCATTTTTACTACATTTTATGGCAATTTTAGTTCCTCCTTCATGCATGGAACAGGAGGGGGGGGGGGGGGGTTATTGCCACTTTACCAAGTAAAGTGGCAATAACATAGTCTGTTACAAGTAAAAGTCCTGTTTAAAATTATATAATTCTATTTTCATACTGCTGAGTAGCTTGTGACTGTTATACATCACATGATTATAATTTGTATAATATTTTATATAACTAATCTGAAACTGCAAAATAACTTTTAAAGTTATCTAATAAATGTGCAATATAAGTATAAAGTAGAAGAAAACTGACACAGTAGTGTGCACACATCTCAAAAATGCACTGTAAATTCCAAAGAAAATGTAATGCTTTAACGCCTGAATCATTTGATGTCAAGTTTAGTTGTCAAGGACTTCCCAACTTTTAGAAGTTGTATACATTTTGCAGCGTGGCTGCAAAGAGGCTTTATCTTGCACCCACCCATTCTCTCAAGTCACATTAACAACAAAAATGCTGGAAGAACAAAATAGCAAAGCCAAATGTGAAGTGCTGAACCGCACACATTTAAAAGAAAAAAGAAACACTGAAAACTGTGAGCTGCAATCATTGTTTGCTTTTTCAGCACCTGTGCTGTCTTTACAGATGCTGTTTACCTCATTTCAAGGATGACAGCTCATCAAGATGAGTCAGGAGATGCACTGCCTACCTCCAGACAAAGAGGACACGGTGGATTTCATTCAAAACATTTGAAGATTAAATCAAAGAATGCAACATTCTATTTACCAAAATTTTGACCTATCAGAAATGGCACAGGATACTTGCATTTTATAATCCAAAGATATATTTTCTTATGCCTGCAGTTACATTTTACAGCTGATTTACACAGTTTGTTGCCACAGCCTTCCTCTTTTGAATGCTATGGTTAACGTGCAACTTCAAATGGGCACTTTGGGGTATTTTATATAGATAGATATATTCTGATTCATTCAAGATGGAGTTTGAATTAATTTTTTTTTCCAGCAAGTCCCAAAACAAATGAAAAATGTATCTATCACTAGACTGCTAGATGATTTTTATACCCAAGTTCTTCGCAAAAGATTTTATCACTGTGATTGAGAGGACCTGTGTGACCTATATGTCCGAGATTTGTGAGACAAAACAGCCAGCAGGACACTTTTTCTACCTGATAGAAGTATTAATTACCAATCAGCATCAGTTCACACAAAACCCTGAACAAAAATCTTGTAGCTGATGGGAAAGAGGGCACTATTTTATCATATAAGTGGATGCTCTCTGACAGCACTCACCAAGTTTCCTGAGATGAATTGTTCAATATAATGACTGATGATTGCAGTTGTTGCAGAGAGTGTAAGATTAAAGGACAATGTGATTAGATGAGTTTCTCTTTGAGTTCACCTGTTGAATTTGTCTGGTTTTTTTTTGTCATTGATTGATTGCTTCAAAGAATACAACCCAAATTAAAATCACGGTTCAATTTGAGTTGATTGGTTGCTTATGTGAAGGCCGCATCTACAGGGGTCGGCACTTGTGCCTGTTGCCTTTTGTCGTCATCAAAAGAAAGCGATTGCAACTGCACTGTAGAAACAAATCAGGTAGAAGTTAAAATCAAATTAGTGTCTGTGACTAGACATCAACAATATTACAGTAATTGAATTGTCCACAGAAAGTTCCTACCAATATTTTATGTATTTTACTTGTATGTGTTTGTGTTCCTTTCAGTATTTCCACTAAACTAAAATATTCGCAAAGGTAATTGTGTATACAATGATGGTTAGAGTTATATGACAATTACTATTAGAAAGCAAATAATAAGTAAGAAAATAAGAAGTAAGTAGTAGAGTAAAGTAAAGTAAGAGTAAGTAGGCTAAGTAGTGGCGATTTTTACGATTGGGGTCTGCTCTGCATCGGGTGTTTTATTTTGAAAATTGATCGGATTCCCTCTGCCATTTTGTGATCCTCTCTGTGCTTCTTGGTGCAGCTGGTGGTGGCTTCTCAATGGGTCGGGGCAGCCTGGGCTGCTTCTCGAACACACTGTGAGATTTCTGGTCAAGCATTGTTTAGAGCAGCTATGATCTGCTCCGTTAGGCAGGAATGTGTTGCGGCCATGCCCAGTAGAATTAAGCAGTAGATAGTGTTATCACTCATAATACTACATTTGGAACAATTATTGGCATTTTAAATAGCATTGTGTTTGTCTGACATTCAACAAAAGGGAGACTTGAAAGTTTATTGACACTGTCAAACAAAAAGATAAAAAATGCAGAATATGCAGCTCAGATCCTCTTAACAGTTCAATTTGACACACTTCAGCCTGGAGTGTGTGTTTTAGTTTTCTTCCCCTCACGTATTTTAGCAGACAGCATCCTCTCATCCTCATTGATTAACTCGTCAGACTGGCCAGCTGTGTTGTGCCAGAGATAATGTTTTAATTAACGGACTTCAATATCTAATTAAGATTAGATGTAGATGCTTTATAGAGGTCATTTAAATGAAGGCAGACAGGCCGGCAGGGGAAGGTCTGGGCTGATGATGGGATCAATATTCTGCCGTTGGGCAGTATACCTGCATGTGGTCGTGGTTCTTTGAAGGGAACAGTTCACTGCCATGTTTTAGCAAGGCATCTAAGTCGTGTTGAGTGAACACAAGAGGAGGCTCTTTTAAGATGAGTTTAAAGGCATTTCTGCTCTGTTCAGCAGATATAAAGACTGACCTGAATTCCTGATGGTGCACCAATCATTACAGTCTCACCATGTGGGAAAAACAAGAATACTACCTTTGTTTTACTTTATTAGAATATAAATCTTAGAGTACAATGGCTGAGTAGACAGTGCCCCTACTTCCTTCCAAAATCTATTTTAGTGTTTTTTAATCAACACTTTCTCTCTGTGGGATGTCAAATGCATTGTGGTGCTTTCATGATTTAGCTATTCCTGGAGATTTAGGTAATGGGTCTAAAAAGGTTGGATCTGGGGGTGGCAACAGTGGAACAGTGTACATAATAGAATTCAGTTTGTCCCCTTGAGAGCACAAATTAACTCGACAAATTGTATGCCATTTTAGTTATTAGAGTTTGAAATATCTTGTGTAGAAAGTTGAAACTTGGCCTTGAATGTGTTGCAGCAGGAAAACTCAATTAGAGTCTAAAAATGGAAAAACTATTTTACCTGGGGAGCATGAATGTGCTCAGCAAATATCACCAACAATCTACCCATTCAACAGACTTTGGCACAACAGAAAGCACAGATCAACATCTACTATTATACTACCGCTACTCAATCAACAACAAGAGTGACAGGCAAGAGCTTTATTTTAAAATGAAAAGGGACACAACAGGATACATAAAAGAACTGTGCATGTTGCTGTACAAGCAGCATTTCTAGGACAATGCTGATTTTATTATGGCAGCATGTTAAACAGAGCAAGACCAATTAAGATAAATGGAGAAATCACCATAAATGATGTTCATGATATTCCAATACCTGAACCATTTCCACCTTTCAAGATACTATTGGTCACTCAGTGTTTAGTGAAATGATTAATCTCACAAACATTTTCCGATGAATTCACATTTAAAGCTGGTCTTATCTTTAAATTGGTTAATGGCCTAGTGAATTATAGAGAGACGCCACATTTAGTTAAATATTGAAAACTAGCTATTCTAAACTTGTTCCTGACAGTTCAGGTCAAGTTCAGGGATCACAGTCATGTTTTAAAGAGGAATGCTTAAAAGATACCAACACTGGATGTTGGTATGAGAAAGTCAAAAACTTTGTACACCCAAACAGCCGCCGTGACTTTGTCCTTGAGGTTTTTCAGCAGAATAACAATGTCATGCCTTTGCTTGTGAGCGAGGACAGTCATTATTTGCAAGGCCACAAGAGGTCACTGGTCAAGAAAACATGCCGTAGGTCATTTGTCGCATTTGACTAAACAGCTGATGCCATCATTTTTCTTCTGAGGACAGCCTTGTCGTATAATTTTGATACCCTTCATACAATTACATCTGAAACTAAGTTTCAACTGAACCCAAAAGATGGTTTTGAAGGACCCGGTTCATTAATTTCTGGGGCAACAGGACAAATGTATCTCAGAGATGAGAGGGCAAAAGCCAGCATGTTCTATTCTTTCAGCCTAATGAGTGGTCAGACCTCCACAAGGTGACTTTGATTCATCACCACAGGACTTCCTTTCACTTTTTTCCACCCCCTTTTTTCTCTTCACTTTTATTTCTCCGCCATCATGTCCTCCACGCATCCTCTGGACTAGCCAGATGCAGTCATACCCCAACACTCCAAGCTTTAAAGACACAGCTCTAATTAAAGCCAATGTTTAAATATCTTCACTAATCCATAGACCATTGTAGTGTATTAAGACTCCCATCATTGATTAGACAAGCTGATTCAAAGAGTCAGGAAAGGCAAACTCATTAGAGTAGACTTTAAAGATGCCCTCTGTTGATAGCAAGAAAAAGAACTTAACCCTTTTCCTTGACTAAAAATCCAGTTTTTTAATGGCTAATAAATAAACAGTAACTATACAGAAGCTGGATCATCAGGGAAAGCAGACATGCAGTCCACTCAATGTTAGATAAGTGTCACCAGCTCAGAGAAATAACAGTTTTCAAGTGAAGTGGCTGTGATTTATATTCTTGGATGGTTTGCCATGCAGTTTGGTGTAGACATGTATGTCCCCCATTGAGATGTATTTTTAATAACTTTGCAACAGCATCATCAGGTCGCAGCTGTCACATTTTTGGTTTATGATTAAATATCTTTCAGAAACACTTTGTGTTTAGTGCTTTGTTATCCATGCTAAATGATACGCTAAACTATGGTGAACATTAACAGTAAACATTTTTCCAACATTGCCACTATGAGTATGTTAGCTTTTAGCTGAAAGCATTCCTATACAGCCACTTCCGTGGTTGCAGCCTTTTATTATTATTATTGTTATTATTCTATTTTCTTATTATTATTATTATTATTATTATTATTATTATTATTATTATTATTACTATTATTATTACTATTATTATTATTATATTTTTTAATTATGGTTCATCTTCAGCTTACACATTTCAATGTACACATCTTTAAATGGGCAGTCTGGCTAAACAGACCACAAGATAACTAGACCAATTGGCACTAATCTGCTCAGTCCGCTTAGAGATATTGATAACACAACCCTACTGAACCGAATCAAACTAATGTGCCCAAGTTCAGGTCCTTCATATTAGCCAGAACCAAGTGAATCTTTCCAGACCTCTAATTCGCTGTGTGCTGTCAAAGGGGCAATTGGCAAAATTACAAACTAATTCTGTCACTTACACTTAATGGTATCAAACCATGTAGATATCTTTGGTTTTATTTGCAGAGGTTTTTAGATAGAAGATTTAGGCTGTCAATACAAGGGAGGGAATTTTCTTTTGGTGCTCACTGCATGAAAAAAACATTTTTCAAAAATCAACCTGAACTTTTCATCCCTAAAAAACCATGTAGCTCAAAGACAGATTGATTACCAGGTGCTTGAACTTCATACCACTTTTTCAGGACTTTTTTCAATTGAGTTCAGTGGAAGATTTCAGGAGGACCTGCCATGAGTCCTTGAGATGTGAATACATGAGGCAGGTCATGCTTTAGCAGTCCGTATGTCTGTGCAGACAGGTCATGAGGTAAATTCAAGGTGGTCTTGCAATATTTCTCCACACCGAAACTGAAAGCACTCTGTCATTACTTGTCAAGAGACATAAATAGTCCCCAAACTTCTTGCTTTATTCCCTTCTCATGAGCAAATTTCTTCAGCCAGAAGCAGAGGACTTCTCACAGGACCCGCTGTGGTTCTGCTAGATCCATCAAAGACCTGCTTTGATGAAGCCTTGGAAAACAGAAAAAGAGAGAAACTATTGCCTCATATAGAGAAAGAGAGGGGAAAAAATGTCCCAGTCTCCTATTCCCCTGTGTGGTCATTGACCTGCAGACTCTGATTCAAGCTCTGTATTAAATCACCCTGGGGTCCGGAGCCAACCTGTTCTCCCTACCCCTTTGTTCCGACCAGCACCAAAGATAATAGAAAGCGTTTTGAGCTGGGAGTGCCACGGGGCCCCAATCTCGCCTCTAGCTTTTTCTTTCTTTTTTTTTTTGTCCCTTCTTTCCTCTCACTTTTTCCACACCTCTTTCTTCACCTCTGTCTATTTCTCTTTGGCCCTTTTTCTTCTTTTTCCCCCTTAAATCTCTGTCTTCCTCCTATACCACATTGTAAAGGAACCTTTTGAACAGCCCTGATGGAAAGACTACTTTCATACAAAGACTGCTCACATTGTGGAACAGCGACAACAAATAGGATCTTTTGTGGTCAGTCTGAAAGTGCTCTTTCATCACCCGCAGACAGAGAGAGAGAGAACAGAAAGGAGAAGAAAGAAAAAGGGAGAGTTTGAGTCAGATTTATCCATCCCTACAGCTGCAGCATTCAAAGGAAAGTTCAGTGTGTGTTCAGAGTATAGTTAAACATCAGGATTCATATGAAGTGGGCTGATTTTAGATCTATTACAGTAAGAACAGGAATTTAATAGTAGACAGTATAAACTCTTAGCCGGATATTGAAATGGTATTGCCATTTTTCTTTCACCTTATTTATTCAACCTAACATTGCGTCCATGTTAGTTGTTTTCTAGCTGGGGCTGTGAGTTGCCCTAACCCATCTGTCTCATCTGTCTCATTTTCAGTTGACATGGAAACTGCTATAGTGTTTGATAGTAGTAAACTCCACATTGCTCTCATCCACATTTTGACATTATTTTGTTTATCCACTTTCCATGGATCTAGAATGTGTTGTCTTGTTACATTGTAGGGCGTCACCTCTCAAATTTAGTATCAATTTTAGGGTTCAGACTTGGTTTTAAGTTTAGCCTGGGTAAAGCTTTGGGTGCAAAACATACTGGTCGTGTATTATGCATCAAAACACTTACCTCAATAATTGTTATGTATGGAACAATGTGACAAAATATGCCTCTTTTCCACCGGTCAACCCTACACAAACCTCTTTTTTTGTCCCCAGTTTGGCTCATCCTGGTTACTGTACCTTGACTTCTTCTCTTGTCAGGTGATATCATGTTGTCTCTTGTGGTCTTGTACCTGTCACAACGGATGAGGAGAAAGCCATTGCTCAGGTTTAAAAATACCTGGACCTGTATAAGCTGGTTTCCTGGTGAAAACACAGGCCATACCCTGTGACACTCGTTCCCCGGGTGAGGAATCAAGTGAAATATCACGCAAAAACTCCTGAATCCAGAGCAGCCTTCAGATTTACTTCCCAGTAATCCTTCTTTAGATTTTATGTCATGCTGTCTTGTTGACATGCTTAGGTTAGGATTAAGGTAAGCCTCCCAAAAATGAAAATCATATCATATGTACTCACCTGTATAGAAAGAGGATTGTCTATGTACTCATGTACTCTATCTTTGTGATAACCAATTCAAGTGTTGTACCTTTAAGAGTGAGGATGGCTTAAAAAATTGAGGACATTTTGGCCGGTCCTCATTTGTCAAAAAGCTGTTGATCTTAGGATGGCATATATGACAGCACTTTTAAAGAACATTTTGCACGTCATTTAATGCCCTTTAAGCTTTCTGTGTGTCATTTAAATAAAAGAGTCACCACTGACTTGGTTTTGCACAGGACGGACTCATCCATCCACCCCAACCTCCGTCAGATGCAGACTTTCTTGCTCTTTATACTACGTCACCTGACATTTTTCACTCTGTGACATTTGCGCATAAAATGACATGGTGTCTCACCAATATAAGTCAATAGACAGTGGTGTCAAATGACATGTTGAAGTATGAAATTACTTAAGAGACTGGCGTGTTACTCATATGTTATTTGGTGATATCAGACTGGTTTAAAGGTTAAGAACTGGTTTTAGTTTAGAACTGATATGTGGGTGTGTTTGTGTTTAGAGTGCAAATGTATCAGTCTAAAAGTTTAAATCTTAACTCCAGTGTGCCATAAATCTTGTCGACAGGTTTGTTCTTGATAACTGCAGTTTTTCTCCACTTTTGCCGTGTGAACCTGCAGCTGACTGGCAGCTCCCAGCTTGTCCTGGTCCTGTTTCACATGGGAAATTTCCCCTGAAAATTTCAGTGGTATATGATTGACTGCAGGCACAACACCTTCATACTTCTTTGAACATACTTGAGCAAGGAGAAGATGATAATAAATGTTTGATATTGTTTTTCTTTGAAACATTTAGTGAATCCCAAACAGGATCATTTTAAAGAGGTTTGTCAGCCACTTTTGCCAGCGCCTGCTGTTTATTATTAAATGTCTTAAATTGCTCTGCTCTTCCCAGATGTCTCTTGTTGATTAAAATGTAGCAGTTTTTTCCAGACATCCCACTGCTGTATATAATACATATAAACTGCTGGAGGAAATGTTACACACATTACTCCCTGTGCAGCAGAACATCATTCATGAAACAGGTTCACATTCAGTATCAACTATAAGGTTATCCACTGGTGACTGAAAAATTTACATTTTGGTTGGATCTTTTTTGGTTTCTTGTTATAGAATCTTTAACCAGTATTTGAAAATACTGGGATCATATGATTAAAAAGCTAAATATAAGAACATAAATATACTGGTGAGTTATGATGTTTGAAATCACATCTGTCCGTCCTCTGTGGCTCTTCCTGAGGTTTCTTCCCTGTTAAAGGGTTTTTTGTGGGCAAGTTTTTCCTCACTCGAACCGAGGGTCTAAGGACAGAGGGTGTCACTCCTTGTACATGTTGTAAAGCCCTCCGAGGCAAATGTACTTTGTGACTTTGGGCTATACAAATAAAATCTGATTTGATTTGATTTGAAATATTGTCTTAGTCTGATAGGGGCACTTTAAAATAGTAGTGCTTCAAATCTCAGTCCAGATTAATTTTGAAATTGTAGGTAGCCAATTTCAATCCTGCAGTAAAATGGTGGACTCAGCCACAAACGATAAAAACAGCTAGAAATATAATCACAGAATGTAAATGCACTTTATGGCTGTTGCAGCAAAAATGATTATGATCAGTATGATCAAAAACAGGATTTGATATAATGAATTAATAAAAAATGTACATTATCATCCAGTTTTGATGAGATGTTGATCAGTGGTATAAACTTAAGCCTGAAATTGTGTTTATTTTGGGATTACATCATGCTGTTTGTTTTAGATTTATCATATTGTGTTATTTGTTTCTTTCCCTGATAAGCCCCAGCCAATAGTTTTTTAAACCAACAGTTAAAAAAAAAGAAATAAATAAAAAACATGAATGGCACAAGCTACTGATGGCTGATAGCGCTATATAACAAAAGCGGGCAAAGAGCATGCTAGTGTGGATGTTTGTCTCTGTGAGCCTGGGTGTGTGTGACAGGCCAATGGAGCTTTGTGTAGACAATCCACGGGCTGGATATGGTGAAGGTCACAGAGTGCCGTGACCTGTAGAAACACAATCCCAGTGACAGTGGTCGTAAATTTCCCTCCATCATAGGGAGGCCGGAGAAGCTTGTTGCCTTGTGCTGGTGCTTTTTTTGAGGCTGGAGGCTCATGACACGGCAGGGCAGAGATAAGAACACGGTTATTATCAACCTTCACCCTGTACACAAACCATTTTCACCTCTTACTTTTCTCTACTCTTTTCTCTTTCTTCCTCTCTCAGTGTTCCTCAATCTGTCTTTGTGTTTGTCACCCTCCTGCACCCTCTTTCACACAAGCAGGCACAACAACATTGCATAGCTGCAGCATGTGCAGGTAAACAAGACATTATGAACAGATGCTGTATGCTTGAATGCACCATACGGTACATTGTATGGACAGGACTATGCGTGTATGATTCTAAACACTGGGTGTCAGCTTCGCTATCAGATCAAGAATGACAGAAACAGACAACGCAACATGTGGATTTGCTGTTTGATTCAGTGATTGATGGTTGATATTTGTTGCTGTAAACGTGTCTGGACTTAATTTTAAGATGCAAAATTAATCTCTTCATGTTCTAAGACACTGTTAGAAGAATGCTTTATCTTTACTGTAATATTGGCAGCCAGTAAGATACTGTTGAGACAATGAAGACAAGTGTAAACATTTATATCTTTGTAATAGGAAAATAAGGTTAAAAGTACGTAGAACAGAGGATGCTATGAAATTTTGAAGATTGCAAAAACTAGATTGAAATTCCCACAAACAATCCCAAGTTTTAAATGTTTTTGGACAGAAGGTGAAGCTGATTTTTTGTTGTATACATGTTAGCAGTTAGTAATGCATGCACACTGTGTGTGGGAGTGTGCCGTCCAGTCTCTCTCCTCCTTTTCCCTCACCGCCCTGTACATTTATGATGAAGATTTATGAAGATAAACAAGACATTTTGGCAAAAATAAACATGCACAGATTTGTCTTCACCTCATGTGTGACTGACTCTGACTTGTGCAACCGTGCCATCTGTAAAATTCATCTTGCATTCTGTCTGAACTTCAGATCATATAAGGTGACATTTCATCAAGTCAGTCCACCCAAATTACAACTATGATGATGGGTCAAATCATGTTGTCCAGCTGAGTTCAAATGACATAAACTTCAAATGACTATGTAGATTGTTTTAGTAGACGAGATTGCATAACTGTAAAAATGCATCTATAAACAACTGTGTCACCATTCATTAAAGCTGTAATGTTACGCCTCTGCTCTCACCTTAGTTTTGAATCCAATTAAGTTCAGTTTGGTGCAACCTTTATTTAGTTCCGTACAAAACCAGGGCTATATACTGTATGTACTGTTTCTTCCATCATAATTACTTCTGTTTGTCTTCTGCAAGTAAGCTTTTAACCAGGAAGTAACATACTGTATATCACAGTGAAGCTTGTTTACTCATCTTGAGGATTTGGAAGTTCAATCTCAATGAAACTCAGAACTGTGAAAGTAGCACTCTGAGATGTCAGCTCCATTTAGGTTTGAACCAGCAGGTAAAATGTGTGGTCAGCTCTGGTTTTGCAGCCTGGGTGATAATGATTACCTTACACCCCCCCCCCCCCTTGTCTCCAGCTGCCTGCCACACAGTTGTGGTGAGTCCAGTGGCGAGGAGCTAAATTGGCCCCGTAGAGAGAGAGAGAAAGATAGTGAGAGAGATTGGATGGACAGCTTCAGCCTTTTGTTCTTCAGAGGTCACTTAAGACAAAAAGTTGTTAACATGACCACCATAGCTGAGTGTCAGTCACACACACTGGCCCTTCAGAGCACTGGGATGACTCTGAGGGACTGAAGGGGGGCAACAAAAAAGGGTAAGAAGTGAAAGAGACGGCATGAGGGTATGATAGAGGAAAGAGTGAGAAAAGTGCGAGTGTGTTTGAGCAAAGGGGTAGGGATAAGCAAAGAGAGGGAGAACAAAAATGAGATATTTCTGTGTGTATGTGTGAGAGAGCGAAAGTGAGAGATTGAATCAGCAGGATAAAGCTGGAGAATTAATGAGAGACTGAGGTAGAGTGAGTGTGTGAGGGTGAGAAACCGAAAGGTAGGAATGAAAGGAAAAGGTCAGTGTGTTGACTGTCTCCTCTGAAGAATTTATGGCCAATGTTAAAACTCATCTGTAGCATCGTACACAACTTGCAAAAATACATCTTTTCTCTCCTTCTACGCTTTTATGCATCTTATCTGCCCAATTTTATGTCGTTGAAGTCATCTAATGAGATGGCTGTCAGTGTGAGATTTTTTCAGTGGGCTTGAATAATAATTTAAAAAACAAAATCAAAAGCAAATAGTGGGCATATTCAACCCTGAGTGACGATAGAGGACAAAAAACAGCAAACAGAGGAAAAGTGACTGCCTGTCGAAGATCTTGCGGGGCGAAATGTTGCACTAATAAGCTTGGACATTTCAGTTCGCAGAGAGCATCTCTATTTCCTGAAGAAAAATTCAACCATGTTGCAAGAGATATTATTGTTCCAGAAAATATGAGACAGAATAATTCTGAAATTTACTGAGAAAATTGCTCTACCACATTATGAATATTTCTGCTCTAAACTTTGTTTCTGCTTTGCAGGAAATGTGTTTGATCATCATGTCATCCAGGAACTATGAAAAAAAAAAAGAATTATAAAACAGACAGACAGATAAAAAAATTAGAGGAGTTGTTGGGGAGTATTAGAATGTAAAAGAAGTTTTAGAAAGTCTATTGTGGCTCCAGAGGGCGCTGCACTTAAGTGCTTGGGGACCACAAATTTGAAAATGAAAAGAACCTTAGTGATCTGTAACGCGCCCCTAATCACTACTGCCTTGAGCCATCGCGTTGTGTTGCACTGTGGGTAATGTAGGTGCCAGGTTTTGACATGGGAAAAGAATGTGCGGAATAAAAATGATATCTATGCATTGAGTTTGATCATGTTTTTAAATTGTCCTGTTAATGTTAAACTGGGAGTGCAGTGGATTGGGTTAAATAAATATAAATATAAATATAAATCCTAGTACTGGGCTTTAAACATGAAACAATATTGACTGACGATCCAAAGTCTGTCTCTCCTTCACAGACTCTGTTGCTCTACACGTCACCTGATTTTGTTGTTTGCTTCTGTCAGGTTAATTTACAACAACTAGAGGGCTTCATCACTTGAATATAAACGTATGGTTGATTAAACAACTGATGCTGTTGATTTTTTTGGACATGCAGTCTCCTCCAGTCTCAATCGAGAAACGTTTGGTCATGTGGAAAATGCTACTGATGATTGAGGCACTATTTAGAAAGAACACTGATTAGGGGCACACCCTTGATGATTTTGAAAGTGCAAAAAACACAGTTTGTTATTTCAGGTCACACCGAGAAAATGAATATAGTAAAACAGAGATATCATTTTATTGCCACTTAAATAACTATTTGTTGACTACCATAATGTGTGAAGACTTTCAGGTGTCGCACTCAGCCTCCTTGTAACAAACTAATTGTCAAAAGTAGAAGGAAGCTCTGTAAATGGATAATAATCAAAGAGGACAGGGACAAAAAGATTTTGTCTCCAAACTTTCTGCAGTGTGGTGCAATGCTTTAACTTTAGCAGTCTGTATTTATAACTTTCCCACCCACAGTCCCACAGCTCTTAATCATTAGCTGATTCAATTAGATGATTCAAAACATTAGAAAAAAAAAGAAAACCAGAGATGCTGTTGAGACTCATTAATGAAGTTCACCATCAAATTGCAAACAAAACATTGTGTACAAAATCTCAGTGGACAGAGACACTCGGGCTAACAGGTAAACCTCTTTGCATTGTGCAGTCAAACAAGACAGGATATTTTATATTCTGCAGCACGATCAATAGAACTGCGCCACATGACATATGGAAGGAGATCCCAGAGCAGGTGAACACCATTAAATCTTCACAGAGAACCTTATGTAAAAGCTAAAGGAGAGCAGTTTGATGTAAATATGTTAACTAAAAGCTTGTTGCACTCATCCAAAGGAACATCAAGGTTGGTGCCGGAGTCTCCCAAAGCAATTAACACATTGCTGCCATTAGCGGAGCTGCATCTGTTTCTGGCTTTGTTCCAAATAGCAACACTAACAACATGTCCAGGACTGAAACAATTTACAGGGCAGCAGGTTCAAAGGTCAAAATCTATATTAACTTAAAAGAAAAAAAAATAATTAAGGGATTATTCATAAAAGGAAAAACTGATAAAAGATAGAGTTTATAGCAGACTAGTGGCAGGACGCGTGGTGCAGGAGGTTACACTGTCAAAGTTAAATTGAAGATTAAACACAATAAGAAGGGTTTCAAAAACCACCTCAAACCAGGCGCCAAATTATGGCAATTTATTGGCAATATGGCATACAGAGGGAGAACATAGATATTAACTCTCTTACTGCTCTTGCTGGATTGCTGCTGGATCAGCTGAAGCTGACTGTACTACCTTCACTCAACGGACAGGAAAAAACAAATAAAATAAAAAAGAATTGGTAGGTCCAACTATGGATACTGAATCATCAAAAATGCAGATAGATCTCATTTTTAGCAACAAACCTGAAATAATCACAAAATCTTGATTCAATTTTAAATTAATTTGATAATAAGTACAATCTGACAAAGTCGTCATTTGACTTTGAGTGTGAGAAAACTGACCAAACAATTTTTAAACAGACAAATGAGTAAAATGTTTATTAACAAATTTTAGTCTATTTGTCTAATTGATCAACTAAGACAGTTGGAAATGGTGTCTAACATTATGATGACTTGAGTCAATGAGACAAAAAACAAATTTGGCAAGAAGGTCTCACACTCACATAAGATTAAAAAATATATAATTTGCCATTGTTAAATAAGCAGCTTTGGAAGTTAATGAAACAGCTTTTAATGCAGCTTTTAAATCCGGATGACCAAATAAAATTTCCGAAATTGCTTCTAAGGTCTTTGTGTACTTGCCTAGGGACAACAGATGCACATTAGATGTTGGCTTACTTTGGTGTAATTACTTTTAATTGTGCACTGTCCCCCTAAAATATACTAAAGTCTGATGAATTCTCAAACTGAAGTACATTTTTATTTGCAGATTTTACACAAATTCCACTCACCCTTTAATAAAATAGACACAGAGCTGCAAAAACCTTTCAGATAAAACATTTTCAATCAACTCAAATTATATTATCAAATTATTATTGAACTTTAAATTTGTGTTGCTGCATTGCTGTGGATTGTGTCGATTAGTTGATATTTCATCCTCAGGGGAACAAAACATTAATCCCTACACTTTGGTCCTGTATTATATTGAGCAAACCAGGTAATCTCGCCTGAGAACTTGACATTCTCCAAATGGCAAGATGGATTGATTGTGTTTTGTGTTGATATTTTGCAGGGTGTTTTTTTTTTTATTTACCTTAGGATTTATTGACATGAAGTGCTCAGTCATCTTATTGATTGAGCAAGATTACCAGAAACTTTGGATACATTTTTAAAAGTCTAATGTTTGTGTCGCTCTAACCACTAAAGGAGCAATGGAGGTGAAATATTTGAGACAGACTGAGATATAGATAAAAATGATCAAATTAGACACACAATTTTGACACACAGTACATGCAGGTAATAAAGTGGAAAGTATTTAATAAAGGTCAGACAAGTAAAACTTACAACTCGTTACCCTTTTGGCCAAGCACTGCAGAATGCAGAAAGTAATCAACACAGACACAGTGACAAAATGGAGTGTAAGGCTGTGCCTGTAAAGATCACAAAGTAAATTTTCAACTCATGTTATTTTTGAGTGTCTGACTATTTTTGCTAGCCAGCTGAGTATGCACTGTTTGTGTATGCTTGACCTCAGAATGCAACAGCATGGTCAGATCTGAGCATTTACTCACTGACAGTAAAACATATACCATATTTCAGATAGCAGGTATCTTATTTCGGAAAGGCAAATGCACTTCGCAGCAGCATCTTGGTGTCGAAAAGCAAAAAGAGCCATTTAGACGTGAAGCTTCACCTGCTGCCAGAGGGGACAGATTTCAGGTAAAATTTCGTTAGTTGGATTGGTCCATACAGGAACTATAGATTTTCCTTCACACTGCTCAAGTTAGATATATTGGTTTGCCCTCACTACTCTACTCTGGAAGCATCTCTTCCTCTGCCCACTGGGATTTCATGGTGGAATTGTTGAGATAGAGCACTAATGCATGTTTCCATGCGCTACACGCCACTGTTTAGGTGGAGGGGGGAAAAAAAACATGTGTTGAGTTTCTCCATTTTTCTCTGTATCACTTCACTTTTCACACACTTAGATGCACACAAATGTTCATGAAGACTGAAATACACACACACACACAACAACAACTCAGACAGACACGCAGTCATGATGAACAAAGACATATTCTTATTCTTTCCTCTCATACACATACACACATTTTATATATAGACACGTTCTCGCACACAGACACACAGGTTCACACGGAGGCAAAAATACTCTCACCTCCTCCCTCACACTCTGATACATGTTTTGTCTCTTAGAGTATAGCACAAAAAGTCGCACACAGCCTGAAACACACACCCAAAGACACTTGAAGAACTAGGAATCATCCACACACATCCACCAAGGCTGCACAGATATCTAAATGTGTTAGATTAAACAGGTTTAATGAGGTTTAAACTGGAAACAGATTTTGATTTGCGTCAAAATGCACATAGTGATAGACAGTCACACTGACTTTTGGATGATACAGTATGTTAATCCTGTATGTGACTTTTAGGTCTTAGTACAAGTTTAGTTTAATCCATTATGCTGCTGTAGCGCCACCTGTTGGGAAAGAAGTGTAGATAGTGAACGTGGATATGTGTCACCTGAATTAAGATGAAATTGCACAATGCATTTAAGACATATGGTAGCTTATGTAAAATAGGTTAGAAGAATTCAAATATTTTATATATTAAATTTGGTGAAGAAAATTAAAAATGGATGCGCTCCATTTGGCCATGGCAATGTGCTGCTTGGGCAACCATGGGGAAAGTTGATTAAATGGACTGCAGGAGACAAACAGGGTTGCAGGTATAGTGTTGAATTATTGAATTATTGAATTATGCAGCGATCATTGTGGCTAAAGGTTAATTTCATCTTCTAATTACTTTAAAGTGTTGGCTGATATAGAGACAGTTACCTTTTTTTGATTTGGATTCAGCCATGACAAACCATGTTCAAGGTGTCCTGTGGAGTTTTCCTCTAAATGTGCAAAACTTATGTTTGCACCACCACCATCCTTCTAACCGCAGCATAAAATATGACCATCATATTCATGACTTCACCCTTAAGAGTTGGTGTGAAGCTTAGAGTATGGTGGCTCTGGTTGTCCTGCTTCTGTTGTCTCCCGGTTAATCAAAAAATGGACATCTATCTGCTCAAACAAGTCACCTGAAACGTCACATACATGTCAATCAAAGTGGCCATGCTGTTAATTATGTAAAAAATTAAGCATTTGAACCGGTGAGTTATATAAAAATTCTCAGTACAGATGTCATGAACAGGGAAATTAGCTATACAGTCCAAAAAAAAAAAAGATTTTTTTGTACCAGGCTGTAATCATGTTCTCAAGTGATGATTTGAGGAACTGTAGTGTTAGGCACATCCGCATAGACTTCACTTTACAGCCATGTAAGTTGCTGCTTGGTTCTAACAAAGATGATGAATGCATATCTTTGCACATTACTGCCACCTGTAGATCAGTGGATTAGTGTGACACCATTGGCAGGAATATATATCACACCAATGGGGACCCACTCATAAATACTGCTACATGGCGCTAGAGGTCAGAAACTTCACAAGTTACCTACATGTTTATCATTGTGGTGATATGTAGTGTATGGAGTAGTTTCCTTGCCAATTAAGGTTGGCAGAAGGAGCATGTACTATTTTGTGTCAAATTTAAATGGAACGGCAACCACACCCACGCCACTTGGCTGTGCAGGTGGGGGTTTTAAAGACAACCTACAGCAATCAATCTCTTTTGGCAGGTTGGCCTACACTGAAATGTGCAGATTGAACAAAGGGAACCTTTAGGAAGAATGAATTTTGTTTTTTATGTCTCATGGTTCTGCAAAAATGCTGTCCAAACCAAAAATGAATCACTTGTTCTTTGGCACAAGGCTGAATTTTTTACAAAAATTAGTAAAATATGTGATCAAACCAAGTTCTGTACTTTTTGAGATATATTGCTAACTAACAAACAATCAAACAAACAAGCACACAGTCTTCAAATACAAAGTCAAAAAATAAAAAAAATCTCTCTGGCAGATGTACCAAAGAATACTTTTGTTCGTTCTGTCTCACTTCCACTGATGCCCATGTGTATGTAGACACAGGCTCTCTCTCTCTCTCTCTCTCTCTCACACACACACACACACACACACACACACACACACACACACAGCCATATCAATCAAGCTATTCCAGGAAGCCGGAGAATAGAGAGGAGATAGGCAGTCCTGTTCTCAGATGCAGGTCTGCCAAAGAAAAGCTGTTGGCTGCTGCCAAGGTTGAGTGAGCATATTGCCTCGTAATGGAAAAAGAATAGAGAAGCAGACACTGCACATTGTCTGAAACTCTATCAAATGATTCCTCTGTCTCTCTCTGCACAGCAACTGTGACACAGTGTCTGATAATGTTGGGCTTGTGTGTCTGTGTGTACCTATGTATGAGACTGAGAGTTGTGTTTGCCATCAAACGTGTGACATATTTGATGTGTTCAGTCATTTGGCATGCCTGAGTGTGTGTTGTGTGGTTTGGTGACTAGTTGTCGGAGCAGCTGTTGATCACCGATAAAAAATAAAAAAAAAGTTTCATTTTGCAAAAAACAAACACGGCGTAAGAACGCTGACAATTCCTGTACAACATCTATCTTCCTACGGCTGCACTCACACCTCTTACAAGAGACAAAAATAAATGTTCATCTGTCAGAGACGATGAAATGGACCATAGATTGCAACATTTCACACAAAATTACTTTCTCATCATCACAAATAATCTGTCTGAATGGGTTTATGCCCAAATATCCATTTCAATAACACTTTGTGGATGAAAAGGGGAAAAAAAGAATTCTAGATGTCGAGAATAAAAGAACTCACTGCACATCACTGGGAGCTGAGAAGCATCTTAAGTGGGATTTTATTAGTTTATTCATTAGATTAGAAAGTTAGCAGTGCCCTGGTGGAAAGATTCACACCAGACAGCTGCCAAGTACATTTACAGTTTTCTTTTAACTGCTCCTCGACAACAGCTGAAAGTGAACTGTTTGTGCACAGTCAGGATGGCAGGACCAAGAGCACTGATTCAGTTCCAGACAAATTCAGGTTATTCCAATCACACGTGATAGGGTGCATTAACAGAAGGAGAAATAGCATAGCAATTACTTCATTATTCTTTTGTTGTTGTTTTGATTTTAACATATTTTATACAGGTTTTATACAATACACTTTTATACAAGTATACAAGAAAGTTTAGACCAAAAATCAGAGCAAACAACTTGGGAAGTACATTACAGTATCATCTGCATACAGCTGATTTTGCAGATATGTTGTTGCTCAAGACCTTTTTGCCTGACTTTTGTATGTATGCTAATTAGCAAAAAATGTTTAACTGTAGACTATTATTTGTTTTTCTGATGATAACCAGCCTTGGAAGAGTGAAAATTACAAGAAATCGTGCCTATAATAAATGAACTTTTGCTGCATGATAAAGTAAAAAAAAAAAAAAAAAAAAAAAAAAAAACATAGTTGAAATTCCTGACATTACAGAAATTATGCTTTGTCCATCATCCATCCATTGCATGATATACACCAATGATAGGACTTTGATAAGACAGATATTTGTCATTACTGCAGGTCAATATCAGCATTTACAGGTTAAAAGGTCAAATTACAGGACTGATTATTTGACAGTGTTTTGTACAATTTCCAAGTCATCCATTTTCTTGGTCTTGGTCATGGGGGAGCAGGCACTCAGCAGGGACTGGGTTAGAAAAACAGTACTCTTGACATCATATCAAAATGTCAATCATTTAAACAAACATTAAATTGATTTTACTGTTTACTTGTCTGCAGACAGTCAGTGTCAGCATGGTTTACTTTCCTTAACAGCATGCACTTTCAATCAGACTGCAAGGTTATAAGGTATGTATATGGTTTTAATTTATCTTTGTCAAGGAAAATCCATAATTTTACCCTGGAATTAATTTTCATGATTTATTAGTGCCACATATCAATCTGTATTTAACACAGTTTGGCACTCACAAAATTAAGGTCATTGTGAATAACCAATGCGTTGAAGTGTTAAATACTCAGTGAAAAGCAGACTTCTTCTCTGTCTATTATACAAGAGGCAATTTCATTTTAAATGGATTTTAAATTAAAAGCCCATGGATGAAAATCTCTTCTTTCTTTTTCTTTTTTTTAAATGTTTTTTGGTGTTTATTTTTTATTTTCCAAATGTTTCTTGTACATAAAGGGCTTTGAATCTGCCTCAGTGAATGAATGGCATCATACCTGTGTGATTACACATCAGATTTTAAATAATGAAAATGAAAATACAGGTCCTGACCTTTAATTTAATTTAATTGTGGAAAATAGCTCTGAAACATAGCAAGAAAAGAGAACATCAAGATGTTTTGGGTTTTTGTTTTGGGGTTGTTTTGTGGAACTGCAGTGGAAACATATCAATCATTCGAACTGACCTCAAGCTCATATTAAACACACAGCAGGGATTCAGCTTAAGTTCTTTTCAGTTTTACACACCATCGAACTGTTGGCTTACCTTTGTCGACATTTGGTAGCCCGCTGAGCCCTTTTATCAGCTGCTGACAGGTGCTACACTATTAGTATCCGCTCATCTCAGTCTCATTCACACTCTCGCCACTGTGCTTGTGTGTGTGCATATTGGTGTGTCAGTGTCAAAAAAGCATTGTGATGATGGTGTCACTGTCACAGTATTGGTGTGTGTGTGTGCATGTTTTGAAAAAAGTGTGTGTGTGTGTGTGTGTGCGTGCGTGCGTGCATGCGTGCGCGTATGTGTGTGTGTGTGCGCGCGCGTGTGTGTGTGCATGACAGCGACACACAGAAAAAAAACACATTAAGCTGATGCTGTCATCTCCTTTCCCGACTTTCTTCTTCTGCCAACAAACAATACCCACCTGTGCCAGTTGCCATCACTCATGACTGTCTCTTCATCTCAACACAGAGCGAGACAGAGGGAGAGAACAATGGGATACACCTCTCTGTTTCCCACAACACACACACACACACACACACACACACACACACACACACACCTCAAACATGCCATGACATTTCATTAGGGAAGATTTTCAACACAATTTTCAGTTCTCAAATGTCAACACTACTGCACCTGTCTGTACCTGTTAGGTTTTGTCCTACATTTGTGTCATTCGTGTATTGTTTAACTGTCTCGTAATGTGTCAGCACCAATTAACCGGGGCAAATCCTTGTGCATTCTTTACAGCAGGCAGAAAACAGCAGTTTGATGCTTATTTCTTTATTATTATTTTTTTTGTTGAACAGATGCAGCACACCAATATGCATTTATACGTGTATTTATCTGGTAGCAGAAAGAAAGAAAAGAAAGGAATGCCATATTCAAAGCCTTGGTGGCCTTGAAAACAGAGTGAGCATGAAACAAAGAGTCACTAAGACCTACATTAAAACAATTACATATTTCTTTTAGAGGAACAATAATTCTTTATTGCTTTAGGAATGATGCTAGCAGCTTTGTGAGTTTCTGCTTAGGCAAACATTACATAACATGATGGCAATGACTATTGTAGCAGGTGTCATCTTAGTTTAGCCTGATAACATTTGGTAATTAGGAGTTAAGACTGTACAGGTGAGGTTGGTGGGAATCATTTTTCAAGTATTTGGTCGTAAGTCAGAGTAACATAATCAAGTTTGACCCAATGGTCAGATGCAAAAGGAATCCTGGAATGTAACCATTAATGTCTGGACTAAATGTCATTGCAATCCATTCATAGTTGTTGAAATATTTCAGTTTGAACCATAGTGGTGGACTGGCAGACTTCAATCAACCACAAACAACAGATTCAGATCATTTCTTTAAAATGACTAATTTAATAGAAATCTGCAGAGGAAATTTGCAGCAGTTACCTGATTAAATGCCTCTGTCTTTAAAATAGTTTTCTTCCAGCAACACCTAATAATATAAAATTAGAAAGACACACAACAAAGCGTTTATGTATGTCTCCTTTTCCTAACAGCCAAACCTTTAAATTGTTGCCTACTGAGTGTTTGCATCTTCGATTTGTTGTTGTTATTGCAATAATCACAGCAGTAAACACCCTATCTCTTTAATTGTATCATCCATTAACCTTTTTTGATACGTTATGATGCTTCTGTGTAATGTAAAGCTCCACTAAGCAAGTAATTTGAAGCAGAAATAGCAACACTTAAGTGCCTTTTAACAAGGTAGTCATCACTGTCAAGTTTTGTTCTATCAAGTCTTATGGTGCACAGATTTTTTTAACATGACTGAAGGCATAAGCACAAGTCAAAATAAACCGTAAATCAATGTGTGAGAAGATAATGGCATGGCATGATTGACGTCATTAAAGGAGTCTCAATTCCACTAAGACTAAAATTATGAGCTTTCACGTTGAATGCAGGGGAAATTAGGCCAAAAATAAATAGGTTAAATTAAATTAAGTGTGCAGCTACCCAAATAATTATATCACACATCTTTCAAATGTATCACTTTAGAGAAACCCCTTTGAGTGCAATTGCTTAAAAAATATTCTCATAGAAAATTGCCTCCTCATGCTTTGTGTTGTTTATCCTTCATGGTTTATTTCACTAATCCACAACAAGCCTGTCAAATATTCTGTTACTGTAGACTTATTTACAGTTTCATAGCTTTACTGCAGACTGTATGAAATAATTCTCATTAGGATAGAATACTGGAGCATTTCTGTTTTATATTCGCCATGGCCATTTAAGTTGAGGGCATTGTTTTCTTATTCTGTACTCCAAATCCATTTACCAATCTCTGCAGGGCTCTGTAGACAATCTTTAACCTGATTTTGGACTCACTTATTCTCAGTGCAATAAAAAGTGTTGCTCAGAAAATGTTTTGGATCTTGTTTGTGGCTGTTTGGTTCCATCTTTTTCAAGGATGTCAATAACTCTGGAGGACAAAGTACAACTTGACTTACTTCTCTGTGATTCATGCTCACCTTCCAGTTGGGTGCCAGTCTTTTCCCCGTTCCCCCGGGGCAGGCCTGAATGGAAAAGTGAATGGAGGCGCAGGTGAGACATTGAGAGGAGAAGAAAGGTTAATTGGTTTTGTTGACCATCTGTCTACAAAGGAGGAGGCGGGTAGAGATGGCACACCTCAGGTTGAACAGTAAGGACTAGGATTTACAGGCACTGATTGGCAGTGACCAGTGTGGCCACCTGTCCTATTAATAGAGCAAGTTCATCTCTGAGATTTATTTATTCTTTGCTTTTATTGCCTCTGTCCTTTCTTTGTACACCCTTCTGCCTTTTTGTACTGGCTGCATTTTTCAATCATCTCTTTCTTCACCTGTTTATGTACTTCATAGAGGTTGACTGGGTGACTAAGTAACTTTCTAACTTGCTTTCTCTCCATCTCTTCCCGTGCTCTATGCTCTAAACAAGGTGAATGAGCCATAGATATCCAGCTGAGAGAAAAGGAGAGGTAGCTGAGCGATGCCTTCAGCCAGTCTAAAAGCGTAGAAGTGCTGATTCCCCCGGGGGGCCTGCTGTACCTCCAAAAGCCTGGGAATCTCTCTGTCTGCACTGCTGAGCAGAAAGTGGGTATTTCTGTCAAATAAGGGTACCCACCCAAAGAGACACAGAAAAAGAAATGCAGAGAGAAAAAATAGAAACAATCATATACTGTAACCACCTTTAAGTCCTTTATGTGCAAGCTGGGACATGAAGTCACTTCAGTTTGATAAACTCGGGTTATTTCTGTCAAGCAAGTTAATATAACATACCTTAAGGGCAGCAAATAAAACATCATAAATAAAATGTGAATTTCACTCAGCTCGGAGCTGCAGTTTTTAGCCACTGAATTATGGTTGGGAATGAAAACTGGTTTGTTGCAATCCCAATAAAACTGGATATCTTGGTTGCTTATAGCTGCTCATGATGACCTTGATGGTTTAAGGTTGTAAGGTAGCACCTGCTGTGCACCCGAGAGTGTGAAGCAGGCGTGTGGAAAAAAAGACAAAAGCAAGTTCAGCCAGAGAACAAATAGAGCTTGCGGGCACATGGTCTGAGAAAACTGAAACCTTTGACCATTGATGTTGTTGAGCTATGCCCTAAAACAGCTGGGGCATAAAACATAAATAAAACATATAAAACAGACTTCGAAGCACAGATTTGATAACCATGAGTTTACACTTTTTTCACTTACATACAGCATTTACCACTGAACTAGTAATGTTATATTAATCAATGATCCAACCATCTCCACAGATCTTTAAGAGAGACACTAAAGGAAAAACTCTTCTTCATGGGAGACCAGACAGTTTATAAAACACTTTAGAAATATTCAGCTCACTACAGGAACCAAAGCTGAGAAATTATCACTTACGAGCTTCATCTTTGTGCGTTTCTGCAAAGGGGAGCAAGTCTTAATGAAAAGAGTGCTCACAGTGCTGTCTGCCAAAAGTTAGTAATGATTAAGGTGCTTTATCTGCAGGCTATATTTATACAACATAATATAAAAAAGCTGAGACCTGTACCTGACTAAACTTGACTCCACAGTTTATGCCAAAACATTTTTATCTCCATAGTTCTAACAGAATTTATAATGATAAGGTACTATAATGGGCAGATATAATGAATGCTATAACTTTTAATCATTTAAGTACATTTTCTCCAACTTACATACTTTTACTTGTAATGGAGACTTTTTACAATGTAGGTAAGTCCTTTTAAGGGTCAGAATACTTCGTTCACTACTAACGCTACTGAGTCTAAACAGCAGCCAGAAAAGGTTAGTGTATATGTAGTAGAGAATTTAGAGAGGACCACCAGATATTTTTTTGGAATGAGGAGACAAAATGGAGCAGACAAAAACAGGTAAAAGCAGGACTTGCTTTTTTCAGGTAGATGTAAACAGAATGTCTACTGTGTAGGTAATTAGACAACTGTCTGAGATATTGCATCTATTAACTATGTTAGCAAAGAAGACTGTTCCAAGGTTTAATCAGATTACTGTTATTTAACATCACTTTTATGAGGAATTCCATCATTCACTGTTCACCCCCCTCTGCAGCAACCCTGTCAATGAAAAGGTCAAACATAATTTACTTTACAATTGTACGTGGTGAGTGTTAAATGATGAACCTGCTGGGTCTCTGATTTAAATTGGGTGTGCGTGGGGGAGATTGATTTACAGCCTTTAATTCTGTGAACAGACTATTCCAGCACTACTCTGTACATTGAGTCTAAATGGACAACAAGATGAGACAATCACACATACAGTCAACCTAGAACAATTGCCGTTGAATACCTGAACAGGATACGAGACTGTGCCACACCCCATTCACTATATCATGAACAAAACAACACAGATGTATCTTAAACTTACAAAGATAGGAATAAAAGTACAAGTACAAAAACCCATAAAGTGTGATCATTTAGGGGAAACAAATCTGGTCTTCATTTAGGCCAATGAAATCAGTGTCCAAAATGACTCTATATAGCACATGCATTGTCTCCACCTCTAGAAAGAAGTGAAATATTTTCTATTCCCCAGAACTTTAATGACACTGCAGAGCCGTGGTCAGCCCGTGCATCATGCAGAGCAATAGCATATTCCATGTGTGGTGTGTGTGCGCTGCAGTTCTGCATTCAGATACACAAATCGTTAAAGCTCGCTTAATTTGTCCAACGTGAACTACAACACATGGACATTTCAGCATGTGGACAACATGTGTACTGCTGCAATTTAACAAGGATTTTATGGTGTATTTTAAAATCGGTATATGCATGTGTATAGTACTTGGTGTACATTGTTCAAAGTGGCCACAGCGGAAGAAGCCTGTAGGCTGATTAGGCAGACAGGAAACAGTGTTAGGTGGTCAGAATGAATCAGTCTTTTAGATTACTAGAACTTTTGGATGCGGTCAAGGGAGACACTGAGCTGATATTATTTAAAGATGGGTCACTTTTGAGGACATTCCACTGTTCATGAATAATGTTTCTGACCCTGTCTGCCAGAAGAGAATACTCAAACTGAAAGACACCTGACTCAGCTCAGTCTTTTTTGCAGAACATGATTTCTAGAAGTTATATATTAATTGAAACAATTACTACTTACTGTTACTGTTATGTGGATAAACACTTCATCTGCATCATTTCATTTCAATTTATAGAGTGCCAAATCACAACAGAAGATGATTTGCATGTAGAGCCGGTCTAGACTGCTGCTGCTCTCTCTAATATTATTTACAGAGACCAAATTCAATTCCCAACAAATGTTTATTAAGGATACTAATCAATAATGCATTAAACATTTCAGCCACTTTAGAAAATGCTACAGGGAAGATTCTGCAACTGTAAACATCAAGAGTCACTGTACACTGTTAATATATAGTCAGTTTTCTGAATTACAGAATGCTGTTGGTTAAATGTCATGCATAAACTGCATGTTTAATATTCTGCAAATATCTAGCTTTGTAGTGATCTCTGCCAGAGTGGCAAACGTTTAGCAGCTACATTTTAGCCTAATTAACACTGTTTGAACAGAGGTTTGTTATACTTGTTCATGTCCTGAATCTGTAAAAGCTTTCAGGAGGGTTAATTTGTTTCTGAGCAAGGACTTGTTGAAATGTTTTGAATACTAAAAAGGTAATACAGAGATCAGTAGGCTGCAAATTACTGCAAAAAATATATAACTTTGCAAGGCATTTTCTTCTGACAGTTAGACAAGTCAAGAATATTATAACCCCATGCATCACAATTAACTGCTGAGTTAATTAAACTGACATTCGAGCCACACTTAAGATAAATACAGTGACTAAATGTATATGTAATGTTGTAATCTGACACAGATTGCTTCTAAAACACAAATGTTTTGAAATGTCCCCACGATTAAGATGATGAATGGTGTAAAACATCAATATACATCACAAACACACTTAAAAATGAATAAAACAAAACAAACCCCAAACTTCAGCTATTCATGTTTTATTCCTTTCAGTTCTGTATTGTACAGTCTGTTTGTAAAGTTTGTTCTGCACTGGATGCACAGTTGTGCTGCTCCATAGCAGTCTTTTTGTATTGTCTAATCTTGTCTCTGGGAGCTAGTTATGGAGTGGATGTTGTATCTGTGTCATCTCTTTAACCATCTGAAGGCTACCTGTTTCCTCCTCCTGCTCTGAAAAGGTGTCAATTCCAGTGGTGGAACGCAGCTTCTGGAAAAGATCTTGAGGGTCATTTTTTTGCACCCTCTGTAGCAGTGCAGCCTTTTATTGCATTTCACCAGAAGGACACTGTTATATTCCTATGACATCTTCTGATCACAGCAGTGTGGATGATGACAAACGTCCACACAGGGTAGGCCATGCCTGATGAGAAGAGGTCAGAATGCAGGTGAAAGATTAGGTCCTTCCTGTTCTCCAGAGAGAGAAACAGTGCATATTCTCAGATCCACTCATTTTTAGAGAAGCATGTTGTCTGAAGCAGCTCATTTATCCAGCTGCTTGGCTTCCTATGCAAGTGTCACTATGAATATCCTATGTTGCATACCCAATGTCCAGTGTTGTCAAACCTCTTACTAAACACTGTAAGTGCCATTTGCCATCACTCCCTGCCTTCTTCCAGTCATGTAGATGTGCAGCCAGGCTAAAAGTCTAAGGCACATCTCTATGTTGGGCAGATGCTGCAGCATCTGGACATGGCCTACCCAGTCAAAGGCCATGGATATGTCATTGTTTGCTGTTTTTCATCTGTAGCCACTAACCAAGAACGTTTCCATAAGGACAGTTGAGGCAAAACCTAGGGGGGCAGGCATGCCGGTTCTTACATTTAGTTGGCATCAGTTTATTTTTGATGAATCTTTCCTGCATTTTTTCCAAGCATGGTGTTAATGAGATGGCCCTCCAGTCACTAGGAGTGCTGGGGTTTGGAGTTTTGGCACACATTTGACATACAGCTGGAAGTGTTCCATGCATGTAGGAATTGTTCACAATATGCGTGAGGACAAGGGACAGATGTTCAGCTTGGGCCATGATAGTATGCCCACAAGCTTGTCATGGGTCCTATGGTCCTAAGAGGGCACCTTTGATGAGACCTATACTGCTCAGGGCAGTCTCTCCAGTACACTGTAATAATGTGAAGATTGACTGGGGAGCTGGGGTGTTGGTTCAGGGTTCTGCATAGTAGCTGTTGATCACTTCAGCTACTTGTTTTCTTCCATCCCAGCAAACTGTATTTTCCCTTCAGAGCTTTTCTCACATATCTACTGATGATCTCTCACCACTCATTTTGATTTTCCTTCTTCTGACCCTAACATTTATTTATATTTAAATAGTTTTTCTTTGCAGCTTTCATGAGTCTTTGCACTTTATCATCTGCATTTGTTGAATCAGCATTGAACTGCCATCCATGTCTTGTCGTGTGAACTTGCCTCCCCCCTCTTTAAGGGTATACAGAATTCTTAGGCACTTTATGGTGAACACCTTGGAGTCAGTCTTTTCTGCCTCATGGGTGTCCAATCTGTACTCACCAAGCACCATACCAAGGTCTGCTTTCTTTCATGCTCCTCCAGTCTTCCAACTGTCCTTGACTGGCTATTAGAGGAGAGCAACAAACATTTGTGGTCACTGGGGCCAAGTGTAGGCAATGCAGTAAGGAGCTTATAAAACCTGTTGAGGTTAGTCATGATGAAGTCCAGGATTTATTATCTGCATTTTTTCCATAACCACCTGCTTCATATCTGGATGGAAGTTTTTCAACATCTTAATTGGCAGATGGTTAAATTCTCCACACAGCACCAGACCTATTTAAGGGGAGACTGGTCGGATCATATCCAATGTGTTGATGAGATAATCCACTGTCTGCTGCTGCTGCAGTGTTTTTTCATTCACCCCTGGCGGATGGTAAAGGTCCCTACAACCAAAGTAGATACAGAGCTGGGAATATAGAAAGTTCTTTCTCTTGGCCTGCAAGCTTTATTTAATTTATAAACTCCACTGCATGACATAAATACATTTATTATGAATTGCTACCTCACAGACATATGAAAAAAACTGCTCTTGTTTTTCTGAGAACATTCAGGACAGAATCAGGCAGACCCATCCATTAGTGATTATTCTGTAATGCACTTCATAGGCAGAGAGAAAGACGTGCTGCATCCTCTTACCTTTCAATTTATAATCTTACCTACAGAGGGTTCCTGGGAGTGAGAGTGAGAATAAAGCTTGGAACAAACCTGAAGTAAAGTGGAAACCTTCAAAAACAAAATAAACCAAACGTAAATGTTTTCACCATTTTGCACTGATGTTTTTTAGTGTTTGACAGTCGGGACATAAAAGACCTATCCTAGACAACACAATGTCAGTGACAAGTGGACTTTTGGTGACAGACAACCCCACACAGAATGCCTATTGACATTTGCAGCAGCTTGCTCAGTTCATATAAAGTAAAATACGCACTGAAAAGAATAAGAAAGTATAGCATTTGAATCTTAGATGGAAAGGTGTGACTGACGAAGACTGGTGACAAAGACTGGTAAACTTTAAGTAACTTAAGTAATTGTGCTGCACCCCCAAAGCTCTGACCCTAGAATCGTCCCTGACACCAACTGATACAGACTGGAACAGATCTGGTCCTGTTTGGTCCGATAGACACGCACAAATTATTGTTTATCAATAATGGGCTCCACAGTTGTAACAGAGTAAAAACCCAGCCATCTCTGCCAAGTTCTAAAAATAATCTAATAAAGTTAAAAGCACATAGTCAAGACAAATTATGAGTCACAGCACAAATTAATTTGGCCATGGACATTTTGAGACCTTCATCAGAAGAAACTGAAACTGTGGACTTCTTAAGATTGCATATTATTATCTTAGTTTCTTTTTTTCTGATGATGGTTTAATTTTGTCTTGATAAGTTAACAAAAAAAGTAATTCAGAGCTTAATTAAATCATAGCGTGAGTAAATTAAAAACTTAGATGACGATGAGACATGATCATTCTGTGACCTTTTCTTCAGCTAGGCAGAAGCTATTTTGGTATCTTGAGATAACTCAATAAGTTATAATTTGTCAGTGATAATAGGACACATGATGGCACTAAAAACTTGCAAGCACACACACACACTTATATTCAAGTTGAACCTCTAATTGCAATCATTGTATCTCACATTAGGATTGCAATAATTTAAAAAACGATAGAAAAAAACTTAAGCAGACAAGTGCAGAAGTCCAGATAAGAGAGCTCAATGATTTCAGCCCTAGTCTGTGACTAAAGTCAGTTTATTCAAATCATCAAGAGCAGCAAAGCAGCATTAAACCGATAAAAATAAATATACTCATAAAGGTCAGGTTATTTTTTCTCTTAGCTCCATGAGCAACTAAGATGAAAACTCCTAATCTGAAGTGACAGCTGAGAAGTCTTACACTCTGCTTTAAATTTTATGAATTAATAAAAAGGTGAATGGTTTTTTTAAAAACTGTCACATCATTCCAAATAACAAATCAAATGGTTTACACTGCAGGGTTGTATTGCAATGACCCTGCAGAACCCTTTCAACTTTTTCACTTCCAGGGTTTGGTATTATACAGTACACAGTGGCTCACTGGAGAGGCTTCCCGGGACACTTAATGTAACAGACTGTTAATGTTAGCAGTTCCACTTGTGCCTTTCCTGCTGTAACATGTTAAAATGTCAGTAGGTCTCCTGGTGTCTCTCAGGTGTGTTGCATCGGAGGCTGACTGAGTCAGAACTAACACCACACATCCCCCATATGAGGCTGCAGTCTCTTCATACTCAACCATGTCTGTTTGAAATGACCTTCATATACACAGCCAATTTAGAGAAGGAAACATGTTGGCCCTTGGATTGCAATGATGGAGCATACAGACGTTCACATCCTACACAAGATGAAATTTTTTCACATGGTCCCCTGACTTTTCATTTAGAAGCTTCAACAGGTTAAACTTTATTTGTCCACACTTTGAATACTTAAAAAAACGAATTAACATAGAAAAAGTTATACCTGCTTAGATTTAGACTGTTGTCTGCTTTGTCTTAGCCACACAGAGTTGCTGGCATGATGTAGCTTTATAGTCTTGGTAATCGACATAACCATCGGCAAATTGTTCACTGACAACACTGAGAACACATTTAATTTGTTCTCACTACAATATCAGCTCCTGTAATACAGTGACCACTGATAACAACTAAACCATGATTAGTTTCTGCATTGAAAGTTCTAGGTTAAGCCCAGGGAAAGATCATGGACTGAATTAAATGTGTCATGACCCGGCTCTAGAGCCATGACAAACACACATTTATTGTAAAGAACTCAACAACACAAACAACTTTTACCAAAAACAAACCAAAGAAACAATGGGGTGTGTTAATCAGTCAATCAGTGGTGAAGGCGCATGTATGCATGAGTGAAAATGGGTAGATGCGAGGTGTTGTGTGCCATGAAAAGAAAGAAACCAAAAAACCATGAGGCAGCCTGGAGAGGTGGGTGGAGCCTGCCTGAGAGAAGTCAATGGGTGGAGCTTTATACTCTCCCTAACTCCCAGGTTTCCACCTACAATCAGCTGGGCAAGGAAGCACACTCCAATTACCCAGGGAACCATCACAAATGACAATGGCAAAACTAATAGAGAACTACTTTCCTTATATAACATTTATCCAAAGCCACAACATTTGCCTAATCATAACTCGTAAAGTTGTCTTGTTGCAATGTATTGAATTTCTTGCAAGATTGTGTTTAGTATAACTCAATATAGACATTTATGGCAAAATGTTTTTTAAACAAATAATGTTTTTTTTTCAACTTGTTTCAGATTTTAGAAATAAAATAAAACCTTTGTTCACAAAGAATACTCTCAGCTGCTTAAACAGAAATTACACTTCAATATGCCAGCTCTTGTTTAGCTATTCATGATACTTGCCAAACCTAGCTTTTGAAGTAAAAAAAAATATGTATGTATGTACATTTCCAACATAATATGACAATTGTATTTAAAGAGATATGAGGAGAATAATTTGGCGAGTGGAAAGTTAAGATTGAAATCACTTGCACCTCAACCCACATGTGTTGCTTTATGACCACTGCCAAGTGGATCTTCTTATGTCTGACTTTTTCTGGCAATCAGATAAAAAAGGAAATCTTGGCAGCACCGGTGATTCAATTTTAATAATCCCAACTAAATAGCAGAGAGCAGTGAGCATTTGAATTAAATGCCACATTCAACACTGGCCAGTGACTCTGGGGATTTAAACACTCCTTATCAAATATAAATAATAGTATGCTGCCATTAAGCCACATGTGTGATTTAGATGGATGTGCCCATTAAAGAGTAGCTTAATGAAGTGTCTTTTTCTGTTCTCCAAAAGGTTCAGCAATAAAGTAAAATGAAGATCCATTTCTTTTCATTTATTACGGTTAAACATTCATTTAATATTTCCTTCCTTCTTCTTTGAGAATCAGGTAAGCTTTCAGTGGATCATTAAGACAATAAGGAGTCTGGATTGAGTCTGGGTCAATCACCACAGGGACCATCCTGAAAAGTGTTTATTGTGTATTTTATTAAGATTGTTGTTGACTTGTTTGCATCACACTTCTCAGTGATGACTCATTAGTGTTGCGACAGCTGTCAAAAACTCTGTTGAACAAATTTCATCCAATTGTCAATATAACCATCTGTTCTTCTTATTTCTATCATTAGACGTGTTTTTGTTTGTCCTTATGTGTTTTAACATTAGTATTCAGTCTGCCGCTGCCTTGATTAAACTCCTGGAGAGATTTATTTCAAAGGCGGATAATTACCAACATTATACCTAAATGCCGATTAGATGAGTATTTACCAAAATGTGCCATATAAGAACATCTCTGATATGTCACCTCTGTGGATAAGGTTTGGTTGAGTATTACCAGCTATCACTACTAAATTCAGGTAAGGGAAATATTGCTTTCCACTATGCATCAAAGAACAGTTAACAGTGGATCTAAATTATTACATTATTAGCTAAGTTTCAGGAGATATATTAATGTAGTAATTACAAATTATAGCTTTATTTATTATTTATTACTAATTCTACATACAAACTTATAGCCAATTATTGTTTTGTGATAAACAGCTTTTCCTACCATGTGTGGATTGTTGACCATACAAAAAGGGCTAAAAATTTGATTTTGAACAGTGAATTGTTGACGAGCCTGAGAAGACTCAGCTACTATGACTGTCAGACTTTAAAGAATAAGTTGTTTTAAAAATAAGCTGTTCCCACAAATTGTATCCTGTAGATTATATAGTATAGAACCAGGTGCCAGGAAGGGCTGATGAACGTGGCCATGCCTCATCAGCTGGAAACAATCAGCAAAAATGCTACAAGAAAAGATATACATAGAAGTCAGTGGCAGCAGTAACAGCAAGAGAGGAGTGCAAGAGGTCATCTTGTCAGCTGAACGTAAATACTATATAGAAACCACTGTAAATGCATGACCTCCCCTCTGAAAATATGTTTAACTATGTAGCAGTAATCCAAAGCAATCTAATTCTGACACATGATTTGAAACATTAAACAGGTCTAAAACCTCAAGTGCTACGATGCAGGGGGGCTCATTTCACAGACTTGGATTAAAACTAATCCTTGACGAGGGTATCGCTTTAAAACAGAGATCTCCACTGAAAGGGACTTTCTCTTTAATCCTCATCTGACATCATACTTCACCCTTACAAAGCTTTCAAAATTGTGCAAATATTTTTTACAGATTATTCTCCCTCTGTGACAGGTCCCATGTAATAGGACTGAGGGCAAACACAGGGCACATGAAAATGTTCATTTTTAATTCTGCACAAACCCCACTCACTGAACACACACATACACACACACACACACACACACACACACACACACACACACACACACACACACAGACAAACATGTACAAGGTCATATTAAAGAGTAAAAGTCTCCTTGTGGGGAGCCAAAGTGATGCATAAATGAATATAAAAAGTCCCTTGAACAGACATGTGTGTTTTCTTGTTTACCTTCTGCCACACAGAGTAATAAATTTGGACATTTGCTGTGAGTAAGCATATACTGCATGAGAGTGTGTTTGACATCCCCTCCAAACTACAGCATGTACACTCTGTCAAGTGAGTCTTTGAAAAGAACTTGTAAAGTATAGGAAACAAGAAGAGTGGATGCTGATAAAATGGATTTTACTTGTAGGTTTTCTACTGTCACACCATGTTTGTGTTTGAAGGAATCAGTAGGTATCTTCTGTTGTTCTTTAGTTCTTAAATATCCATTTTGGGAAGGAGATTTAGTCCAGAAATACTGACTGATATTCCAAATATTTCCAAAATACCTATTGGCTTTTATCCATATTTTTAGACCAATATTTTATAGTCTAGACACTGACTTGGCTTGGGAACCGAAGGGTTGCCGGCTCAGTTTCAGCACGGACAACAGTATGCAGCGTGGACTGGTAGCTGGAAATGAACTTGGTTCACTTAAGCAGAATACAGAATCCATGAAGCGGCTCTCAGGGCTGTCAATCACTCCACGTTCCCATGTCCATATATATATACTGTGTATCGTTTGTGGTTGTATTTCAGGGCTATATGTGTAAAATAGAATCCGGGTTTCTGATTATCTTGCATGCCTTTGTGTCTTTGAATGCTTAGGATCTCATTTGAAATTTTTAGTACCAACTGAGTGATCTCAACAGCTAAGGATAAACTCCATCTGATCACTGATAATGTAAAACATGATTGCTAATACAATATATGCTCTAAATTACCCAAATCAGAAGCTCACTTTAATTTCACCATTTTGCCTTCTTAAGTACTGTGTAACTTGTAACGTTGACGAAACACTGGAACATATGGCACAGGATGATCAAAAACGTCTTTACATGGCAACAGAGTAGTCTTAACAAACAGATGAAGAATGCAGTCATGTACACCACACACAAGCACATAAGCTGGATGATCTGTATTTTAGCTTTTTACTGAAGGTAACCATCAGTGTTCCCAGCAGTGTGAAGCCCTTCTTCATCGTCTCAGGATTTTCCTGGAGAAAACAGCATAAAAGAAAATGAGCACTTTGCTCCTCAGGAGCACAGTGGTTAACTACATCTGACAGAAACATAAGACCGAGGGGAAGTTGAGAGCTTGATGTCGGGCTGGCACGGAAGCAGAGAAGAGTATTTCAGCTGATGAAAGGGAATGCTTTAATACCTGATGGTACTAACTCTCTGTAATTGACCCCTTATGGCAGCTCTCTATAAGAGGATGATCTCCAGTGAATTGTAAGCGTTAACTTTTCTAGAAAGATATGTCGATTGGCAGAACGCAACAGGATGGGAATTCGACAGTGTGTGTGTGTGTGTGTGTGTGTGTGTGAGAGAGAGAGCGAGAAAGGGGTGGGGAATTTAAGAGCTTGTTGCTGCCTGTAACTAAACATGTCCATGTGTATCCATCTGTATATGTGTGTGTCTATATTTGTGTGCAAATGAAAGCAAGATCTGTCTATTTGTCTGTTTGTAAGACTATTGGTGCAATTGTCAAACATTTAAGGATTTACACTACAAAAAAATGAATCTTGCCAAACAGCATTGCAGTCACACCCCATACTGTGTATATATTACTGTGTTTTATCAGTAAATCAAGAAGGCAAAGAATTAAAAACAACACAAAAAAAACCTTTTTGAAAAAGAGTTGTATGAACTTTATGTTTCATTAAATAATACTGTCCATAAGCAGTTTACCTACAGTTGTTGATTTTGGAAGTTCCCACATAGTCAAGCATGAATGCACCATGACACAACATCATTAAAATTACTACAAGCAGTTTTTAACTGCTTATTAAACAATTAATTACTCATGGCTCTGCGACTTTAATAAGCAAACAAGACCACGAGTGAGAGGATTGGTTATTTCTGTATACTTATTCTTCATGTCTGACACCAGGTCTCATTCCCTGTGAAATCACAATTTATGGCACAGAGGACAAATGAGCTTATATTTACTTAATTTTCAGGGGCAATGTTTCACAGGGAGGAATATATTACCCAGTTAAGGAAAGGAACCAAGAAACCAGTGTTATATTTTGTGGTTATGGCTGGTGAAAGCAACTTTGTTCAACAGATCGAGAGAATTGTGGATAATTAAACAATGTTAAAATATAGTCCAGAGGAGTTGCTGGAATCCACTCTGGTCTTGGTAGTTTCATATTATCAGACTGTAGACTGTTTCATACTATTTTAGCTGCACATGAAGATACTAGTTTACTTACGTTGATGCACATCCACACTGTCACTCAGCCCTTCTTCTCCAGATAATTAACAAGGGATTTTATGAGTCACAATACTTGTGAATTTCTTCACACACTCACAACACAAGCACACAGACTGTGAGTTCATGAGTTCAAGGAAGCTTGGCACACCACTTTTTGAAGAAGCTATAAAAGAATCAATGAAACGACAATTATTAGATTTTTCCTGGAAAGCTTGCAGTTTCAATATCCTAATTGACATTGATATTGAAATTGATACTCTCTTTAATAAATGCCAGATAAGCTCTTACGGATTTATGAAGCTGTAGGTGCAAATGTCAACTCGATACCTCCTTGTTAGCACTCCATCCCAAGTTGAAAACGAGGTGAGAGGCCTCTCAGCAGGTTATCAAAAGATGGCAAAGAGGACAAAAATAGAACAACTGTAAATTAGTCACCTCATTAAAAGCAAAAGAGAGAAAAAGAATAACTTCTTATAAGTTCAGCCTCGCCAAGCAACATGTTTGTTCTTAGTCAGTGAGGGTCTCTGTCGGTTTGTGATTGTCGGAGGAATTCTGCGTTGGTTATGTGCAATTACTTAGTTGGCATTCAATAAAGCAGTGAAGCAATAAAGTGGCTTTGTGTTAATCCAAGTTTAATTCTCATGAATATTAGATCAAGAAGGGGGATTTCATATTGGGAAGATGTAAAATACTCACTTGAGATTCATTAGCAAGTATATAAAACTCGTGAGAGGAGGCTGTGCAGCTGTTTTCTTTGTGGGTGTTGCATGGATGCTCAGGTTGCCATGATTACTGTTGAACTTGATGGTCGTATAGTTTAAGAAGCTTTTTTTTTTCTTCATTTCAGTTAGTAGATAAAAACATAATTTTGACGCTGACAGACAAATCCATCCATTAAGAACCCGAAAAGGTCTTCTCATTCAGATAGGAATGAGAGAAGAAAGGAATGGACATGAAAACCATGAGTAAGACGGAGAGAGAAGCAATACACTGCAAAGTGAGCCCTCTCCAACACTGTTTGGTGATTTATCCTATTCCTTCTGCCCTCACAACCAAACACATCACACTCACAGCCTCCTGAGCGAGATCATCATCATATAATTGGTTTTAAATCAAGAGGAAGAGCTGAGATAATGCTTCCTAAATCGCATCTCTCAGCCAGGAGGGGGGCCCGAGGAGCCGACCCCGGGACAGTGAAGGGTGTTTTCTCTGCCATGCGCCTTAATTGGTTTATTTGTGATTTACCGAAGTGGATATTTATTGCATTCCAAGTCACAATATAAATCTCTATATAAGCAAAAGGGAAGTGTGTTATGGCACATGAAACAGTTCTGTCATCATGTACGGGAATGATGTTGCAAAATGTAATAAAACAGAGTACATGTCAAAGTTCATGCAGCATATGTACTGCCAGTGTTGTGGTAACAGTGCTAAGCATTAGTCATCCACCACACAAACACTTGTTCTGCTTTTGTTCCCAGTGAAGACAGTCAACGAGAAACTAAAGGGGCATTAAAAAAACATTCCAACATTGAATTGTATAAGGGCAGAGGATGTTGTTTAGCACAAGGGCTCATGAGCAATGTGACAACTGCAGGCAGGGTTCTGTGCCAGGAGCTTTACTAACAAAAATGGTAATTAAACTGAGGGCCATGAGTTAAATAAAAACTTAAAGTTGAAGTCTCTGAGTAAGCTGCCACAGCTTCACCTCAATTGGAACCTACCATGTGCCCATGTAAGCACGGGGTGAGCTAAACAGGTACAAGCAATAAAACAAAAGCCAGTAACAAACAAAACAGTTATCTAGGATATCTCGATTTTGCTGACATTCAACTTTTGCTATCCAAAAGTTAAGTACTCGCAGGTATTCTCCAACTTTGATAAAAGGGTAATCGACTGCAGGTGAGTTTCGCCCTTTCTTCCGCAGCTTCAGCGTGTTCTGACACTCGGTGCTTAACGATCTGATTATGCACACCTGTTCAGTGAATGAACAAATGAGCTGAACCAACACCACAAGCAAAAAATGAACACCATACATCAACGCAAGTAAGTGTGACTCTTTTCACAGGCATAATGCTGCGGAACACGTACAAACAACTGAAACAGGTTGACGTTCCCTTTTTTTGCATATTCTAACAGATGAATTTAAATAATAAGTATAACTTAACTTTAAGACTGCAAAACAGGAAATGTTTGTGTAGTTTTACAAATATGTAATAGTACGTTAAAGGTTCGGATTAAAGCATTTTTTTTTTCAAGTTGTAGCATGTTTTAAAGCTTTCACATCCATGGTAGACTGGAAAATCGAGACAAGAGGCTCTTGGTGTTTTCAGCTAAATTTTAAACCCTCACCTCTGGTCCGGATACATGCAGTCAAAAATTAGCCTCCTTCACAGGGTGGGCGAGCTCAGCCTTACCCCTAAAATATACAGGATGTCCAACGGCTCCGCTCCGGAACAATTGCATACTCAGCCGTCCGCCAACTCACACATAATCCGTTTGTGATGCGCTCAGGTGCGTCTCCGCTAGCCTCCAGAGCGTTGCGAGAACGCACAAGATCTCGTGAATTCACACATAATCGCGCGATATTGCCGGCTGTAGTCTCTTTGACTCCTGCAATGGCATTCCACGCCTTTTTACTGGTGTCCTTATAAAAAGGATGTGAGGTGTCATAAATGACACGCATGATAACCACTCACCTGTTGACTTCAGGTCGGCCCCGCCCATTATGACGTGTTCTTGTAATGAAAATCTCTCTCCGCGGTGAACACGGAGTATTTTATTTTGAAAATAAACCAGGGTTTTATTTTGTATTTTGTAGCAGATTTCCTTCCCCGCACGGTCTGCTCTGTGCTGAATTTATGCGGCTCTGTGCTGAATTTATGCGGCGTGCTCTGGCGTCCGTAAAAATAGAAGCTCTGCGGATCTGTTGCGGAGGGCTGCCAGTCGCCGCAGTCGTTCCGGAGCCGTGACGCAGCGGGACTGGAGACTGTGTGAGCTGACACATTGACTAACATTGAAACGTATCGGTTCCATCGCCGTGACGGAGCCATTCCGCATGCAGTGTATTTTAGGCTTTAGAGACGAGGTGCTCGGAGAAGCTTGGAGTAGAGCCGCTGCGCCTTTCTGTCGTTCATGACTGTACCAACAAACCACAAGTAGCAGGATGGAATACAATGTTTTGCACAATGTTCTAACTATTGTTTTGCTAATGCATTTACATTTTGAAACTTATGTATGGAAATAATAATACAGGTTCACTACAAACAGTTTAAATGCTGTCATTGCACAATCTGGAACAGCATGCATTACGCACCCATCCTGCACAGTTATTCATGCTGACCTTTGAAAAGAGCACTACGCCTCTACAAAATACTCATGGAAAACAGTTGAGGAAAAAAAGAAGCCTTCTACAATGGCCAGTTGTGACATGAGGTGACATTAATTTTGTCCTTTAAATGGGTCAAAAACCAACTTTAGGTCTTAGATCACCAAACTACACAGGAAAAAAAAAATCCCTGTGAAGCATCCAGGTGTATAATTTCATCTGTCCTTGTTCTGTCAGTGGTCCCAGCTGAGGGTGCTACTGGTCAGCATGTCCTGTCCTAATTACTCGGCTAGCAGGGAGGACCACAGGCCCAGATGCACTGGGACTCTTCAAGCGCTGGAGAAAAGGTCCCAGGCCGCTATCTGCACAAAAATACACAAATACCAACAAAGACGCACTATACACATACACAGAGACAGACACACACACACACATATACAAACTCCAAACAACCTGAGCAGAGGTGTAAACTCATCCAGGTACCAGAACTGCATTTTTAGTCGCACAGATATGTATGCACGTATGCACAAACTCACACAGGCAGAGAGGCCCATATGTAGTGGGACTGTGTATCCTTCCAGGTCATTAGCCCCTGACTGTCAGGGTGAGCTGAGGAGGTGGAGGTGACATGTCGTCTCCAGGTCTGCCAGATGTGCTGCTGACACTGCAGACAGACACAACACTTTTCACACACAAAGTTTGTACTGAGGGCATCTCCTGCACGGTAATGGAATCATCTCTTTCTTTGAAGTGTATTCAGATACACCAATACGGGATGAACACTTCATGAAAGTCTGCCAAAGGTATTTTTGGCAAAAAAAAATAAAGATAAGAGCAGAGAAAAACACTCAGCATTTGTCACATTAATATTAAATGTCTTTAATATATTTCAATTAAAACTTTAGATCTGTGTCAATGTTGTTTCTGCTTTGTCTGCATTTTGATCTCAACTCTCTGTATTTTGCAAAATTGTCAGTGTTAATTCTTTCTGAAAGTCAACACTGTGTCACTGCTTATGAACGTTTACACCCTTCCAAGCTTTTGATAGCTTTCAACAAGTGAACCTCAGAGCCATTTCAGTTCCATGAGACGACAAGCAACACTCCAATTCACACTTGTCATCTCCAAACAATTGCTACTGAAAAATGCTGTTAATGAAAAATCAACACCTATGATATAACACTGGATAATTTGTTGTGTTGTGTGGATGTGGCCACATATTGAAAATAAGCCATGAAGTTAAATTGTGGCTGTAAGAAATCTAATAAGTCATTTATACACTTTCCAATGTTCATTTTTTTCCCCTATAGATGAACAAATGTGCTACTGCTGGCTAAAATCTCTTTTCAAAACAGATCCCTCATCTAAAAATGACTCAGCAGGCTGAATGATTATATCATAAAATATTTTAACCTCGGGTCTTGACAACGTTGTACTTTAAACAAACAAACAACAATGACAGGTTGGGTGTTTTGAGCTGATTTCATTTGCCATGTACGTGCAATTGATCCCACACTCACTCCAAAACAGGAATTTAATGTTTTCCACTGAGGTAGTGTTTGTCATGTTTTTGATGAGACCTTAGCATAGATTAATGTGTGAAGTGAAGTGTCTGATAGAAAACAAAAGGTGCAACCTTCTCAAGGACAAAAATTGAGGCATGGTGTCTCAGGTTATATATATTAGGTATATATCAGGTATATTGACTCAATATATCTGCACGGCAATGTGTATGTGACTCCATCAATTATATTTGGATCCAAAGATTTTGAGACCACCTGCTTCATCATTTAACATGTGTCGAATGACGCAGCAAGACCAAATGTGAATTGAAAATTGCTTCTGCCTAACATGCTGCCTAAAACCTCTAAACACCTGTTATAGAAGTGTGTATTTATGAATTATTTTGCACGTCACATTCCACCATGAGTATTGATAACATGATTGTCCAATGTAGCTCAGTGCAACGTTCAGTCAGGAAGGCTATCTTCATGCCTCATTCATTCTCATTTCTCTCTCTGCCTCCCTCCGAATTAATCACTGACTACAGGCGTTTACTCTTTCTGTAAAACCAGCCAGATTTTATCACAATCTCCATCAGCCGATTATGTTGTTACTGTTAAATTTTAAATCTTTTCTCCCCCTCTGTCATTTCAATGTAAAATCATTGGCCATCCCATCTCCATCACAGTCACTTCAAGTTTATCATATTTAGTGTCATGGTTATTTTTTTATTCAAAATAAAATCTCTCATAGTTGAACTGTCTCAGGTATTTGGGTATTCTGCTGTCATGGCTGAAAGATGAGAGCTTTGTTTTCAAGTAGTGAAGAGGAGTGACAATCTTCTGGTTTCTATTTTCAAATCAGACCAGTGAATGCTCCACTCATAAAGAACACTTCGAGTTGTCATGGCACCAGACCTTGTGGATAAGTCTCAACAGCTTAAGCTTTTACTAAGTTTTGTAATTAACAAATATACAGTAAAGTTAGTCAAACCTGCAACATTTCTGATGCCAAACCAATACACATACAGAACGAGATAGAAGTATATGCCCAAAAAGTTGGCATGCTCCTGTTGCAGGACAGTGTAGGAAATGAGAAGAGGCTGCATGGGGAAAACAGAGCTACCGGTGGAGGAAATTTGGCAAAGTTGTACTCTGGGCTTCATGCTGCTGCCTCTGCTCTGGAGCTAAGTTGGCTGGTGTGAAAGGAAGGACAGCCAAATCCCCTAACCCAGAACAAATATGTCCAGTTAACTGCACTACACTGCAAAAAGTGTCAATGTGGACCACTTATTTTAACTTGAATTCAGGCTTATAGCCGAAGGAAATGTTATGATTTAACTTTATGAACAAAAAACTTTATCATAGAAGTAGGTATGGCATTTTTTAAGTTTAAAAAAAAAACTAAAATTCAAATATTTTAATGTCCTATGCTTTTTTTCTCAGCTACTAAAAAGTTTGTATCTATACTTTAAAATTAAGGTCAAACTAAATAGATTGGACCAGCTGCTTCAAAATAATTTGATCACCTCCAACTATTGCAGTATGTTCAGTTCTGGTGCTGTTTAAGGAGGTTGCATTTACAATGTGATTTCACCTCTTCAGGGCACATTTAAATTACTGTAGTCTGTCATACATTCTCATAGATATGCCTATTTGAAGCAAACAGATTGGCAGAGCAGAAACTTTTATAACTGTTAGTTTTGCACCATTTGGGGCTCATCAGTACTTCTTGAGGGGAAGCAACACATTTGCTATTTCATATGTGATAAATCAATTTAAACTGAACAGATACAAATGTGGTTTGTGTTTCATATACTTTAACTCCTGTGTACATGACTCATTCTGCCCCCCCTGTTGCACTTCTCATTTGCACAGTTGATTTCACCTCCCCTCGTCAGGAAAATCAGCAGAGTTGGAATTAATTTTGCTTGACACAACAGTCAGAAGTAATAAACTTTGTAATTTTAGACTTGTTTCACAGTCATTGTCAAGTCTCGTTTTTGGCTGTGAACACTGCCAACTGTGAAATATTATCTTTGCGTGTTGATGTTTCCTCAATCCCGAGGCCACGATTAGAATATTTCTGAAAAAAGGCGTAATGGTAGAAGCATGAGACTGAGGGTGTAAAAGAGCAACACCTTCAAAATTTGTGGTGCAACACACTCCGTATGCAAAATCTGAACTTGCATGTGCGCACACACACACTCTAGACAGGAAGACAACAGGCTGTTTTCACAGTCGTCACAGGCATGAACAAAAAACGTCTACAGAGACCCACCTAAGATACTGAGCATACACACACAGATGCACAAACAGAGAAACACTGAGAGTTTGAGAGAGTCATTGACTTTATCCCCAACTACACCTCCCCTGTCTCACACACACCTGTGCAGTTGTACACAAACCAGTGAGGTGTGTGTCTTTCTCCCTGGTGTTTGTCAGGTCTAATTAAAGAGCGAGTTGCTCACCAGAGGGGTTGATGACACATAAGGGTGTTTAATTAATATTCGAAAGAAGCTACAAGCCGTGGCAGTGTTACGGGACAGGCTGCTGGAAAAGCAAGAGAGGGGAGAAAAAAGGTAGTAGAAAGAAGAAAGAGGGTTATTTGAGGACACTTACCAAACATGAAAGATCAAAATGAAAAAGAAGTGACAAACATTGTTGGTGTTATCTCCAACCTCTAGTACTCCCAGTAGTAACCATAGACAGCGTAAAAATGGAGGTCTATCCATGACGTCACCCACAGGGGTCTGAAGAGCCGAATCTCAGAATGGGGTAACTCTGGCCGGAGCCATCTTGGCAGTCCTGCCTCTACCATGGGCAAAGACATGGCACATCAGTGGACCTGGTGGGCTGAATGATGCCTGGGTGCTCAAACAAACCACCTGTAACAGCACCCATCTGTCAATCAAAGCAGTCACGCTGATAATTATGAATAACTTTGATACTTAATATTTGATTTTATTTGTTGCCGTGCTCACTTGCTGTGTTGTGCTGTGCTGTAGTACAGTTGTATGAGTAGGTTATTGGACTCTAGGTTAGTGGAGACTAATTTTACCACTGACAAACTCCATGCCAAGTTCAGTCAGACTTTTCTCCAAAATTCATTTTCAGTACAGTTGTCACAAACATGAATTTGCTATAAAGACCAAGGCTGAAAACATGTTTTATTTCTCTCACAACTAGCATGTTAATTCAGAGATATTTTGTAATGTTAGCTAGCTAGTTGGTACCAAGTGGAAACCTCTGTGGCTGTGAAGTGAAGCCAATGCAAAAGTGCCAAGAACTGCAGTTTCTTGAACGGCTACTTGAGGCTGGCTATAGAACAGAAGTCAGTCTCTATAAGTCCTCATATTAAAATGTCCAACCTTACAGCAGAAATTTACATTATAATATTATTATCTATAACTAATTTTCCCGTTCATGACAACTGTATTGAGTTTGAATTTCTATACAATTTGCTTGTTCAGATTATATTAAGACTTAGAGTTATGCATATTTAACAGTGTGGACACTTTGATTGACAGGTGGGTGACGTTACAGGTAGTTTGTTTGATCACCCAGGTGTCTTTCAGCCCACCTCAGCTCCACCCACGATGCACATCTTTGTCCATGTGTAGATTACCTGTTAGGGGGCAGAGGCAGGACTGTCAGGATGTACCTCATTCTGAGTCTCATAACGGCTTTTATTGGTGACATCATAATTATTACATTTTAGATTACATTCAGATGTATAAACAATTTGCTGTATTTAAAGCAGCATTTTTGGGGGGGGGACTAAAGTAAGTCCTGGCAAATTATAGATTATACATCAGCAAACAACTGCCCACTTGCAGACATGCAGCATCATTAGCATTCAGTTAAGTGGCTAAAAAGCTCTGCAGAGCTGCAGGTGGGTGATAATTTTCACTTAGTTTGTAACTACAAATGGCCGCTTTCACTACACATGTAGTCATTTGAGCCATTCAAAACACTGATTAGTAGAGCTTTAAGGTTCAACACTGAGCAGTGTCGTGTTTGCACTTGACATCAGGTGCAACTTAGAGACTTCAAGAAGCCTTATTGATGGTTGGAGCTTCCAGCTTCATTGAATGCAGTAGAAGTAGAAAAACTAAAAGTGAGCAAGGTGTAATTGGATGTCGGGAGAGACCAAAGGGAGCGACGAAGGAATGAGAAAAGGAAGCAGAGAGATTAAATTAAATGAAAAACAAGCAGCAGAAAGAGAAGGGATGAAACAAAAAGAAAAAGAGGGAAAGCGTGTAAAATCACTCATGACCAGCAGTGCAGTAGAGGAAACTGTGTGGTATGGCAAATGAATTGTTCTGCAGGAAGCATTTTCATTTGATTGCACACACAGCACAAACCCACTGGAGGGGAGCTGGAGCTGCTCGCTGTGCGTGTGTGTGTGTGTGTGCACACGCACGCTGGAGTACTTACAGTGCTGTGGTTGCTTATAGCTTGGGATGAAGGGGTGACCTAACATTTTACAGCCACCAACTCTCCTTATGATCAAGTACCAAACAAAAAGATCATTTATTCATTGTTTTTCTTTTTTTTCCAAAGGAGCAGCATGAGCAGAAGTTCCTGAGTGCTTACTTTGTGATTCAACAAAAATACTAACAAAAAAACATTTTATGCTACATACTACACTATAGATCACCAGTGCACATAATTCAAGGCAGCAATTAAGTTTCCTTGTAAACATAATTGTCAAAGCAAAATTAGTAGCATGTACACCTCATTTCTCGGAGACAGAGTTGGTTATTTTCCACAGAAACTCACACTCACAACTGTCTTTTCCAGCGGTCAGAGCAAGTAAAAGCTGCATTTTTAGTCATTCTAGCAGCATGGCTCTGGGGATGGCAACATCCATTGGTTGTTTGGTTCACCACTTTGGTTCAGCCTGAAATATCTCACCTCTCAACTATTTGATGGATGAAATGTTGTACAGACAATCATGCCTCCCACCACTTTGGTCCAGACTGAAATATTTCACCTCTCAACTATCTGATGGATGAAATCTTTTACAGACATTCATGCCTCCCAGAGGATGAATCCAGCTGACTTTGTTGTTTCTCTAACTTCTCCTTGTTTCTCTTACCATCAGCAGGTTGACATGGTCCATGGTCTCCAGTCGATGAACCCTACTTACTTTGGTGATCCCCTGACTTTTCTTTTTATGGCACCATGAAGTTGACATTCATGGTTTTCATTTTCTATTCAGTTTAGTACAGAAATTTTCATCATCAGACTTTTCACTTTGTCGCCACCATCAGGTCAAATCGTAATTTGGTAACCTTGCAAGGTATTTATGGATCCATCATTGCCCCACGAGGACTGACTACGTACATCTACGGGCATAGGTTAATGCAGGTGTGTGTGACAATAGTGTGAGAATTGGGTATTTGCCCATGGTAGCTACTAAAGAGGTTAGCATAGAGGCTGCTAGCATCAAGTACCTGACCTTCTCCAAACAGTGAGTTTCGGGTTAACAAACCATCTGGTATAGTCAGATTAGTAATTTAGTAAAATAGTAAAAATCACAAATGTCATTCTGAATGCACCATAGACATCTTCAACTGTCTTGTTTTGTCCAACCAATTTATTATATAATAGATAATAAATGTGTATATATATATATATATATATGTAAATAATGTATTATATAATAAACTGTTAAGAAATGAATTGTGCTGGTAAGACAGACTTCTAAGGTGAAAAATTAAGACGTTAAGAAACACTTCTGTACTTTTGTACGTTTTATGCTTTATATGCTCTGTGTGCCTGTTGATGTGTGTTTTGTGCTTTATTCTCGCCTCTGTGCGGTGCTTATGTAACAAAAGCCACAGAGTACTTAATTAAATTTTGCTGGAAAAAAAAATCTCAGAAAACCAAAGACATGTCTGATGGGAACGTGCAAATTACATACTACAAGTGTTTTTAGTCAGTGGCATGTTGTTCCTGCTTAGCCTTGTCTCCGTGTCTACCCTCAGGCCTTTAACTCTGATCACTCCCAAATGTAATGCTAATGATTACTCGATTTATTTCGATTTTCAAGGTTTGTTCCTTTTTTCCTTTCTTGCCAGATAAGTAGGTACAGTAGTTTGTAGCTCAAGAAATACAGTTTATACCTTTAATTAATATATTTATATATCTTTCCTCTTTGCTGAAACAAAGCTTCATGGGATATTAAAGACAGTGTATTCATTGTTTGTTGTTTTTCCAGAGGGAGAGCTTTTACAAAAGTAGTATATCATATCATATTTTTCTTGATAATTGGTGCAAATAAAAACTTCAATTATGTTTATGATGCCTACTGAACATCCAGTACTCTATACTACACACACTACACTTATAGAAAGGGACTATGCACTACACACACACACACACACACACACACACACACACACACAAATGCTTCAAAGTTTTTCTTCCAACAACTGTCTTGTACACACACACACACACACACACACTTGGCAGCTCTGCCAGGAGGCTTTGAGTCGCTCCATCCTCCTGTATAGCTTTATTTGTTTTGTCATGAAAGCAAATTTTTGAAAACTGACACTTGCCGTAACGAGCATCTGTTTTCACCATCTGTGGGGTATGCAAATTAAGCCAATGAATATTCAGACAGGACTCAGTTTAGAGGCACAAGTCCTCAGGCTTGCTTACAGTTGGTGGAGAGAATCATGTGGACCAGGGAGAGGGGGGGTAAATCTTCATACCCCTGCACTCTCCACCCCTCTATCGTTTCTTTTTCAGTTTAAGCGGGCATATGCTAAATCAAAGCTCTGCTAATTTGGAACATTTTATGAGCTGACAGACGTGTGTGCTTTTTTCGTCCACTCCCATGGACATCTGATATACCTGTCCTTTGTGCAGAAGACTGATTTCCTGTTTCCTCCCACTGTGCTGTCGCTCCACTTCTCTCCCTATCACCCTCTATTTATCTCCTCACTCTCTGACTGTCCGCTATTTGTCTTGACTCTCCACCTTCAGTTTGCCACCTGTGTTTTCTCCTTTTTCCCTCTGTGCTCTGATGTTTCACCTGTTTTTTTTTCCTCAATTCTTTGTTTCCGCACTTTCTGTCACCTCTCGTTCCCTCTCTCCGTTTCTCTTTCTCTAACCCTCCCACTTCATTTCCATTTTTCCACCTCTCCTCCTCTGTTCACTTTCTCCCTACAGTGAGGGCATTCAATGAATAATTCAAAAGCGTTGCAGGATGATAATGGGAAATTAGAGGTGAGACTGTGTAGCTTGTGTGTGTGTGGTGTGTGTGTGTGCAAGATTAGTTGATTCATTCCAGCCAGGAGGCAACTGTAAGGGGCTCTTTATCCATATAAATGATGTCAATAAAGTGACACTTCTGTTTAAAGTTGTGATGTGAGGACGAGTGACAGGCGATTTAGTCATCTCAGGCTGATGGAGTAATGATTGCCGCTTAGTTGTTATGTCAACATTTTTGCTGAATTCCATTAGGTCCTTTCAGTCAAAGCTGGTTTAAGGGGAAGTTTAGCAAAAAAGCAAAACAAAAAAAAAAGCCCTTCCTGTCCTCTGATACCAGAGAGAGGACACCCTGAAGGGCTGCTATAGTTCAAGTGATGCTATAGACAGTTTAATTCATGTTCTTCCGTATTTCTGGTGCCTTTATTTCCACTGATTCATAACGTTTGTTGATTTTGGACACTGATTGTGCTTTATTGCTTAAATGTGCACCCTCTTCGTTCCCAACAGGCATGTACATTCTGCAAAGCCACTATTAGTCAAAGTACTTTACTGAGAATCAGAAACTGAGGGTGAAAGCAGCAGTTTCCATTTTGAACTCTCTCATTTAAATTAAAAATGTTTTTTCACTGTTCACACCAACCCTGACCTACAGTGTGGCCAGTTCAGACACGTCTTCTATTATTTACCCTGCAGAATTTCACCCTTTAACATAAAAAAAAATCAATAGTGTGGGAAGTTCACTGTCAAACTCTATGACATCTCGGTCTCTGCTGCTTTATGCTCAGCACTCACAGATCTAGCCTCGTACTCTGCAAAACAGCTTCTGGTCAGGAAGTTAAATCCAGCCAGGACCTCCTGGTGGTCCTGTATATCCTTGCTCTGAAAGGAGTGTTGTCTGCTGCAAGAATTCAGGTAAATGTGGTTCTCTTGTGGCAACATAAAACATAATTCATGTACCTAAAATGAGAAAACTTGAAGAAGCTGCTGAAAGTTATCAAATAGTTTAACCACTTAAAAATTCAAATAATGTCTTCTACCTATTTAATAACATTTTAGTGATTGCATTTATGATTAGATTTCAGTTTATCAGACTGACTGTATGTACAGCCTCCCTGCTCTGTGACTGTTGATGTTCACAGATTGTGTCTCTTCTGTCAGCACTCTCATTCACATGCTGTTTTTATTGTTGTTTGCTACCACGCTCCAATCGAAGCAGTGAGTGTGAACCATTTTGTTTAATTGTGCGCACAAGTCTAATCACCCTGCAACCCTGTCACAAAACTGACAAGAGTAATCTATTTCTGTTAGATTCTCAATTGAAGACAAATCTCTTTTAATGGATGCTCTGAAGTGCTGCTGTTTTTGTTTTGTTTTTTTGCTTTGCAAATGTTTTGTTTAATTGCGCATACAGGTCCCTACCCCTAACCTACCCTGCTCCTGAATTATCCCAGTTCCCAAAGGTGACAACAGAAAGTATCTCTATCTGTTTTTTACTCTCTGAATGGAAGATAAGTTTCCTCTATTGGCTGCTTTTGAGTGCTGCTGCTGCAGGCGAGCTCATTCACGCTCCTTCAGGGCTTCATTTAACTAACTAACAGTCTAAGCCGTGCAAATCCATCCAGCTGGAGGTGAACGGCAGAGCAAGCAGCTGTCAGATGCAAACTGGCCTCCATCCGACTGAATCCCAGGGCGGCAACAGCAGCAGCAGCAACACTGACAGAGAGGGACTGTCACAGAGAAATTGACCAGGGGGGCATTGTGACACTGAAAGGCAACTTCAAGATAGAGGTGAGGTGGGGATGATCATCTATGTTTACACTGTCATCAGTGTGCGATGTGCAGGTGGTTCCAAGCCTTGACTCTCCTGTTTATGTCCACCTCAGTCAGTAAACTACATAGCATATTGGCATAAGCAAAGCAATTTTACTATTTTAGATTCAAGGCTACATAATCCAGGTTAATGGGCATCTGACACTGCATGAATCAGTCTGACTCAGTTCAGAGAGATCTCAGAACATGAAGTCCATCTATCCTACATACATGAGGTAACAAAACATCTTTTCATTGGTCTTTAAGATTCTAAATGCTGACCATAGACGGGAGACTATGCACCTTCCATATGGTTTTCAACAGACAGTGTATGCTTAATTATGAAGAATGCAGAACTGAGACAAACAACAACAGCAGAGCCCCACCAACAGACTGACACTTCTTATTCTCTTTGGAGAACAGCCTGCATGTAGATTTAAAAGAAGTCAAGATACTAGACACATGACCAGCCTTTCGACTAGTAATTCTAATAATACTGCATGATTTTACATGTTTGGAGCCTGATGCAACCACAACATTGACAGTGAATAACCAGTGATGATTTATGATTTCATACCCAAAGGCCAATATTCAGATATCTCCTCTTTGCTGTGTGATACTTCTCCGGAAATGCATACTTCTGCATACTCAACATTGTACCAGCAAATGTACGTCTGCAGCTGCACACGAACGATGCATGGTCTGTCATCATAAGAGACAATGATTTTTGACAAGCTGCTCACATCTATCACATATCTCTTTTCTGCTCCATGCATCGTCTGTCTTCCTAATAAACTTTGTGTTTCCTTCCATTTTGATGCCTCTGCTAACCTCAGAGAGGTCAAACAAAGATTCAGCTACTGTCTTAGGATGATGACATCACACTGAAGCAGATGAGACAGAGACATCTGTCAGGATACAAGGCTTTGGCTTCAGGGTAGGAACACTCACACATACACACACACACACACACACACACAAACACACACACACACTTGTCCTCAGAGGTTCAGCCCTCAGGTGATGGAAAGAGAACATTACTCCCTACTCCACTGTCTCAGAGCCAGAGCCTCATCCATTCTGGCATAAAGATACACACACACACACACACATTTTCTCTTTTTGTGTTTCACCTTCTCTCACATCCACTTTGTGTCCTCAGGGGGGAGAAGTTCCTATAAGACGTCTATAACGACCCCTGGATGAGCCTCTCAGGCTTCCATATCTACTCTCTGTCCCATAAAGCTGAGGACAGCTCTGACAGAGAGCCGGGAGTCACCGCAGGCCTGCTGGATGCACTCGTAAAGAAACCTGGCAGCGCTACCTCATCACTACCAGAGTCAAAGCTGTGAATGCAGCCATCATTTAAAGTCTCTTCTTTTATACCTGCAATGCTGGAATACAATGGCCTGCACTGCTGTCGTAAACAGAGTCTCATTTACCATTACAGGAGATGTTTCAAATCCAAAGTCTTTCATTCTAAAAAGAAATGAAGGTTAAAATAGGAAGAAATGATACACTTCATAATTGCATTTATTTACTTAAGTGCTTTTCTAATTTCCATTTTATTTTCTAGCTCTAGTGACCCAGTTTACCCACAAAAATCTAAAAAACTAAATTTTATTTGATCAATAATCAATGAAAAAGATTATGAAAACTCCCACTCGACTGCATGTGCCCCATCACCTATTGAATATCCTACTGAACTAGACAGCAAGACAAATGATATAAAATGCCCCATACATTAAAACCTGACTTCTGTGAGAGAGGAGAGCCAAGAAAAAAAAAGAACACACATCAAGATATCATTCATTCCCTGGTACTACAATCATTGCAATTCAAATTTACAGCAATCCTCCTCTGTGCCAGGCACCATTCAGCGTTCATGTACCAAAGCTTTCAAAGTGCATCAACACTGACCTCTGAGCTCACCATGGGGATGAGCATCAGAGACCGGCAAAAACCAAATCTCTCATATTTTCCTCTTTCAAGGTCATGATTTAAACATAAAACCGCCACATGGGGGTATTTCTGTACCAGAAAAGAGATGAATATTCATGCATCCTTGGTCTATCTGTCGGAGCAAAGTTCATCAAAACGTGTCAGTAATTAATCTAATAAGCTAAAACATGATTTTACTGGACAGTACATTAAGTCTTTCTTTTTCCTTTTTTTTTTTTTTCCAGAGTGAAGTAGTGGCAAGGGGCCTGGTTATTATTATTCAAGAGGATATTATTCATCATTTTAAATCTTTAAAGCTTTTAGATGAATACAGATGAGGAGACCCCGATGAAACTGTGGTCAAAAACTGCCAATCCTGACCGGGATGCAATACACTGCAAAAAAAAATGTCCCCATCTTGACATTATGTTCTACTGGTACTTACTGCACAGAGCAATTACACTTACTGACCTGTCCTGTTTCCAAAGCAAATTGAGTTTGCACATTTAAAATTCTTATATAATTAAATATTATTATGTAATATATGGTGTGATTGGTCAATGGTCAATGTTTGTCTTGTTTTAAGATATTTTTCTTTGCCAGATTGCAAATCTTGCTTGGTATCTAATAATATTACTATGATAATAATAATAATAATAATAATAATTAGGCAAACACATTTTCAATAGGAATTGTCTGACTGAAATATTCAGATTTTTATGGATATGTTAGACTGTATTTCTTGACTGTATTTTTTTGCAGTGTAGTGTTAATCTTCCCAGTTCTGGAACAGTGGTAGACTACATGAGTCATAGGTCCCACTTCATATTTTTAATGATGCAAACATCATTAGCACTTAGGGGTGTTTAAATAAAAAGCTATGCCCCAAGCGCCCAATGAAATTAGACAAATATCCGCAGTCAGCTCCTGAAGGTATTCTTCCTCTTGTTCTTTAATAATTCTCTCTTTTTCCACCTTTTTAGCTCGTTTACCTTTCTCTTCTTTTTTAATGATTCACTGTAAAATATTTTAATGGGAATGAGTGGAATAAAATAATATTTCATCACTCCCCAGTACAGCCCCAAAACAGTTGGGTTCCGTTTCAGTTTCAGAACTAAACATTTAAAAATAAAAAGTCACTCTAAATCGTGCTCACAAAAGCAGGGCAGTGTTTTAACTGATAAAATTCCTCAGAATTCTTTATTTCTCCTTGTTTGAAGAGTGTTTTGTTGTAACCTCTTGTGAGTCATTGTTATCTTCTCTGATAATGTTGAAAGCAATCTAAACCACGATGAAAGATAATATCCACTTCAGTTCCTACTCACACACACTGAATATAACTTTAAGCATCCTCAAGTGTACTGGCCTAAAAAAAATGGCGTCTAACTTTACAATACAAGGTGTTACTAAAAACTTTGTGGCAAATGATGGACAGACTCTAAAACTCCTTTCAAACTAAATGTGACTGGATGGCAAATCAGACTCTAACGCAGTGTCACTAAATAGGTGCTAAACAACAGTGAATGAGAAGCCTTTGACCAAACTATTCAGTAGTAGTTAGATTAATCACATTTTAAAGCGAAAAGAAAACACGTTTTAAATTGAACTAGTTTCAAATGTTTTACAGTGTTGTGTATTTTTCTCCTCCTCTGCTCTTACCCTCCTCTCTCCTCCACACATTCTCCTATTTATATTTACTGAGGGACTCCAGCAGGTCCATTACTAGAGGTCAAGACACTATGCAGGGAAAGAGAGATTAACTCTTGGCAATTAGAAGTGAAATTCCCTGGCAATGTTTATTATCCTGCCCCCAGTCTTGTTCTGGGGCCCAGCTGGTGAAATATGGATGTACATTCAATATTTAACATGGGGATATCAAAGTGGGCCATAGCTTTAGAGCCAGAAAAGGGAAGAAAAATTAGGCAACTTTACCCGGGTTATTAGCAGGCATTACTCATGGGGGCGCCAAAAATCTCCAATTTCCTCAGTTTATTTCAGTGCATCAATGTTAGCAAAAACTCAAAATTTGGGATTCATGAATTAATCAAGATTTTTGCTTAATGGACATTTTAAAGCTGGGATCATCCCAATAACTGTCAATCCGATTCACATGTTTAACCAAAGGATTATGCTTATTTAATATTGTTTTGACAATCATGTTATAAAAGAAACATAATCGCTGCCTTGATTATATTCATCAGTAATATTTTTGTAGACTAGGAAGAGCTAAATTCATGGACCGTACGAGTTGGAGAATCGACTTTGAGAATCGAGTTCTACATATGGTTGGGTTTAGAAACCAACAGTGCTTTGGTTAAGGTTACAAAAAGAATAGGTTTTGTTGAACCTTGTTACACATCAAGTCTCACTGAAGTCACTGCAGAATTTTTGTAATAAAGCATAACTAAGTGATGTGGGTAAAAATCTTTTATAATGCATTAGTTCCTATGAGAAGATATTGTACTACAAGAGTGGATATTGAGAGTAGACAAGTTGTCAGTGAACATTTTACTGATCAAAGATTTTGGGACTTGGCCAGGTTTGTAATGCTGGCATCATTGTTACAGTGTTGATCAGGTGGACTAAGCCAGAACAGAGATGCATGGAGAAGGTGAGTTAAGTCACATTTATTGTAAGGAAAGAGAGAAGTGGAGCTGGAGAGGCAAAGAGAAGTTGTCTGGCAGAAACAGAGAGGTGACAGTGGAGGGCAGAGCCAGGCCAGGCTGGATACAGTAGATGAGAGTGAGTGGCGTGGGCAAGCTGGAGTTACCTTGGGGATTAGCAGGCAGGCGAGCAAGGAAGCAAGGCAAGATGAGGAATGATCCTGAAGCACAAGGGAAAGAAGAGCAGCGGCAGGCTCGGAATCAACACAATGAATTAATTTATTTAAAATTATTGTGGTTTGGGTTAAAATAAATGTCGAATTACTTATGCATCCAAGAATAACATGGCAGAGGTACCAGCATCCTAGTAGTGAGGGTCACAGGCGAGCTGCTATATTTGATGATTTGGGTATGAAACCAAAATTATAACCCAGATTAAGACTCCACTTTTACAGTGCAGTATGGGATTATTTCAGATCATTAGATACAGTATAATAATTCTTACTAGACATAAAGACAACACTACAAAACCTGATTTAATTCTGGTGTGTCCATCAGGTACTAAACACACCTCATTTAGATAATTACGTCACTGAATTCAGGTTATCAGGTGTGGATAATTGATAAAAACAGATAAAAACATACAAAACCACCAGTACTGTGATTTCATTTAGTCTTAATGGGACAATACAACCACATTAGAATAATTTAAATATACTATGGGGAGACAAATTGCAAAAAAATAACATTTAACTTATTATATATATATATATATATATATATATAATATATATATATATATATATATATATATATATATATATATGCATTTTAACACTCTTCCCATAGTGATTGACTTTCAACTCTGCGTTCCATTATTTATTTATTTATTTTTTTAAATTGCGGAGGTTAATGGATGAATTTATTCATGTAGTTCTTCTTTGTCACTCTTTTTCTGTCTGTCATTCGTTCTCTCCTCCATAGTCTCTCTTGTCCTCAGCACTTATTTTGACTCCTATGATGAAACAGTTCTTCAGCTTGTTGAAGGGGCGACTTGACACAGAATGCTTAAAAGGCACACAAAACTCTCCAATGTATAAAGGCCTATTTTTCCCCTTTATATGCACTTTTATGTGCATCTCTGTGTCTGTGTGTGCGTGAGCGCAGTTTTCTGTATAGAATATACTACAGACCCTTTCCAAAAAGTGTACTTATTTCCATAAGTCCATTAAAAAGGTTAAACTTTCATAGATTATAGATTCAGGGCCCACAATTTAAACGATTTTAAGTATTTGTTTATTTTCACATATTTTGGGCTTCCAGCTCAAAAAACCCATGAAAAAAATTACTTCTCAGTTTTTGCAGAAAAAAATAAATAAAAAGAAAGAAAGAAATTAGGATCACATCAAATCAATCAAAAGATGGTACTTTCTAAACGATATGTCAATGTTCAATACTTGGTTGGGAATCCCTTTGCCTTAATCACTGCCTCGATGCGCCATGGCTTTGGGTCACTCAGCCTGTGGCATTGCATGGGAGTTATGGAAGCCCAGATTTCCTTGATGCTTGCTGTCAGCTGTTTTTGGGTCTGGATTTCTTGATAATACCCCATAGATTCTCAATGGGGTTTAGGTCTGGCGAGTTGGCTGGCCAATCAAGCACTGTGAGGCATGGGCATTAAACCAGGTTTTGGTGCTTCTGGTGGTATGGGCAGGGGCCAGGTAACCAGGTTTTGGTGCTTCTGGTGGTATGGGCAGGGGCCAGGTCCTGCTGGAAGATGAAATCTGCATCTCCATACAGATCCTCAGCAGAAGGAATCATGAAGTCCTCTAAAACATTCTGGTAGAGACATTCTGGTAGACTGTTGCGGTGACCTTGGATGTAAGAAAGCAGAGTTTACCAACCCCTGCACCGGACATTGCACCCCAAATCATGACTGACTGTGGATATTTCACACTCTACCTCAAGCACCTTGGTTTCTGTTCCTCACCCGTCTTCCTCCAAACCCTTGGACCTTGATTCCCGAATGAAAGGCACACTTTACTTTCATCGGAAAAGAGGACTTTGGACCATTGGCCAACAGTCCAGTCCTTCTTCTCCTTGGCCCAGTTGAGATGCTTCCTACGTTGGCTCAGGCTCAGAAGTGGCTTGACAGTTGGATTGAGAGAATGAAAGGTTAGTGGGGATGGGGATCAAAACCCTCAGTGCTATGGACCACATCTATGCAAGATTATGTTACTGCATTAGATACAGCCTGGTACAAAAAACAGTTTTGGTCTCTGGAGCTAATTTCTACATTCATAACAACTGTACTGAGGCTGAATTTCTATTTAACTCACCTGTTCAGATTATATTAAGGCTTGAAGTTATGCATTATTAACAGTGTGACTGTTGTGATTGACACAGGTGGGTGGGGTGCCATCACAGGGGGCTTATTTAAGCAACCAGGCTTCTTTTTAACTCAGCTCAACCTACCCTCCACGTCTTTGTCCATTTTTGATTTAGTGAGGAGCCAGACGAGGCAGGACTGCCAAGATGTGTGTGTGATACCTTTTGGTTAATTCAGTTTTTTAATATAAAAAAATAGGATTCTCCAAGTGATATTCTTTTAATTTCGTTTTTTTATTATTATTATCATTTTTCTGCTAATTTCTATTTTCTAAGTTCTAAGTTTACTGCAGCAGTTGTAATACTTGACATTGACATTTCATGGCAGGAGAAGCATGGGTGTTACTAATAACATTAATGATAATTCAGTACCATGTAGGTGTGTGAGTCATGTCAGTGAAAATGAATGCCATTACTAACATTATTAGCAGCACCTGTGTATGTCAAGCCATGTCACGCCATGTGAGGAAAGGTCTCTGAAATGTACTTAAATGAAAACTTGAACTAAATGTAACATTCATCAACTAAAATTCAACATTGTACCTACCATATGAGAAAAGTACCACTTCCACAATCTTGCCAGATAGAAATGGTTTAACTTTGTTCAGTGGCATTGTGGGATCAGTCGGTATAATTATGTTTAAATTAACTGACAGAACCACTACCATTATTCTGTGTGTCTGTAAGGTGATCCAGCCACTGCCACCAGACCCAAGCAAACCCGGTGTGATACCAATTTTCCTCACTGATGTTCTTGCAGCTTTTCAGCTCTGTCTTGAATTCTATATTCTGAGAACCTTTTTGAGTTAGAGAGTCCAAACAGCCTGTAGTCCTTCTCAACAATCAGAAGCAATGTCACGCCAAGCCTGTAGTAATGCTACACTTTAAAAAAAAATAAATCTTTTAACACATAAGAAAGAGATTCTTACACTTAGAAAGTGCAAAATGGCAGTAGCTCTGATGACAAACTCAAAACGAATCAATCATTTTACATCTGTGCTTACTTTGTCTGCCATTGGATGCTAAGCAAGTAGAGTGCAGTTTGTTTGTTATAAATCATCTCTCTGTTCTTGCTGCTGTTAATGAGTGCAGTATCACAGAACTATTCAGTACATGTGCTGTAAAACCAAAACTGTCAGCTGAAAGAGACACAGAGCTGCACAGCTGATAGAATTCTCTTGAGGTTTGTTACTGAAAGCACCATTTGATTCATTGTTCATGTGAAAACTTTTGTTTTTTTTTTCATCTTGAGTGTCACCATTGTCCTAATTTATCATTTCATTTTTGCTGTGCGTGCCTTCCATTTTCATTTTGCATTGCTGTGTGGAAAATGTTCTATAAGTATGGATTTACTATGGCTATGTATTTGGATAGAATTGCAACACAGCTTTCTTGATTACAGCTGATAAAGCATGTTGATGATTAATTTTTACATCGAAGTCTTCACCTACAGAGTAGATATGCAAAAGAATCTACATTTTTTAGGATATATATATATTATAAATAAGATCTTGCAGCTCTTTAATGACATTATTTTACAGTCATGTACTTTGTCATCGTACTCTGTTCCACCTGCGTATATGTATAATATGTTCCTTCCTTCCATGCTGGTCTAATCCCTTTAGCTCTGCGAACTTCTTACCCACTGAAACAGATTTCTTGCCCCTAACATGTAAGGCAACATGCAGTGGCACACTATCTGTCCATAGCCATGTAAGCTCACACAGTCGTCCATGGCAGGTACACCACACTGTTTGCCCCCAGAAGATGGAATTACCCAGACAGCCATGGAGCGCTCCAGATGGGGGAAGAGGTGAATCGTAATGCTGTTTACATCAACACCATGCTGCCGCTACTGCCACTGCCTCACCACGCCAAAGATTAACTTAATCTCATGTCACAACTGTAGTGGAAACGATGCTTCCAGAAAGCTTATTTCAACAGAGGATTTTTCAAAAAGAAGGGGAGGGGGGAGAAAAAGCAGCTCGGACTTCTTTAAGTAGACTGTATCCAAGCGTAAAGTGAATTTCCTCCCACAATAAAAAGCGTGTAGATAGTGCTGCTCAGGTGGCGGGGGGCATGCGAAATAAATGCATGGCGTGTCTCTGTCTTTCTCTCTCTCTCTCTGCATTTCTTTTGTTCAGTGAAGATACAGACTCCTGTTTCCTGAATTTGCATTTATATTCCTACATCCTAGAAACCCAAATCTGAGTCAGTAGCTGTTGTCTTCTTGAGGGCACAGTGTTTTCCGGACAGTGAATAATCTAACCTAACCACTGAGTAATGATACAGCATTTGTTCACTGTTCCATCTTCTTTGCTTGTCCACAATAGTGCTCTTGCCCCAAATCTTCCTCTTCTTTTACTCTTGAATTCCTCTCAGCTCCAAAACTCATTTTTCCTTCATTTTCTTCAAACTTTGATCCTATTTCTGCTTCAGAATCTCATTCTGTCATGTCAACCACTTCATACGGTATATTCCTCCGCTTTCCTCCCTTTCCCTCATTTCTCTCCTTATTTCCAAACTATCTCCTTTTTCTCTTTACTCTCTGTCTGCTTCCCTTTACAGCTCCTCTACTTTCACCATCATACTGATTTCACCTCCTTCACCACTTCCTCTCCATCTTTGCCCTCACCTTGCTTTACAGCTCTCTCCCACAGAAACAGATGAAAATACTACTCCCACTCGTCCTTTCCCACCCATGAATTTTTCTTGCCTTTTACCAAACTCCAGGACATCGTAAGGCAGCCATTTATCACGGTGGCGGAGCTAAACCACGTGGCCCGAAAGTATTGAGGCGGTCATAAATCTGAGACGCGTGGGGGGGCATGTTTCAGTCTGTGCAGGAAAGGGTCAGGAAACATTCAGCACCATGTTCACCGTGACAGGACTGCAGATGGCATATAGAGTTTGGCTCGAATCCAGAGCTAATTAGTGGCATGTGAATTTTACCAAAGCATAAGCAGGAATCTGATCTTCATCTGCTGCTCAGCATTCATGGTAAACAGAGAGGATGTGTTGGAAAGCGTGCCATATAATCACATACAGTAGATAGAATACGTTGTTTCAATGACCACTAGTAGCACTACAGAGCAATGGGTTCATGTATGTGCTCGTTGTTAAGGGCTAGATAGGAACCCAGATGCGGACACACAAAGAAGCAGATGAACGAAGTTAAACCAGTTTATTGTTCTTAAAGGCTGGGTTTGGTCAGGGGCCAGGCAGGGAGGCGTGGCAGAGGCAAATGTAACACTCGTATCATGTACATGGACACATATGCTTAAGTGTAATGCAATACACAGGGTTTCTACCATAATCAGATTGTTTTGCAGGTTGAAACTTGGCAGCAATTTGTCAATTGAGAGAGTAAAGAAGATTGCTATCATGCATGCAAACAATACACAATTTAAAATATCCAAAATTTCTTGCAAACATTTTTTTTTTTTTGCATACAAAACTTTGTTTATAAAACTATGTTTGCAAGGAAAATACAGGATACCTTTAACTTCAACTTGCCTTGTGTTAACTCAACCAAAACATGCAAATACTGTGTGATGTTTGCACAGTACCTGCAGGTTGCATCTTAACACAAAATCAATGATGAATACAACTTAGTTTACTTTGTGTATATTTTTTAAATAGAAACACCTGCTATTTATCTAATTGTTTACTGTGTAATTCCAGTCTCTCTCTTATAAATAACTTACATGCAAATGAAACCAAAGGTAAAAAAATAAATAAATAAATAAATGTCTCCCTGTTTCCCTGTAACCATCCTGGATACTTGCCACAAGGCAAGAAGCACAGCAGCAGCAGCAACAGCATGAAACTTTCTTAGCATGAATGGAGCAAATCCTTCAAGTTCAGCCAGAGAACTCAAGATGCATTCATGTTTTCGCTCTGCTATGCTCATTTGCCACAAAAACTGCTTTAAAAGCTATCACAGCCCGGTGTATGCTTGCAGGGAGTAAAGAGGTTAGAACACAAATGCCAAATGTCAGCACTGTTCGTATTACAGTGTTCACATACAATATCTGAAAAACTGAAAATACAGTTTACAGACAGATCATTTATATGCTGGGGTACTGAGCAGTGAAAAAGTGTAAACAGCCATTTTCCCAAATTGCAGAAGACATCATCTTCAAAAAAACATTATGAACCGCACACTTTATTAGAATATCTAATTACCTTTTAATCTTTCTCAATAACCATAGGACCTAATGTAAATTAAGGATACTATATAACACTGGTCCTTGTCCTGTGGTTGGAAATTTTCTCCCTATATTAGCTCTGTGTCTACTGTGTGTCCTCTTCATTATGTGTCTCAGCTAACTACTCCATCCTGAGTACTTAAGCAGAAGTGAGAGCTCTCACATTACATGGAGAACAGAAATGAGAGTCAGCAGCTGAATGCCAACCAGTGGATTAAACATGATAATGATGTTAGAGCTGGGACCAGCATCTGAAGTGAACACTGATTAACATGAAACCATGTGGGTAGTTAGGACACCAGTAACCCTTCTGAGGATCTCTTAATCACACACGAAAGTAAAATGCACACACTGTACCATATGTTCTCATTCAGTTGATGAAGTACCGACAACTGTTTCTAATAGATTCACAGATATAATACTGTGTTCATAATAGTGTGTTTGTTTTTCTTGTCTTCTATACACACAGCAGGAGTGGAAGGAAACAAAGTGCATTTGCTCTCATTACTGCAACAATGACATTTTTGTGTACCTTTACTTATTGTAGTGTTTTTAAAAATCAGCATTTTTACTCAAGACCCAGCAGTTTGTGAATAGTATAGAAATGCACAATAATTAAATAAAAATAAGAATTATGTCCTTATGACCTCAGCACAGCTAAAGAAAAGCTTGCATTTTCATTAAAATGTCCAGTGTGTAAGATTTAGGGGGCTTTATTTACAGAATATGGCAGAAAGGGAATATGATATTTATAAATATGTTTTAATGAGTGTATAATCACATGAAAAATAAGAATTGTTATTTGAAGATATGTTTTTGTTAGCTTAGAATGAGCCTTTTATATCTACAGATTTATATCTCCTCTTCAACGGTGTCCACCATGTTAAACTGCCATGTTTCTACTGTAGCCCAGAAATATTCAATAATTCAATTGGGGCTTTCGCTTTTTTTTTGGCACATTCATTTCTCCATTTAGTGGGACTAGATGGTGGAGGACTTTGTAGTACAATGCAACATATTCACAGTGTACAGCAAACAATAAACTCATGGAGGCTGCAAACTCTTTCCAAATGACAATGTCAACAACCACTGTGTAGCCTAGCAACATACCCTGTGTGTGTGTGTTTGTTTGTGTGGAGTGTATATGGTCTATATGTCTCTGCATTGGCTGCTTCATTCTGCTGTTAAAGAGGCAGGTTATATGTAGCCTAATAATTTCTTGCTGGACCAGCCTCAGTGTGGCTCTTTTTATTTATTGTTGGCCATTATCATTTAATTATCGGAGTTTTGTCCTATTTTCTGGTTAATTCTAATAAGGCTGCATGGAGGAAGGTGGTTGTAATTGATGATCAGTATGCACAGGCTGCAAATGTTCACTAATAGAGAAGAAATATATTGTTGTTTCAGAACATGAACGGCTTGGTGGTGCGATTCACAATGAGGCTGTTGCTCCACTTGTGTACACACACAAACGTTAATGCACTTTATTCTGTAGCCAAAAGTGTTCTTTAATTCTAGTAGTTCTATCATATAGCATTATCATCACCATAAACCCCACACACATTTTTAAAAACCGTATCACACTAACATTTATTTTGAGTGCGTGACCTACTTTTTATTTCTGTCTTTTACGAGAGTACTTTTTACTTGAATAAAATATTCTAGTACTCCTTTCATCCCTGCTCCGCAGTATGTTTCTGTACTTTTTCTGTATTTACACATTTCATTTTTCTGCCTCTGCCTGCACCTGCACACGTTGTTAATAATCATATCTGAAGGACTGTGTGTGTGTTTTTGTGCATCTGCCATTCTCACTAAGCTGTCTTACTATTAACAATTGGCTCCTTTCTCAGTGAAGCTACCCCTGCCAGCTATTGTTGTACTTGCTAGCGTTGGCTGTGCATATAGTTTCACAGTAAGGGGCCTTCTGATGATGAGTTTGCAAAGGAAACAAGCCATCAGCTGCCAGATACAGCTCAGTGTCACTCATTCCTGGGCGCTGGAAGTATGCAAGAGGCACAGCTTTCCTGATTGTTTGTGCTCACTGGGTCTGTACTGTGTGTGTGTGACTGGAATTTACGGGAAAGGCTTTTCTGAGGGGAAGGTGCCTGTTGGTCAACAAACACGACAGGCACATAAGTAATTCCTCATTTGAAGATCAGTGTCTCACACTTTATTAATACAAATATATTTTTTACAATTAAACCATTATTATCATATCTGGCAAGTCACAGAACATTGATCTGAATGTTGGCTGACAATTTGTCGTTATCATTCGTTTTCAGCTAAAACATCTTCTCTTGCAAAACAGTATCTGCCAGCAGCAGCTGAAGAATTTAAGCTATTTAATGGTTATTTTGGGGCACTCATAGCTCTCGGTTAAGGAAAAGATTGTGGTCTAAGACTGAAAGGGTACACAGTGAGGGAGGCACAATGTGGGTCAAGATGTGTCTCCAGTATTCAAATTCTAGTCTTAGTGTTTAATAGAAATTAAATTTAGATGCTTTTTTTTTTTTTTTTTTTGCATTTGTATGTACTCGTCATCCATTGCATTCCATCCATCTTGAGACTTATTTGAGTAATGTCTGTCATCACAGTGAACATCATGTTCAGCATTCTCAACATTGTAGGAAACAGCAGGAAGTACATCAATATATCCAAATATTCGACGGTGTGGTTCTTTAAAGGGTTTTCAACCTAAGGTCAGGGCCTCCACAAGGGGGTCACAAGATGAACACAAGCCTTTCTAAACATCCAGCAGCTACGGAGCAACATTATCATAATTATTCACCTGATGAAAGTTTAGTCCAATATTCACTCTCTTCACCAACTCCCAAGGAAAATGGCTGGTTCTTTAACTAATATATGGTTTACACCAGCTGGTCAGTAACTCTGTATGCTTTTGGTGCTTGGCAGGTTCGGTGGGATTTAAAGATTTTTGTCTTTAAACTGCTGCCGACTGAGGACAATGCTGTAAGAGACCAAAACAGAAGAAAAACTGGGCTAAAATAGAGCTCAGCATTCTCCATGGTTTGTGTGATTCATATAATATTATTACAGCTACTTGAGGAAATTAAATTAACTTGGGAAATGGTTTACAGAAAATGGGTGGCTGACACTCAGTATGAAGTAGTTGCATTAATTGCATAGTTGGAGGTTCAATGGTCCACATGTGGATGTGTCCTTGAGCAAAACACTAAACCCCAAGTTGCTCCCAATGGGCAAACATTAGCCTTGCTATGATGAGTGAACAAGAGGTAAATTAGAGTACATTGTCCATTAATGTAGAAAAGTGCAGTCCATTAATGCAGAAAACAACCTTGAGTATGGTAGGAGACAGACATACCCCCCTCCCCAAGTCTTTTCAGAGCAACAAACAATGCACACATTTTTAATTTCCTTGAAATATAAAACAAACAAAACTAGCTTTAATAAGAGAAATCGCTTGAGATGATTTGACTAGAATATCAATGCTTTATTATGTTGTGTTCCTGTTTCCCTTCTGTTTTATCCCAGCCAAATTCAAAAAAGACTACTGTACTCAGTGGACAGGCTCACACTCACAAAACACACATGCAGACTTGTAATAAGCATCAGACTGCTGTCATAACAGCAGTCAAGAGCTGAATAATGGATGGGAACAAATAGAGACAATTACTTAACAGCTTGTCAATTCAATTAGCCCACTGTTTTAATGGCTTAATCACAGTCATCTCACCCCCTCTCGCTCCCTGTTCTCTGTCTCATTTTCCCTCCCCTGCCTCTCCTCCCCTTTTTTCTATTTGCAGAAGATGACAAGAGTGAGGAGGACAGAGGGAGAAATTAAGCAGTGCCCCGGAGATGCAGGAAAAGAAAGAGAAGGGGCAGGCAGAAAGAGGGGGCAGAAAGACGGAAAGAAATACAGAAAGCAAAGCAAGGGATAGATGGAGGGAGGGAGACAGTGAAGGAAATGATTTATAGGAAACAAAAGAGAACAGGAAGTAAATAAGGACAGAATGAAAAAAACTAATCAACACAGAATGGAAGAAGGAAAAAAGTTAGCAAAACTAAAAATTAGCGAAGACGAAGGGATGGAGGGAAGAGTAAATGAGGGAGAGAAAGGGGAGAGAAGAAAGAAGGAGGAGGGCATTGGTTGTATACTGAGGAATAGAGATAGAACAAGAAAGGGAGAAAGGAAGTTAGCAGTTAGGGAGGTAGACAGACAGGAAGAGGAGACTGGGAGGATGACTCTCAAACACCCTGCTAGTCAGCTCTGCCTGGATGAAGCATAAATGCAACATAACTCCCTCCACTCTGCTTCTGTCTATCTCAAACACACACAGGAATACACAAACATCTGGAGACATCTAGTGTTACATGTATTTACATCTGTATCTTTTTCTTTACGCGGCTGTTTGATTATTGGTGCATTTTTATGTCATAGATGACAACAAGCGGCAACAATATCAAGCTTCGCACAAAAAGGCGTTTGTACCACTGAAAGCTTTAAATTACATCCCACTGCTGAAAACTCAGTAAAAGCCTTATAGCTTCTTTTTTTTTATTTTACAATATTTGTTTGTTCATTTTTAAATAGACTTGACAGAGTTTTCTTAAGCAGAAACACTGTATATGAGGGCACTGAAGTTGTTGGATGTGTTGCTAAAATACTGTATCTCTGTAGCTTAATAAAAGCTCTGACACAACTTCACTTAATGTTGGACTTGATCACATTAGATCAGTGTTTCTCAAACTTTTTACAACACGTACCACCTCAGAAAATATTATGCTGGTGAGCAGATGGGGAGCAGTGTTCTGGATATATTGGAGTGTATTTATGACTGTGGATGATGTGCCATATAAAATTATGCTGCAGTAGTCTATTCTGGATGTGATGAAGGCATGGATCAAGGTTTCAGCAGCAGACAAGGAGAGTTATGGGCGGAGATGAGCTGTGTTTTTTTTTTTAGATTGAAAGGGGGATCTGGTGATTTGGCTGACATGGCATTCAAAGAATAGGCTGCTGCCGAAAATGACTCAGAGGTTGTGACTGTGTGGAGAAGGAGACAGAGTGGAGTTATAAATGGTGAGGCAGAAGGTGAGGGTAGTTTTGGTGAGGGATTTTGGTCCAATGATAATCATGTCTGGTTTATCATAGTTTAGTTGAATGTCTTGCAGTGGTGATGGATTTAGTGGAGATGAGAGACATGGAAGACCATGATGGCATGGGATGTTACCAAGGGGACCATGTAGAGGGTAAACAGGAGATGACCAAGCACTGAACTCTGGGGGACACCTTGGGTCAGAGGGTCAATGGAGGAGGTGCAGTTGTTGATGTTGATGAACTGTTTGTATTTGTGAGATATGACCATACCCAGGAGAGGGTAGTACCAGTGATGCTGAGGGAGGATTCAAGGCGATAGAGAAGGATGATGTTGTTGATTCTGTCAAAAGCTGCAGTGAGGACGACACTATCAAGGTGACCAGACTATAAGGAGAGGATGAGATTGTTGGTAACTTTAAGGAGGGCTGTTTCTGTCCTGATAACAGGTCAATGGAGATGACGTGGACCTTGAGTTGGGAGGCAAAAACACGTTCCATCAGAGATTAATTGGAGATTAGCTGGGAAATTAACATGATATCCAGAGTCCAGTTTCTGTCTAACACTACAGTTTTTAACTAAAAAAAAAAGTCAACATATTAAGAAAGTATTAAAAAAAAGTACTAAAGTACATTGTCTGTTGTACCTGGGACAACACCCAACAGTGATGTCAGTGATGTGTACTGATACACCCTGACAATTTAAACGAAAAGGAGTAAACCACAAGTGCATGTTGGATCTAATGAGGTAAAACCTACAGGAGACACATAGTCCCAGCTCGAGTAAACATTTAGTCAGACTGTTCTTTTGCATACAGGCCTGTAGTTAATCTTTCTTTCCCATTTCTTTGCTATCATTATCTGAGGCTAGTACCACAGCAATACACCTGCATTGTTAGCCTATTACCTCACTACTATCTTTTTTTAAATATGATCGTTTGTTTCAAGGCTTAATCATTACATATCAGTATGTTAAGATAAACAATTATCTTTACTTCATTCACTCTTTGTTGTTTGTACAAATTTTTACTTAACTTTGACTTGAGTCAAACATGATGGATTAAGTTTAGTAGCAACCATTTTTTTCATGTGTAAGTACATGGAAGGCAGGTTGTCAAGTGGATGGTGGGCACTTTGGTTAAGGATAAAAAAAGTTAAAGGTTAAAGGTTAATAACACATTGTGTCTCTGTGCCTTGAGTCACTGTTAATGAACACGCTGCTACGTGTGAATAGTTTAAGAAATATTTTACTACAAACTATTTACAGATGTTTAATGTTATTTGTTGTATTTAGCACATTTCCAAAAAAGTTGTATGAACTGTCAAGAAGCACCTGGTAGCAGCAAGCCACCATGCAAAGTGCTCACCTGGCTCTTGACATGTAGCCAGGAGGAGTCCAGGATTGAACCACCAAGCCGGCAACTAGAACAACCTGCTATACCTGCTGAGCCAAAGTCATCTGGCAGATATGGCACATATGTTCATTAAAAGTGTTTTCTCCATATGTTGATGTTGCATGTCATACCTACCTCTCTCTATCCCCACCGTCTACCTCTATATTGTCCACTATCTAATAGATCTATCTATGAGTCTTTGTCTGATCTCGAACAAAAAAAAGTGTATTTCATGTGTCAAATTAGTCATAAATAAATGTAATTTCCAGCAGACAGTGTTGCCAATACACACAGCGAGAGACACACATATACACACATAGCTAGAGACAAGGATGCATCCACACACCGACACACACACAGAGACACAGCGTACAGTCACAGCTACAGCTGCTACCCCATGCTTCTCTCACCCAGCAGCCCCAGCAGGGTTTGACAACAGCAGACTAGAACACGGAAACATGCAGTTGCCTGGTGTTTCAAATACCACAGAGAGCACACACACACGCACGCACACACAAACACAGACACACACTAACACGCTTCATCTTCATCACATACCGTCTTTGCTTCTAGTTTTTTTTTCTCTCTCTCCAGCTTCCTTCCAGCCGTTTCTCTCTCTCATTTTTCTCCACAGTTACATCTTTATACCAGCTTGACAGTCAGTTCCTTCCTCCCCTATCTCCTTTGCTTTTCTACTCTTGTTCCTCCCTGTCTCCTTCCATTCTTCCTCTTGCCTGAACTACCTCATCTACACTTCACACAGATGACAGAAAGTCATACCTAACCAGTAGCAGTGGGAAAGATAATTATTGTCTTCATCTCAGATCTGTTCATTTCCATTTTTTACACAAATCCATTTGCCACTTTTTCATCAACTGCTAAAACATTACCATTTGCACTACTCCGTGTTAATATTTATTATTCCTTATTTTTTCTAAATAAATATCAATACCTCTGCATCAATACAGTATGTCTCCTCTTCAAGTCCTGGAAACGGATCAGAAAAACTGGATTTGGAAATTGTAGCATTTGTCCTCAATGTTTCTGTAGGTCAATTGACTTCACAACGAGACACAAATGAGCTGACTAATGTCCTGTCATAATCACTGTTAAATATAACCAGTTATCCTAATGAGGTCATTAATTAAGCTAAGTAATGCATTAATTAGCAAATATTTGATGGCAGTATGTGTGCCTTTACATGACAAAAGTGATCTTAAGTAGGTGTCATTATTGTGTTACTGGCTTGTTTACAGTACAGAGTGGTATCACACTCCACGATGCTTTGATGACATAATGTACTGCATTACAATCTGCTATTGTACTGGGATGTTAACTCACAGTGCATAAATAAATGTAGCAACAACATCACTAACAATATGGAAATCTGAACCTGCAGAGCTGGAACTCTCTATTTAACGGCTGACAGAAACACTATAAGTTGAATGAAGAAGAGACACACTGTTCTCTGCCTGACTCTGCTGAGGAGTCCTTTAGAAAGGCTCTGTGACAGTAACATGGTGGAGACAAGGCAGCTGTCCACTGTGAATACATGGACTATCAATAGAGGGGTTGTCTTAAATGCAGTTCACTTGTTTCAGGTATGGTGGTCACCCAGATTTTATTTTATCAAAAGATTTTCTTTTCTCTCAGGAAAAGAAACTAATAGATGCATAATAATAATACATTCTATGGAATACTGTAATGGATGTCAGAATAAACAGATTTTTTGTGTAATTTTTCATGCTTTGTACAATACATCAAATACATTCTTGTTAGGAAGAAACATGACTCTAAGGATGTGGAAGTTGTAGGACTTCACAGAGGAGTGGATGTGAATCTTATTCATTATTCTTTTTATGCGTCCTGTGGTGCCAAAACCATTGGTGAGGTCTTGTGAAAAATGCTTGTGCATGTTGCTCAGTAAGAACACTACTGAACACAATATCTATATAACACCATGAAATCTGAACTTGATGTTGAATGAAAGAAGTATATTTTATATGTACATGACAGTTGTTCTTAGGTGGAGGTGACCTGTTGTATGTGTAGGCATTCTATCTGTGCAGCAACAACGCCTAATCATGTCTTTTCTGGGTTTTGTGAGCTCAGATAAATCCCACCAATGAACTACTCCCACTGAGGTCACGTTCACATGCAGAGTGCACCTTTACAGATCAGGCCCTAATTATATGTACAATCGTGAGAGTAAATTCAATTAAATCGGAATCACTCTGCACATTCTTGTATGTAAATCTGGCCCTTGATGCTTCATGCACACACAGACTCCAACTAAGACTGATGAATTTCCTCCTTGTGAGGTTATTTTAAAGTTTTCTTGCATTAATTGGCTTATATAATGGTCTCTCGTTAGCGTCTTAGTCATTCAGGTCTCTAGCTTGTTCCTATTAACAAACAACTTTGGATTTAGTTTGAAACATTGTTCTTCTGCAGGCTGCTTTGATCAGCACAAAGTTCACAAAGTGAAAACAAAGCCACCTGAGTCCTTTACTGCATCACCCACTCAGATACCAGATCAAAACAGCCTAATGGGAAAGACAATTACTTAACTACACACACCCACGGATACTGTTTTTCACTGTTATTGAAGAACTAGTCTATAACTATCTGAGCACATTAAATCCTACATGATCAGTCCCAGTCTGTTAATTAAATTTCAAGCGTTGGAAACGCCCAGAACGGTGAATAATTTGAAATGCTAATTTATTGTGTTTTTGTCTTTTACACTGTGTTTGTGAAGATGCATAAAGATTCTAATAAATTACCAATAACATAATTTAAAGTCCAAGCTATAACTTTTATGATTGAATCTAAAAAAGTATTAAAGTGTGTAAGATTTAGGGGCTCTATTTACAGAATGTGGCAGAAATGCATACTGTATGTGTATAATCACCTTAAAATAAGAATTGTTCTGGTTTTGCTATCTTAAAATGAGCCTTTTATATCATCAGATATACAGGGGAGATGGGGGCACTATGAAACAATCAATGGCTTTCCCAATACCTGTGCTCTCTCACTCCTCACTCTCATTCACTGTCTACTGTAAGTCGCTTGACCACTGCTTGTTACTCATTCTCCCACTTAAACCACCAGACACAAGCAAGCAAAGGAAACTTCTTTGTGTCACTATTTTGCAGCATAGATTGTGAGACAGACACAGAAGTAGAAGCATGGTACATGACATAAACCACACTACAACAGGGAGAGTATCATAGTTTAGTCCATGAACTCCATGAAACACGTTCAGTTTCGGTCTCATCATCCGATTGGCCATCGCAGCATGGCATTGGGCTGTGTTTTTCCAAAAGTTAAATCTGGCTCAGCTTCTTTGTTACAGGTCGCTGTGTTTATTCAGCACCACCTGCTGCACTACCCCCACTCAAATGAATGGAAAAGCCTCCATCACAGCTAAGGATTTGGTCTGAATCAGGCCTAAATCCTACACACTGGTCTTTTTAGATGTCTTCCTGCTTTTAGATCTTAGTGTGTATATTTCAGTAAAGAAGGTCTCAAAATAAAGGAACAATGATTTGCTATTTGAGATGCATCAGGTCAACCACTGAAAGAGGTCAAATTGTGTTTCCCCCCTGGCATTGAATTTGTCCTCACATTTAGAAAAATAGCTGACAGTGTAAAGCCAAAGCCACACACTGCATGTAAGCCCCAGTCCCTGAGGCTGGAACACATGGCGGCTCTAATAAGGAATAACACACTAATACCTCGATTTTAAGCCACTGTCTGAACACATTTACAGGCTGCCATTTAACTGGCTTCCTCTAATATACCTGTCCTCGTGAAGCTAATGCCTGGCTTCATGCCTGCCTCTGACCTGCCTCAAGTGACTGCCTTCACACAGCTCCCAAAATGTCCACCCTCCCTCCCACTGTTTATTTTCCTTATTAGCATCTGTTGGTCGCCAGTCGAAAGCGATGCTGGCTCTGCACATGATGCCACCACAACAGCTGCCGTGTTAAAGTGTAAACCAGAGGTAGTCAAACACTCGGGGGGGTTGGTGTGCCCTCCATCTGACACCAACTTCTCTGGAGTGGCTTCCTACAGGTCTCCCAGCTGGCACCATAATGGAGGTCATCTGGAGAAATGGAGTTCACTAATGGTTAAATATACTGTATGTCTCAAAAACACATCATGACATGAGGGTAGGGGGTGAATTTGCTTTTAAATTTAACAAAGGACACGGTCTTGTTTTTAGCCCCAGATTTTCTGCTAGGAGCTACCTAGCTAATAAAACATAGAACCTAAATATAAAGGGAAATCTGACATACACATACATACAGTACACACACCAAGACAAGATTAGCAGCAGATCCTTCAAGTCAAGTTAGGGCCTTCATAGCTCAGACTTTTTTTTGTCCTGCACATCCCACAGACACTTGATTGGATTGAGATCTGGGGATTTTGGAGGCCAAGTCAACAACTTGAATTCATGGTGTTTCTAAAACTATTCCTGAACTTTTTGCTTTGTAGGGCATTATCCTCCTGAAAGAGGCCACAGGGAATATAAGTTTACTGTTATTTTTTATTCATCACTTCTCGACCCAAAATAACTTGAATTAACTTGGTGTAACATAACTTGATGGTGTGTGTATTAGGGAGTGGGATGTATTATCTGCAGCAGTCTCACTGCGGGGTAATTATTTATTTTTTTAAAATCTCGACTTGTGGAGCTTTAAATGTGGTTTATTTCTTAATTTTGTTACTCTGTTTTGATAAGTGCTTCACAAAAGCATTTTTTCTTTTTAATGAAATCAGCAAGTTGATCGAGAGCTTAATAACACATTTATGATTGGGAATAGTACCAGAAGATATCAAGCCACATGAAAATGCAATTCACATGCTTTTTTTGTTTGTTTTCTTTCTATAAGTGGATTATTATCCAATGCTCTCCTTCATCATTCTGCAGCAAATCTACCTCCTTAATATCCCACCCCATCTTCTTCTCTTTAGTTTTTTCCATTTTATCCATCTCATGGGCACCCACTATACATATTATAGCCTTTATAGCCAACATTAGAAGGATAAAAGCTGAGAGGAGAGCCTCACAGGCAGCTGGCACTTATTTCTTAACAGGACTGCAAATGAAATTAAAGGTCGACTAAACTCAGTGCAAAACAGCTGTACAGCTGACTTTAGCATCAGCTTTTCAGTATTGCCATCTCAATTTAATCTGATTTTTAGAAATGTGTATAAAGAGTTTATCTAACTAAGACATTGATCCCGAGCACCTACAGGTCTAAATTTAACTTCAAATATCTGAACACTCACACAGGTGTTTTCAGTTTAAAGTTGAGTGGAGTCTTCGTATTAATAAGAAAGTTAAGTGTAAGTTGTACATCTAGACAGTATAAAGAATTAACATATATTCATGACATCACCCACAGGTTTCTGAAGAGACGTTGTAAGCTCAGTGTGGTGGTTCTGGTCACTGCCATTATGGCAGTCCTGCCTCTGCCGCCTCCAGGCTAATCTAAAAAAATGGGCAAAGACATGGATCATTGGTAGACCTGAGATGGTCTGAATGAGGCTTGGGCACACCACAACCCACCTGCACCTACCTGTCAATTAAAGCAGTCACGCTCTTAATTATGTATGACTTTAGGCCTTAATATAATTTGTACAGGTGAATTATATAGTAATTCAGCCTCAGTACAGTTGTCATGAATGATGAAATTAGCTAAAGAGACAAAAAGTGTTTTTACCAGGCTGTAAACATGTTTATTTCTGCTGTGAAGTTGGACATTTTAATACGTGTTCTGTAGTCAGCCTCATGTGGTCATTCAAGGAACTGCAGCTTTGGCACTTACGCACTGGCTTCAATTTATAGCCACCGAGGTTGTACCAGTTTAAAGGCCTTGTGATATCATAGTGGCAAGGTTTATGAAAGATTTTGTAGCTAATTTAAGATAGCTTCCTCCATTTTGCTAGTGTGACCTAAAGTGAGGAAGAGTCAACAGTTTGTACATACCCACACAGTCCACAATTAGAAAAGGTCTAATTAGACAACATGCATGGTTTTCCAATGTGTGCAACGTGGGTTTTAATTACTGCAATCACAAATAATCAGGAACATACTATTAAACAAGCAAATGAACTGCTGGAGGGACTGAACAAATGTTGCAGTAATGGATTTGCACCATGAGGTAAATGTTGATCAAGTGTTATTTGATGACGACCGTGAATAAATCAGCAGGTACACATATGGTTGATTAAAATAACCTTCTGTAGAGAACTAGAAATGTTCTCAAATGCTCAGTTTGTGTTAACAAGACCAACGATTTGATTTATACACAGCAAAGCTAAAACTTAAACCGCACTTCTGGTGGCAAATGAGTTATTTTGTTCACTTTAAAGTATCATTAAAATGATGATTCACCACCTCTAAGATGTGACCTGATGACGTGTGAGGGAATATTGTGATGGTTCATGAGCAGAGGTTGAAATGAGAAAGCTGGAGAGAATAATAATAGTGATGTTAGAGCTGGGCTAGATCCAGGGTCAGGGAGTAAGTAATTACATGGCGAGTGAATAATCTCATTATTAAGAAATCATAGTCATTGGAAGTCTTTTTTTTTTAAATTACTTAATTTCTTGTTAAGTACTGCAAAAGGTTATAAGGAAAAAAGATCTGAATGTGAGATTAGTGATAGTGATATAATGACAATAATAATTCAAAATTACAGTCTATTTCATACGTGGAACAGCAGTCTAAGACTCGGAGCAGATTCGCTTATTTCAGGCAATTCATCTTGCAGCACACATTGTGATTAAGTCTGCAGTCACACACATACAATCACTGCAATCTGAGGATAGTGCAAAAGTGAATTGCCTCGACTCAATTCTGATATATACTCTGATACCCGATAGTTTAGTGCAAAGATAGATGGGATGTTTAGAGCCAGAATAAATGTGCACAGCAGCAATGACAGAAAAGAAGATTGTGCTTTTTTTTTTGTACCCACTGTACTCCTGTGGGTTGTTATGCTGTGGTGTATTTGGTGTGTGTGGCATAAGTTAGACTGTTGCCAAAGTAATACCAAACACCTAGCCCAACTAGCCATCTTACTAGCATTACCTAAGTCTGCTTTTATGTTACCTGTAGCTACTAGCTGGTGCCCACACTAGCAGCCTGCTTGCTAATTGTATGTAGTAAATCAGTGATGCATGATAACCTGGTCAGCAACACAAACCATTTTGTTATTCAGTTACACAGACTGAGACCACGGATGTTACATTAGCAGGCTAAACTAGTTTGACCTGGTCTTTAATCCACTGCCTCCCTTCATCTCTTTAACAGGCTCCTTGAGGCAGGAAGAGATGCAGGGAGCAGGAGAGCAGCTTCAGAGACTTTGAAAAACGTCCAGAGAGAAGATGCCATTGGGGTGCTGCAGTCCTGTCAGACCAGCCCTCCATCCTTTTCTGCCCCACAGGTCTCTTCTGTTCTGCAGCCCTCCACCTCTGGTCAGGAAAGGGCCTCAGGAGAAGGGCAGCGGTACATGGAGCCTGTTGATCTCTCACCCACTCGTTTTAGTGCAGTGGTGGAGATGTTTATGGGGTGGATTAGAGACTCCCATACAACCCGGAGATGTGAGACTCCTGGGTTGTTAGAATATTTCACTCAAACACACATACACATACACACACTTACACATATAGTTTCTGATAAGTTTACTTCTTAGTTTGTGATAAGTTTTAATTTTTTAGTAAAGTTTTTATGGTGCATGAGAAGCAGCAGACATCAAGGACAACTAAACTACAGATGAGTCCCTAGAAAAAAGCCTTTCATCAATGAGAAGCAAAGAACAGTAAGGCTTAGGTTTGCAAAAGACCATAATGATTGTACCGTAGAGGACGGGTAAGGTTATCTTGTTTTTTGAGTCCAATTTTCAGCTTTGCCCAACATCTGGTCGTCTAAAGGTTAGATGCACACCTGGAGCAGCCTACAAGCCACAGTGTCTCGCACCCACTGTGAGGATTGGTGAAGATCTGGGGGTGCTTCAGCAAGGCTGGAATCAGGCAGGCCAGCCAGAGATTTGTCTTTGCAAAGGACACATGAATTAATCTCCGGACCAGGTTATCCCGGGAGAAAACTTGATTCCTTCTGCTCAGACGATGTTCCCCAACTCCTTTGTTGTGTAGACAGCAGCGCCAACATGAACATCTCTGGACCTCTCTGTGTGGACGCCACCATTCTGACTGGATGGAACTTCTACAGGTGAGGATTGTATAATTGTGATGTTTTGTCTCCAGCTGCATCACTCACACAACATAACAACATAGAAAACTTTAGGTCAGACAAGTTTGACTTTGTACAACTCTCAGCTTTTACTCTGCGATTTCTGTGAGAAAGAGACACCAACCAGAGATTTTATTTTTTATTTTTTGCCCATGAAGCACTGCACAAGATCTCCTGTTACCGATAAAAGCACATTTATCATGGAAGATGTGAGATTTTTGAAATGTTTAAATCCACATTGTTTTTACATATTTTACCATTAAGAATGAATCACCATTTTGGCAATATTTTCTGCAGTTTGTGATAAGTTTTAATTATTTTGTGACTTCTTAGTTTGTGATAAGTTTTAACTCTTTAGTAAAGTTTTAGTTTGTGGTAAGTTTTAACTCTTATAATGATCATAATAATGAACCTTTAATTTAAATTTATTATGAATCCATTCTGTAAAGGGCACCACAAAGCAATTACGTTTAGGACACCAAAATAGCTAGCAGCGTCCCCTATCGATAATATCAATACAAATAATGGTATCGGTATTAATCGATACCAGTGTAATAATATCTATACTTCCTGTATACACTGCTGCGGTTTCATCAAAGAGGCAATCTGACTGTCTGTATCTGTGCAAGTGTCCCGCTGCTTTCAAGTACCGCTCCCTTCACAGGCACACTTTGCTCCCTTCCTCTGTTGTGTTTTGGTGTTGTACTGTCACGTGACTCAGCAATGCCAGGCAAACAAGCAGGCCAGCCAGCCTTTGGTCCATGGATTATAGCAAAAAAAAAAAAAATTATTATTGCTTTGTCTGAAATTAGTTTGTCATATTGCCCATTTGTACTTTGTGAAATGTGTTAAGAGGTTATGTTACTTGACAGCATACTGACATGCTTTTGAACAGCTATATTGACACTATTCAATGTAATTTTCAGTCTATGATGTCAAACTGATCAAACAAACAGCGCCCAGATTTAAAAAACAATAAGTGCAACTTTTGCAGAATTGTGACAAGTTCAGGTATACTCCAAAGTCCAGACCAGAGTTGTTGTTTAACACATGTAGCACACAACATGAGACTCTCAGTGTCAGATGTGCTCTCTTGTGTTGACTAAACATTACAAACCGATTCTCAAAATGACACACAGGTCTGTGATGCAGTCAAAAACAAATTTAATTAATAACTTATAATGTTGCAACACGATGCTGCGGACAGGACACAGACAGCAGAGAGACAAGCAGCACCGTGCAGCACTTCAGACCATCAGGAGGACAGAGACAAATATTAATCTGTAGGTTCATGGACGTGTAGTGAGCGAATGAAATAAAATTGCATTTGTCTCACGCCCAATGTGTTTGAGTTGGTGGGAGTCAGTCAACTTACCACTGTGCAAAGTGAGGAGCAAGCAACACTGAAAGTCACAGTAAATGTGTGGCCCCTCTAGTCGTTGTGGCCCTATGTCTTTTCATTAAAAGCAAGTCTGTGCTGGCTCAATTTTTAGATCCCACAGTGGTGTGGATCACGCACAGAGTAAACGATATCACTGGCTGTGGAGTGTGACAATCTGCCGAAGAAATCATCAACCTCCTCAGATCTACACTGATCTCATAAATGGCCTCTGTGAACTTTTAATAGTCGGAAATTCGTCATAGTGATGGAGAGCTTTAATCCATGTTTTGTTCATTACTTGCAAATGGATATGTTCAGTTCACCATCAACATGAGCACATTTGTTAACAACATTGCTAATAGTTGTTGAGTCTGAACCAAAATGTTGGCCTGACGAAACAAAACAACTTTGAACTAGTTGACTGAGAAAGAGTCTATATCAATAACTAATGTTTGTATTGTATGAATCTTTAGAGTTGTGTCTGATGCCTTCTGCGCCTAGCAACCATCTCTTCAAATTCTAAACATTTGCATATTCCGGAACTAGAACTAGGCACATGAAAGACAAAATTCTGTGTTCCATGCAGAAAACCTATAAGAGCACACAAACACAAGAGAGATCAGTTCCAGACACACGTGTTGGATCGACGTTCCCTTGTTACTCTGTTATCGTATTTAAAACTACTTTAACTTTGGATCAAGACTCCCGGACTTGGAAGAAATCACAGTAAGTGAGAAATCCAGGCAAACCTGTAGTCGCTCATAAATTCAGATCAGGTATAGAGGGCACAGTTTTAGAGTTAGCACTTGAAGATAGACAGATAAAGTATCTCTGAGATAATTTCATACAGTTATTGACTACAATTAACAACAAATTGATGTTCTGGTTTGTAGAGAAGAATTACAGCATGCCACGGGAAAGTGAAGGATCTTCAATGGATGACCAGACTAGAAGAGGTAAAAGGAAGGCCAGTCCTGCCCCCAAAAAGGCCAAGAGGAAAAGGACAAGGGTGTCTAAATCTCCACCCCGAAACACCCCTGAGAAGAATGTCAACCGGAGAGTGAAAAGGAAAGTTAGAGAAGATGGAGAGGAGTCACCAAAGACAAAGAAGAGGGCATTTGACATTATTCACCTTACCCAGGATGACGATGAAATGGCTTCCTCCTCAGCGGACACTGGCAGAGGTGGGCAGATCATGTGAAAATGCTATTAATAGTAATGAGATTAATTTATGTAACTTTTTTCAAGCAGTTTAAAGTAGGGTAACAAATAGCAGAATGCTAATGCTTTACATGTGAGGGTAACAAATAGCACATTAACAGAAAAAAAAATAGTGGCAGTGTAAATTGGGATGACAATATTAACATAGATCAGTTCATCCAGATTACAAAGAAAATATTCTCTAGTGTAAAATCTGGTGGCAGATATTTTGGGATTATCCTGTCCACGTTTTGGAATATCTATTTGACATTTTGTGCATTTACACCAGCACAATGGAAGTGAATGAAATTACATATACATTTGGTGCTCACGGCAAATGGTGCCTAAAGAAAATTTAAAAGCAAAATTTATTTCCAAAAGCACTAGCCTGCATGGAATGGATATTTCACCAAACACACAGTGGGCTGTTTCTTTGGTAGTTCAAATAGAAAATGTTGACAGATAATTATCCTTTCCTAACAAGAACAGAGTTGTTGTTTTTTTAATATAGAATAAATGTTGCTGCTATTTTTTTAATGGTGTGAGCTCTACAAGCCAAACTTCATTCACCTCGACTGGGGTGGAGACAGTAATGTCAGCAGGTATCTGTAGACCTAGATGAATAAAATATAAACTACTGTGCATGGATTTAAAAAAAACAAAAAACAATAAAGCATAGTTATATTGTTCTGCTTTGGACAAAGCCAAGCCAACTGTTTCCAGCTGATCTATTATTCATTCAACTAAGATGTTGATGTTCCTCTTGTTCTTTCTCATCTGTAGACAGCAGCAGGCCTTTCAAGGAGGTGTCGGAAAGGAAACGTAGGAGAAAGGCCAGCAATGATGGAGGAAAGCCAAAAAGAAAGAGGAGCGTAGACATTGTGGAGACCACACAGGATGTGACCATAAATGCCTGCAGAGGTGAGTGACTAATTTAGGCTTTAGATTTAGGTTAATGTGAAGAAAAAAATGAGGATTTATATTTGGTATAACATAGAAAGGATTATGATTAGAGCTTTAGGAACATGTAACTGATGTTCCTTAACAAAACCTGTATGTCTGTATCTTTTCAGATAAATTTGAGGACAAATACGTGCAGCAAAATCAACTCGGCGAAGGAGGCTGTGGGTCTGTTTTTGCTGGCTACCGCAAAGCAGATAACTTACCTGTGAGTATTACACACACATACACACACAGATATTCACAGATATCACAGCATTGAGTGAGGAAGTACCAATTTCTGTTTGTGTCTTGCAGGTTGCCATCAAACACGTACCAAATGAGAAGGTGTTTTGCAAACATGTGGTGAGTGAGCAACACCAACTACTGTTGGAATCTGTAATTTTGGTTATCTATGAATCTACGAAGCCTTTTATGATTATTATTTTTATTTTTGGTGTCTCAGGACAATAATGGAAAGAAGATTTCAGTGGAAGTCGCCACTATGTTAAAACTTGCGGAAGGAACAACTGGAGTGGGCACATCAGCATCTGTGGCCCTTCTGGACTGGTATGACCTGGACAAGGAGCTGATCCTGGTGATGGAGAGACCAGTACCCGCCGTAGACCTCCTTAAGTACATCCAGGGCAAAGGAGGCTCCATAGATGAGAATGAGGCCAAGGTAAGCTGCTGGAGGTCCACTGTGTTAAGTATTTCTACATACAGGAATGTAACAACCTGTAAAGTAATTGCTGGGCATTGTGAACACGGCGTCAGTAAGATAATTCTGATATAGCAAGAAACAAGAAAATAGACGATCAGATCTCTGACCCTTCATTCCTCTCTTTGTGTTTCTGTCTCAGATCATAATGAAGCAGTTGGTTGATGCAGCTAAAGAACTTAAAGATAAGTGCATCTTTCATCGGGACATCAAGGTGGAAAATATCTTGATTGAGACAGGCTCAGGGACCCCCCGTCTCCGGCTCATTGACTTTGGACTCAGCTGTTTCGTCAAGGAAAAGTCACGTTACCACATTTTCTATGGTAAAATTTCTAGCTTCTACCCCTGTTCCTCACTAATTCCTGTGACCTGTGACATTTAAACAAAGCTTTTCCTCACCCTCATGTCTTATTGTATATTGTAGGTACCCCTGATCACATTCCTCCAGAATGGTTCCGTCGTAACACCTACCACGCTGGCCCCACAACAGTATGGCAGGTCGGAGTGGTTCTGTATGAATCGGTCCACGGAGAAACACGTTTTGCGACCAAGAGCTTCACCAGGAACAAGCAGAAAATCAGCAATGAGCTGTCCAAAAGTAAGAAAAACAAACTCACATGTAGATGTCTGTCAGCAGACACACATCTGCTTATTTTAGTTCACATGCTGATGGATTACTTTAGCCGTCTGCCTCACCTTTCTCATACCTATTTCTCTCTAGAGTGCCAGGATTTTCTCAAAGGATGTCTAGCCAAAGTCCCCGAAGACCGCCCCACCCTGGAGCAACTCCAGCTGCACCCATGGTTCAGGTAAACACAATTATTGGGCGGCACAGTGGTGCAGTGGTTAGCACTGTCACCTCACAGCAAAAAGGTACCTGGTTGCAACCCTCAGCTAGGGCCTTTTATGTGTGGAGTTTGCATGTTCTCCCTGTGTTTGCGTGGGTTTTCTCCGGGTGCTCCGGTTTCCCCCACAGTCTAAAAATATGCAGGTTTATAGGCTAATTGAAGACTCTAAATTCCCCCCCAACCCGTGTTTGCGTGGGTTTTCTCCGGGTGCTCCGGTTTCTCCCACAGTAAAAAAAAAAAACAGATTTATAGGCTAATTGGTGACTCTAATTTGGCTAATTGGTGACTCTAATTTGGCTAATTGGTGACTCTAATTTGGCTAATTGGTGACTCTAATTTGGCTAATTGATGACACCCCACCAACCAGTGTTTGCGTGGGTCCCCCCAGTCCAAAAAACAAAATGCAGGGTTAATTGGTGACTCTCCCCTGCCTAATAGATAGATTAGTGACATTATGTGCTATTGTGATCAATAAAAGCTCAATAAAATTTAAGCCAATACTTCATCTTTGCTTCATGACCACAGTTCTATTATATGAAGGTTTTGATCTAGCTCCAGTCTTCAGTCTCAGTTATAACTAAATACTAGAAAAGTATTGTGACAGTTTCCAACAATAACATTGCAGTGTATATTGATTGATTTTTGATTGATTGAAGTGTTTATTTCGAATATGCAACAACAATAAAAAGAAAAGTAAGGCAAAACATTTAAACATAGACAACTTATAAACTCCCACCTCTTCTCTTTAAATAATGAATGACAATACCAAGCTTCCTTGCAACTTGTTTAGATATACTTTTATACCCCCATCCAGCTGTAATTACGGAAGCGCATTGCTGCCACCCCCCAAAAAAAAATTCAGCTCAGTATCACGTAATCACGTGAAAAGTTTACGTTATTTCATGATGTGGTATTTTCACATTATAATGTGAAAGTATCACGTTATTTCATGATATGAAATTATCACGTTATTTCGTGATAGGCATTTATCACGTTATTTCATGATATGGTGATATTTTCACGGTATAACATGAAAACATCAAGTATAGTTTTACTTGATTTCATAAGTTTACCAACACGCGTCCCTCACGTCACGGTTCAGTCCATAAACTGACTATGGTTCCTCTACATAACTTAATTCAATTATACTTTAATCTTGGTTTGAGACATGGTGACATACTACAGTTGTTGAGCACTGTAGATAACATTGTTATCAGTATGCGTACTCTCCGAAGGATTTTGAAGAACATGGGGTTGTACCGAAGAAAGAATGAATCTGACCCTCTTGAGGTTGCATCGTTTCTTATTGTTCTTATCTCAAGTGAAAAACCATACATGATGTTTTCACGTCATAACGTGAACATATCATGAAATAACGTGATAAATGACTATCACAAAATAACGTGATGATTTCATATCATGAAATAACGTGATAATTACATATCACGGAATAATGTGATACTTTTATGTTATAACATGATATTTATAACATGAAACTTTTCATGTAATTACATGATACTGAGCCAAATTATATTTTTTGAAGGGTGGCAGCAATGCGCTTCCCTAGTAAATGACAATTGTACACATATTTAAGTTAGAGTTAAGAGCAAACAAGTCAAACTCAAACAAATTAAATACATTATATATTACTCATATTCAGACATTCGTATGTATGCAAGCATGCATACAAACAAGTAACCAAACCCAGCTCAAAATTGTCTGCTGCCGTCTGCCCATCCCCCGTCCCAAAGCACTCACAGGTGGCTCAGAACTGGTTGAGCAGTCTCTCCTAGACGCAGTCAGAGCAGGAGATCTTTGCTATGTATTGTTATTTTAGGTCCTAAAGCACACATGCAGACTGTAAAGTAGAGTTGAGCTGGATACTCTGCTGAAACGAGTATCCGGTACGGATAAAGCACTTTTGCAGTAGGCTAGTCACAGCGCCCCTCTCCTACACACATACACATGTATTGTGTTGCTGTGTCCTGCTCTGCTCACTCACACAGAACACCTCTCTGTCTCTCCCTCAGTCACTCAGGTTCACGGGTCTTTTCCGTTAACTTTAAGGGTTTCTTCAGCTTCAGGTTTGTTTTTACTTTGGTTTCTACTTACTTATTAACCAGTAGAGTTCAGGTAAACGTGGGTTTGTTCAGACGTGGTTCTTGGTACAACGCGACTTGCGTCTCTGCCTGTCGGAGATTTTTATTCTTTTTCTTTTTTAAAAGCTCTAACCAGTTTTTTACTTCATGCAGTGTCTGATGCTGTCTTGCTGTATTTCATTAAAAAAATAAAGGTAGAAGTGGTATAAATCATAGGCATATATCAGAGCTGCCAACTTTTCAAAAAAAAACTTGGAGTGAGATTCTGTAAGGGATGGCCAAAATTTTGTACCGTGCACCCCGCGCACAGACACATATGTGTTTTACCCATGTCGTGCCCTGCATTCTAGTGGTTTGCGGGGCCAAAAGCCATTGATTGGGGCGGCCTACAGGAGATGGACAATATTAGTTACAGTCTGTGAAGCAAAGACAGCTGAAGGAAATTTTGGATTAAGGAGATGCGATTTTCTGCATTCAAGTGGATTTTGAGGAGGTATGCTAAAAATGTGTAATACTTTATTCTGATTTTATATTCATCTGATCATGACTTGTAGGGCCTTCTAAACTTGAGCTAAATATTCATTAAAGAGAAAACCACTGTTGTGCCTATGAGTGTACTGTATGTACCACAATATCGCCTTATTAAATTATAGACTTTTGTTTAAGATTTGACCATGGTATTCATTGACAATCAGTAGTATTCAACCAATTACTTCACCCAAACTTAATCCATTTAATTATTTAATTAATAAATGTATTCTTAAGAGCACTCAGATTTATGTTTAACAAAAAAGTGACACAAGATTAGTTAGGGACAAATGCTTCACCATTGAAAGCCCACAAACAAAACAAATACTGAGCTTACAACATCAGCCTTTGAAGCAAAACATCATAAATCAGTGGATCATAAGAAAATGAAAATAACAATGACAGGTTAGGATTCGTGGGCAATGTTGTACTGTGGCCTTCTTGGAGTACAACAAGTCCATATACTGTTGAAAGTACAACAGGCCAATATTTTTATTTTCTTCAGCGATTGATGTTCCACTGTCGCTTCTCCTCCTCCGACTAGCGCCTACTCGGGACAGGAAACGCAGGAAACAGTAATCCACTGAACTCAGGGTGGGTTACAGTGGCCACTTGCGCTTATCAGCGCCACCTACCCTCGTGGAGTTTACAAAAAGAACGAACGCGTCTCTGCCCCATTTGGACTTTTTTTGGGAGGTGTAAGAAATTGGATGTGTGGCGTGAGAGCGTGTGAAGGCAGGCAAAAACGTGTGTCACACGGCAAAAGCGTGTGAGTTCGCAGCTCTGATATATACATAGACGCCTCATTGAGCAGGTTGGTCTGTTGCTGCGTTACGTTAGCGCGTCCACCATATCGGATGTGGCAGATCTGCCCTGAAAACTAATAAAAGGAAATGGACTTTCTAAAAGTGCTTTAAGTTAATGCTTATTCCCCCATTCACACACACACTAATATATCTGGGAAACAAATAGGCACCAAAAACAACGTATGTAACTTTTAAAGTGATGATTAAAAAAGTTTACTCCTTATGTTTAGGATATAAGTAAGCACCAAACAAACATATGTATTTTTCTAATGCTGAGTGTTTACAGCTACTAATGTGTGTAACACTGTTACTGTGATGATAAATATTGAACATTTAATCTGTGTCTATAATAACCAGATCCTGAAATGTAGATGTGACATGAGGGTTTTCTGAAGAGCACTAACGTTTACGTTTAACTGATTTTGATTAATCATTTTTATATTCACATTGAATATACAGCTTTTTCCGTGTGTTGCCACTCTGCAACCACTCTGCAAACATCAGCACAAAATGGTGGTTGTCAATTCAAAACTGTGTTTCTTGAACCTTCTGCTGCTGGAGAAGACATCTCAAAAGCAGACATGGACACGGTCTCATCCTGTGCTGCCACATTTCCTGATGTGCTTGGAGACACACCCCACTGCACCATCAGATGGCGGAAGATGGCCTGGAACTGGCTGGCTGAGGGATTGTTACTCCAGCCCCCTAAAACACATACAAACACCACATTCACATATACAGTTACCCGGATAATCCAATCCAATCCACTTTATTTATATAGCACGATTTTTAGCAAACATAAGGTTTCCAAAGTGCTGTACAACAAGATAAAACACAATAGAAACACAATAAAAACATGAAGTAGACAATAGACAACAAAATAAATAAAAACCACTACAAGTAAACTAAATAAAAATATGCATGTATACACATAAAATCAACACTCTACATGGTGTCAAAAGCCAATGAGAATAGGTGGGTTTTAAGAAGGATTTTAAAATGAGACAGAGAGGAGGCCTGTCTAATGTGCAGCGGCAATTCATTCCAAAGTTTTGGAGCTGCAACGGCAAACGCTTGATCCCCTCTAAGCTTAAGCTTAGCTTTACACGGGACTCACACAGGAGGCGTTACAGCAGCGTGACGGCAGCGCCGCAGTTTAGCTACGTCCTTTGCCCGGCGTCAACTCACACCGGACGCGTGTCAGCCGCGTTACGGCAGCGGAGCGAGCCGGCCGTATTCACGCGAGATCACGAGAGAATCCTGGACGTACGCGAGACCCCGCGATAAACAGTGTATAAAGAAAACAACAACAACAAACAGCTGACCTTGCTTCTCTGACGTGGAGGAGATTATAAAAAGGATGTGTTGTGTCATAAATGATTGTGTGCTGTTCCACTTCAACAATTAGTCTCTCGACGTTCATATTGAGACCCTTTGATCGATCTTTGATCACCTGGTGCCACCGGTCATTACGTAATGTTGATGTGAAGTTGTAAAAAGCTACATGAACTGTCTTATTTTGAAAGGGGGCGAAAGTTCATTATGTTGATTCTGTGTCAGATTTCCTGTCTGGTGTGCAGTGCTCTAGTGAAATTTACGAGGTTTAGCAGCGGCTCGCGGCAAAAATAGAAATGCTATGGAATCCTTGCACCGTGGCGCAGAGAGACACTTCTGAAGACGCGCCCTGTGAGTGCTCTCATTGACTAGACTGGAAGCTATCTGCTCCGGTGACCGCGGCGCAGCCGTAACGCCTCCGGTGTGAGTGGGCCTTTAGGCACTGTCAGAAGCAGCTGGTCAGCTGACCTGAGAGAACGGCTAGGAGTATAGGAGTGCAGCAGCTCAGAGGGGTAAGGTGGGGCAAGGCCAGAGATTAAATTGGGCCGGAGTCCTCCGGAGCTCAGCTCCACCTCCTCACCTCGGCTGTACAGCCAGGTGAGTTCCCTCTTCTGCTTCAGTGTTTACAATAATTATGAGCGTAGCTACCATTATACGACTTTTTAAAATCATTAGTTTTGACCTCCCCTCTTTTATCAAGTCAAAAATCAGTAGGCTACATCAGTCTGTTCACTCATCGCTGTTTCCAGAGCGCTGTGCCAGAGCTTCATTATTGAATCCGTTCCGCTTGTTTTTTGATATAAAACCCGAATCAATGAAACTGCAGTCCATGTGTTCACTGATACGCGCACATTCTCGCATACCGCACGTACAAACACACACGGTGTTGCTGATGCGCCAGCAGCTTACTGAAACTAAATGTCTATTTTTTCACCTTAATGTTTTTGTGACAGGGTCACAGAGACATAAAATGTCAGTTATAAAATCGTTCAGTTAACTAACTGTTAAGAAGCGCTAAACCCGGAGGTCAGCAGACCATATAGCATGTAGACAGAGAAATGAAAGGCAAAAGACAAGAGATCTAAGTCCTATTTGGAAAGTTGTGAATTAATTGTAATGACTGGCAACTGCTGATATTTGGTTTGATGTTGTGACATGTAAGAAAGTTTAGCAAACAATTGATGTAGATTTATGGTGTCAGATTTAATTAACTATGTGAATTTATGGTGTGAGATGTAAATAAGTAATGCAAATAACAATGTAAATTGATGGGATGTTAAAAAAAAAGATAATATGTGAATTGTGTATATTGTGAATACGTTTTACAAATTGCAGTGTAGATTGATTGTGAAATGTAGGCTGAATAAGTTGCCAATATGTGAATTGGTGTGAGATATAAATAAGTAGGTTATAAATTGATAAAATATGTATTAAACCTATGGTGCGAGGTTGTTTTGAGAGATATTGACCACTGTGAGTGAAGAACAGCTCCCCCTCCTTTCAAAAGCCAATTTAACCACTGCATATGAGTCTTTTATCAGTCGAAGCCGGTCAGACAGTGACTCCTCAGGTTTGATTCACTGTGACCCAGAGTGTTCAGGTTTCCCTTAGAGATACGCCGAATCCCTTCAGCACTGCCAAACCTCAGGGATGCTGTTCTGTAGTCGACATACAGCTCTGACCTCTCCGAACTGTGTCACCCTGTGTGATCCCCACAGAATCAGAAATCAGGAGAAAAAAACAGGAACTACTGACCGTGGAAGAGGTTTAACTGCAGTTTCCATCAGTCACATTTAGAGTCAGAGGCCATAATCTGATTTACAAGGTCAAAGAGCTTCACATATTTGACTGGTTTGTCAGTCATTAATGCACAGCAGTGGTGCCTCCATAAATTGTAACCCTGCCTCCTTGATATTGGTGTTTTATGCTGCAGATTTGCAACAGCAACAAAGTATGTTTATTTATAAATAATTATATGACTAAATTGATGAATTTCTAGATCACAGGGTTGCATGGCGTTTCCTAAGTTTACTAAAATGGTTGGTCATGCTTACAATAATGCACATTACTATCATATCTCCAAAGCTTCATCACCAGGTTGCTAGATTTGCTCTTTTCAGCTCACCTTGTAAATGAAACCGTTAAAACCCCCATTTGAACCTTTAAAACGTGATAAAGCAAACCTGCTTTTACAGGCACGAACACCATTTATAGGGCAGATAAAAGGAAAACATTTAGTTTAAAATTCCGTTTTTTGTTTTCTTTCACTGACACTGCAGCCTTAAACAAATACTCTGCAAATGAGATCAGCCCTCCTAAACTGAATGCAACCATTAATGTGATTAGTTACACCTGTGTTTGCCAAGTCAAAATGCCCAGTGTGGGAAAGGTCTTTTTAAAGAGCCTGAACAGAATTTATTCTGGGTGATTAAACCTCAGCTCAGGTTGAAGTTGGGAGAATCTATGCTGGGAATTACATGAGGTCATTCATTTGGTTCTCAGACACATTAGAATTTTTTTGTCTATGAAATGTATGAGTATAAATCATTCTGACTTCAGTGATCCCCTGACTTTAACTATAGCACCATCATCAGGTGAAATAAAAAAACTATCAAATGCTTTAATTTATGACTAAATACATGCTAAATGAATGCCACTCCCATCAGCCTCAGCTGTACTTTTTGTTTAGTGTTAATTAGTATGTTAGCATGCTAACGTGCTGGCCAAGTTTAGAGAATAAGTTTGAGATGAAAACAGGCAAAAGAGATGTCAGTGAATCACAGACTGTGCATGCCCACACAGATGTGAGGGGAGGTCTAATCAGCCACAATGATGAAAAACATCTGTGTGGGTGTATCAAAGCAGGCTGTTATGACCCAGGGTCATTATTTAGTGTTATGTGTTATTTTTGTGTTATTGTTCCTCCCTGCCTAGGGGTGGTGCTACCACCTTAGGGTCTCTCCCTCTCTCCAGGTGCTGCCTGCCAATTGGTTAATGGACTGGTGGATCAGCTATAAATGGCCGCCGCTGGATTCATTCGGCCTCTTCTCTTGACCTTACTCCCAACTGCACCAGGCCGTATTGTATTGTACTGTGTTGTGTTCTGTTAAGTTGTACTGGTCTGCCTTAGCAGACTTTAGCTTAGCAGTCCAGGTAGTAGTAGGTGTGAGTAGCCCTTTTGGTTTGTCTCTTTTTTTCTCCTGTTTATTTTATAGGGAGGCAGGTTAGAACCCTGTATTTTGTTTTCTTGTTTTGGTTAGGTAAGTTAGTTTTGGGTCAGATTGTTTGGCAAGTCACCGTCTTCCCTGGCATCCTGCTGCGACAGACTGTCCGGTAACGTAACGTGGATGAACCCATCGTCGGTTCGACAGGAAACTTCTCGTTACTAACACGGGACTCACACAGAAGGCGGAACGGCAGCGGAGCGAGCCGGCCGTATTCACGCGAGAGAATCCTGGACATACCCGAGACCCCGCGATAAACGGTGTATAAAAAAAACAACAACAACAAACAGCTGACTTTGCTTCTCCGACGTGGAGGAGATTATAAAAAGCATCTGTTGTGTCATAAATGATTGTGTGTTGTTCCACTTCAACAATTAGTCTCTCGTTGAGACCCTTTGATCGATCTTTGATCACCTGATGCCACCGGTTATGACGTAACGTTGATGTGAAGTTGTAAAAAGCTACATGAATTGCGTATTGTGTTTTATTTTGAAAGGGGGCGGAAGTTTATTATGTTGATTCTGTGTCGGATTTCCTGTCTGGTGCGCAGTGCTCTGTTGAAATTTACGAGGTTTAGCTCACGGAAGAAATACAAATCCTGCGGAAAGCTCGCGCCGTGGCGCGGAGAGCCGCTTCTGGGACGCTTCTGAGCCGCGCCTGAACTGCGCCCGGTGTGAGTGCTCTCATTGACTAGACTGGATTCTATTTGCTACGGTGACCGCGGCGGTGCCGTTACGCTTCCGTTCCGCGTCCTGTGTGAGTTGGCCTTAAGCTACGTCTGCCTGCCTATCACACAAAGCAGGAACTGTTAATACAGAAGGTGGAAGTGAAATTCACTTCTCATCATCAGCTCAAACTTCATTAGCAGAGCTGTCAACCAGAGACCTAAACTGGGCTGTATAACGTAGCGTATGCAATAAAATAAAAGTGTGTAATGGTGTCAGGCAGGCCTCAGTTTGAGAGGTCTGGAGGTTCTTTTGTTAAAAATATATATCTTAAGTATGTAAAATCACTTAACATAGCTATGATAGAAAAGAAAATATTTGGCATTATCTTTCAATAATGTGACGCCTGAGTCTAGACCTGATCTGTCAGACTTGACTGGATGCTCACTTGAATGGTTGAAAGGTTGAAAACACTGAGTCATTGTCACTTTCCAGTTTCTTACTATCAGTGAAGAAAACGGCAGAAATAAAAAACAAAGCAGGAGACAGAGGTTCATTACAGCAAAGAGAACCAATTGGCCACACTATAGTTTTTCCGATAGAGCTGGCTAACCACTGCTTTGGGTGATTATAGATTTATCTATCTCTGCTTCCTCTTCACCTCTTCACACATCACAGACTCTTGCTAAATGTTTCCCTTTGGGGATGAATCAAGGGTGTTTGATAAATTGTGCTCATGTACGAGAGGCTTTTAACTGTTCTCCGTGAACATGAAGCCACTGAGAGTCACCGGAGCATTTCCAATGGCTTTCCCCCATTATGTTTATGTCAATATTGTTGTTTTATTATGTTTTGATTTTTTTTTTATTTTTTATGTGGAGTCTTCTAAACTACACTGTTCCAGCGAGATTAAATATCTTGTTTTCAACTGAAGCAGATTCATTCACAGCACATAAAAGCTGCTGCCAGAAACAGAAGAATAAATAAGTTGCTGCACTAATCAGTATATTTAATATTAACAAAAGACTGTGTGAAAGTTAGTGTTTTAACTAGTGCTGTCAAAATTAACGTGTTAATTTTGGCGATTAATTTTAAACAATTAACGTGTTTTAAAAAATGTACGCAATTAACGTGGTTTTGTTTACAGTTTCTGGTTTGACTGTGTAGACAGGGAGATCTCCAGCTCTTCTCACTACCACATGGACAGTGGACTCCCATTTGTCAGCGAGCTTGTGCTTTCCACGAATACGTACGTTCCTGACAAGTACTCTGTCTCCAACGTCCAGAGCAGAAGGAGTCACACGCTTGTCGAACCTTGTTTTGTTCTTTTCAGCTACCCTGGCAGCACTTCTTGTAGCTATTTTGTAGCTCTCCTCAAGGTGGGATTTGAGGTTCTTTACGTACTGGGAGTGTGACTTCTGTTGCTCTTCTTTGACAGGTAAGCCGAATGCAAGGTCAACCAGCAGGCGTGGCTGGCGTCCGAACATTAGCTCATATGGTGTGAACCCAGTCACTTCACTTCTGGTGCAATTGTATGCGTGGGCCAACGGCTTCACAAAGTCTTTCCAGTGTGACTTATCCTGATTTTCCAGAGTGCCAAGCATGTTTAACAGGGTGCGGTTAAAACGTTCCACTGGGTTGCCCCTTGGATGGTAAGGAGTTGTTTGAATTTTCTGTATGCCTGCAACTTTACACAGTTCTTTGATTAGCCACGACTCAAAATCAGGACCTTGGTCGCTGTGCAGTTTCTCTGGAATGCCATAATGGACGATAAAGTTGTCCCATAAGCACCTTGCAACCGTTCGAGCCTTTTGGTTTGGTGTTGGGATAACCACTGCGTATTTTTTGAACGCGCAAATTTGTGCAGCTCGACTCTCTCTTTCTCACAGCTTTTCAACCTAACAAACAATATAAATATTAAAATTTATTATTTATTAATTTAGTTGGTATGGGATTTTATTGTTTTCTATCCCTCAGAGGATATTTTCATACCAGTCTTTGGCAATGTCTCCAGCGGAAGAAAGAAAGCGTGAGTGTCTCTTAATTGATTCACAGTGGCGTATGCGCCACCCTCTAGTGGAGTAGAGCACTGCACTCCAGTAACCTGTGTGGGTTACATTTACTTCCAGTGGCGGCTGACCCATAACCTTTGGTCAAATGCGCGGTCAAACATCTATCCCATAGACATATATACACAGACACATATACATAGACGTTGCATTGAGCACTGAATCGTACGTCGACGTCGCCGCCATTTTGGATGTGGCAAAGTAGAGCTTTGTTTCCCAGATATATTAGTGTGTGTGTGAATGCGTCTATAAGAGGCATTAACTTAAAGCACTTTGTAGAAAGGCGCTTTATGAAGTTGAGTCCATTTTCTTGTATTAGTTTACGGGCAGATCTGCCACATCCAATACGGCGGACGCAATAACGTATCGCAGCAACGGACCAACCTGCTCAATGATGCGTCTATGTATATATGTCTATGATCTATCCTAACTAAAGGAGAGTCTATGGCGGAAGGATGATAAGGACAGACTTTTAGGGGGAACATTTCATCTTAAAAAGTTGCCCGACGGCTCGTTGGACAAAAACAAGGCAATTTGCAAAGCGAATTTAAATTCCACAGAAGTAACACGACTTTAACATATCACCTCAAAGCAAAACACCCTGCTGAAATTAGCTCCACGGGACCTCGCCAGTCTACACTACAGGAGTGTGGCACTCGTCAGTATATTTCCTCATTCTGGCTTTTTTCTATTTGCACTGTGCATATGTGCACCTTAAGCCAATAAAATGAATGAATTTAAATATACTTTCTCTGTGTTTATTCTACATTAATTTGATAATTTTACATAAATAAATATTCATTATTAGCTTCAGTAAAGTAAGTGCAATTAATTTACTGATAAATTTATTGATAAATTAATCGCGATTAATTACAGACATTTTTGCGATTAATTAGTAAAACATTTTTCATCGATTGACAGCCCTAGTTTTAACATCTTTCAGCTCATTGTAATGGATCATCATGGATCATGGATTTTTAAAAGAAAAGAGAGAAAAAAGAACTTCCTACTAACTAGTCACAGCTTTAAAAGTAGATGTTACAACCAAGGATAATTAAGTTTAATAACTTTAATTCCTAAACCCTAATTTGGTGTAGGCAGCTCTGATGTGTGTAAAAATAATGAAAATCTCATAGAAATCAAATTCTTTTATCTTTGCTTTTTAACTGCTGCAGAAATATTCAACCCTCCTTCTACTCCTGCACTACTGTTGCCTCCATTATGAAAATTACACCACCTCTTGCACCCCTACTTATCCCTATCTCCCCCTTTTCTCCCCCGTTACTGGCAGCTACGACACCGCTCTCATAATTCCTCCTGCTATATGGCTGCCGTCAGGTGATGAAATGGTTTCCTTGACCAGAGCGGGGCCTAGCAGTTGTTTTAGTGTTTGGGTTTTAGCAGAGCTATAAAGCATCGCTGGCTAACCCCAGCTGACAGAGAGCTATATCTAATAGGCCTGTCGCTCTCGTGCCAAATCGCTTGCTGCATTTCAATTAAGGGCTCTTCAGGAGAGAAAAAGGCAATATCAAACATGGAGTGACTCAGAGGTGCATGCAATGCATACATACACAGCACTGACATAGTTCTTTGTAGAAGAGAGATATTACATGTAGTGTGAACAACAGACTTTAAGCTGCCATGTTATTGCCGAAGCTTCAGGGATGGCATTGTCAGATGAAGTGAAATAGCTTGACCTTGGTGATCTTATGACCTTTCATTTAGTGCTGTATCAACATACAGACAACACATTTATTAAAAAATCCATCATCAGAAAACAACAACACTACAGGTGACTGCATGAATACAGATGACACAACTAAAACACTTTCTGGACCCAAAAGAACCAAGGCGGGGCCAACTATTGATTCAAACTCTGACATCATTTAAAGGCCCCCTTCAGTCAAAAATGTGTTTTTGCTCATTCCTACTTCTTTGACCTTCATTGCACAGTGAGTGATTTATCTGCAGTTTGACACTAGAAGGCTGTTTTCACTTTCAAAGGGGAAAAGTTTGTGTGTGCTCACCTTAAAGCTCAGTTTAAGGACACCGCCATGAATGCTGAGGAGTGACCGTCACCTGCCGAGGCGAACTCACACAGTCGACCCTCACACATTTCTTTGCAGTTGATTGAGCAACTTCACCAGCCAAAGTTCCCCAAAGTTGAATTTTATGCAAAGTTAAGGTAAATTCATGCCTGTGAGACCATTCACAAACACAAGAACATACAAGCAGGTCAACTAGTTTGAAAGTCAGTTGTGGCTCAGCAAGTGCGATGTGGAAACTTCTCCAGTGCAAAATTACTTGGAAGAATGATGTGTCCAGTAGTTAAACCTTTCAAATAAACGATTTCCATATTCATAAATATTAGTATTAGAATTAGAGTAGTAGACTTTTTAACAAGGTAAAGTCTGGGTATAGTCTCCTCATGTTACCCAATGTTTTCTGAAGAGAATGTTTTGTGAAGCTTGGAGTGTGGTGGCTCTGGTGGTCTCCATCTTGGAGTTGAAAGATATGAATAACTCCACTCCTGCAATCAAATACATACGGGAGAGAAGCTCCAAGCTTAAGGAGCAAGGGGCATGACACATTCACCTTCTCTGCCTCTCACAAAGACATGACGGCGTGACCCATCAGACCAAGTACAGATTTCCAAGAAATTCTCTTCTTCTTGTTGGTTTCCCTCAGTAGTGGTTTATTTGCAGCAATTTGACCATGAAAGCCTCATTCATGGACAGACTTTTCCAAACAGTTGATGTCTGAGGGGCCTTTAACAGACCATTTCTGAGGCTGTAACTGTAATGAACTTATCCTCTGCAGCAAGGGTAACTCTTCCTGGGGCAGTCCTCATGAGAGCCAGTTTTATGATAGTGTCACTTGAGGAGACGTTCAAAGTTCATGTCATGTCTTAAAAATCCCTAGAATGTAATTTCAAGTAAGCAGTGCATTTCCTGTAATATTTTGTTTCGTTATCAGCCTACTATGTAGTCACATGTGATAGCAAGATAGTAAACAGAGGTGAAATGAATGATTACTCCAAATGGGAAAGTATTAGGAAGAGAAGTACATGATATTAGCTCTGGTTCTTGTACCAGTTAAATATTTTCTATAGTAGTACACTGTAAAAAGTGAAACAAAGTACTGATGGACTGTCATTTTCCTTTTTACTTCACTGGTTCTTGCCATAATATTGGATACTACAGTAGTTCAGTAGAAGTGATGGTCTCAAAGAAAGCAGGAAATTGCACTAATTAGCTTTGGACAAGGCACACCTGTTAATTGAAAATTGTTCCAGGTGACTACCTCATGATGCTGTTTGAGAGAAAGCCAAGAGTGTGCAAAGCTGTCATCAAAGCACAAGACGGCTACTTGGTAAAATATAAAAGTATCATTTTACAATTGAGAGAGAGACAGAGACAGGAATTAGAAAAGAAAACTCTGAGCTTTGTAGATGTTTACAGTGGGACAAAGCTGCAGTCCAGAGTTTGCATCTGGTCCAGTAAGTAAGTGAGTATAAACACTGGGTTGGTTTCCTATATTCCTATATAATAGAGGTTCATTATTTTGTGCATTGGCATAAAAGAGGAAGAGAAATGTTTAGTGTTGGGTGAACAAAGATGTAAGCCGGAGAAATGTAAATGTAATAAGTGTGTGTGTGTGTGTGTCCTTCTCTCCTCTTCAAGAAAAGCTTTAGCCTCTGTACCGTCTGTTCTATTGTGCAGCGACGGTGCCCTCATCAAAGTGAAGCAAAAGGGCGAGGAGAGGGTTCAGCATGCAGTACAAAGAACAGACACTGCAAAGGTGTGCGTGTGTGTGTGTGTGTGCTTCAGTCTGGCACCCACTAGAATGGCTGATTGAGATGCCCTTTGTTTTTCAGCTTCATTTAGAATCAAAATAAGCTTCATGTACACCGAAGTATTCGCAATAAATTTTCAAAGTGTCTCATATGGAAGAAAAATGTGCAGAACAAAAGAAATAACTAGCAGTAGACAAACAAGAAAGATCAGAAACTGTGTTTGATACTCAGTGATACTAAGTATTGAGATGGATTGTGTCAGTTTGAGCAAGCAACCTTTTTAAGTTATGGAAGGCATTTGTTTTTATTTATGGTGATAAATGTTGACTTGACTGAGATTGGGGTCAGCAGTTATGTCAGGTTGATGCAGCTTGAGTTTTAATATTAGATACAGTTGACTTTTTTCAGTAGGCTGTCACTTTTTATTACTCCTTCTTGTTCACTAATGAATTCCCCCTAAACCTGCCCTCTCTTTCACATGAAGTATATACAGTCAAAGTCCTTGCATGCATAAAAGGGATTGCGCATAGAAACATTGCTGCACAGCACTATAAGGGATCCAAAGCTCCTGAGGATACAGATACAGAACACCTGAAATCAGCTTGGCGTAAATACAAAAACATTTTTCACGCAGGGCTCAAATGTGCTTCACAGCACTCCACCTCACACATTCCTCTTAACTTTTTCTTTATTTATAGAACTGTCAACAACTCAACAGTTGGCTCTCCTTTGCAGAAAGGATGCACTACATTCAAACACCAAGGCTCCAAAAGAATAACAAATCTGAAGTGAATGATTACTTGAGACCAAAAGGTCTTTGTCAGCCAATGTTTACATCCTTGAAAGTTGACCAGAATGAAAGTAAAAGCAAATTGTGTACACTGTAAAAAACATCAAACAAACAACAACAATTACAATTATAGACATAATCTGTAAATTAACAATCCAACTGTCTATACTATTCTAAGTATGAAGCTATTAATGACAAATGAGTTATTTCTATCTCCGTACAGTTAAACTACTTTTTGCTTTCTAAAATCACACAAATTTATGTAACATCACTGCCAATAATGCAACTATAGCTTATTACATGCATGTTTATGTTTGTCCATGCTAACATTTTCACATTTTGTTTGTATATTTCAGGTAAATCTTATTTGACGTTTGACGATTATGCGTACTTTTATATTGTAACTCTATTTTTAGATACTCTTTTTTTTCACTACATCAAACAAAATACATAGACTTTTTAAATCTCTATAAATCTCCACTCAGAATCTGTAAAATTACAGTGTTTCCCTGTTTTCCCATTCTTCAAAATATTTACCGCTGGTGCTGGTCATTTCACCATCTTTTAGTATTCTTTTTACAGTGTGGTTGTGTCAGAAAAATGGGATCAGTGTTATAAAAGCCCCCAGGCAGAAATCTCTTATAGCCAGAGGAGAATGTTTCCCCCAAAGCTGAGATATTGTGGAGAGCAAACCAAATACAGGGGGCCAATTAATGCAAAGGAAACATGCCTAGAAATACACACACATGCACACATACATCCACCAAACAGGCTGCTTATCAGAGGCTGGGAGAGGAAGATCAAAGTAGCAACACACAAAGCGTTGAGAGGTACTGTATGAGATTGAGACAGAGCTGAGGAGTATGACACATGATGTGAAGGAGGGAGACAGAAATCAGGATAAAGAATGGAAGAGAGGCAGAAGAACAGGAGGAAGATTGATAGAGAAAAGACAGGAGGAGAAAGAAACAGAGAGACTAAACAGAGAGACTAATTGAGACAGAAATGAAATGCTCAGATCCAACCCATCCAAGAGGAAGACAGACACAGTCAAACGTTTAAAAGCAAGAGTTTCTGGATCTTGTGTGAGGTAGATTGTGACAAGAACTTTGAAGAGGACTTAAAACAGCCGACAGAATGAAGCATCTGATATGGAGAAAAAAAATTACTGCTTTTAACTGCAGGTTTCAGTCTATTACCGGAGGGGACAGGTGTACTTCAAACATCTGTTGTGAAGGTTGAGATATTTAAAATCATTTTTCTTGCAACTCACTCATTTTTCGTCTCAGTTCAGCCAGCACACTCCGGCCTTAAGACCAGTAGTCCTGTAGCAATCAAAAGAAAAGCATAGAAAAGTGGTATTTACCTGTGTGTGTGTGTAAAAAAAAATGTTCCTGAGCAGAACACATTTTAACAATTGAATACCTCTGCTTTATCTAAACTTCTCTTTTCTATCTTTGTCTGTAGCCCCTGGTCATTTCTCTGCCCCTGGCATGTCACTGCACCTCTCTCCTCTCAAACCATAAAGACGACGGCCCCAGTATTTTTCTTCTGAGCAGAGAGAAAAGCAAGAGGCTTCGATCTTAATGCCAGCCAAGCAGAAGATAAAGAACAACGGCGGTTAAGCTTTTTCAACACCGAGACACAAAATTCTGAGAGATAAAACAGAATGGAGAAAACATAAAGCCTGGGCTGTGGATATTATGTGCAGTTCCTGGGAGACCCTGGGCTATGAAACACACAGATAGGAAATTAGATATATAGGAAGCTGCAAACGGCACTCCACAGGTTCACAAAGGTAAAGAAGAAGAAAGATACCATTTTTTATGTTTGTGTTTTCCATGAAGAGAAGAGATGACCCCATCACTAACAGTGCTGCATGAGGTGCTACCAAATGTCTGAGAGTTTGAATAATTCCCAGTCCATCCAGGAAAAGAGAAACTCCTAAAGCTTCCATTGTTTTACTTTTACAAAGGTCCGCAACCTGAAACCCCCCTCTTAACACCATGCTGTGTTTGCACTTTCTGTGCCACCAAAAGAACCCACAATCTGCCCTGGATTTACTGCAATTTATCCTGAAAGTATCGTGGCATCCCAAGGGGGTAGGTGCAGTGGAAAGCCTCCCAGAATGTAGCAGGACAGCAGGTTTACAGACACCAGTTCTGATGTACACGTGTTTCCCTTAGAAAACTGTAATAAATCACAGACCATCTGCAGTTATTTGACTAAGTATTACCTGCAAAATGTGGTTCGACCATGAGGTGTTAGTCTTCTGTTGAGCCGGAGCTTTGACTCGCTGAATTCTTCTTACAACAACCTACCTCACCAGCAACACTGCTGCAACCTTCTTGATTGCTTTGCTTCTTCGAGCGTCTTATGTGAAGATGATGTTGTGCTAAAACACATAGCCTACACCAGAGGTCCGTGCCTACATACAGGCCAATTTGATCTCAAGAAGGCTAGACCAGTATAACCATTGCCTAAAACAGCAACATTTCCAAATGGCGCCATTTCTTTTAGTGTAAAGAAAACATTCACAGTTAATGGACGATACATTTACAAAACATTTGATGAACAGCCTGAAGTCTATTAAATTAAAAATAAGTGCTGTCTCAGTTTTTTCCATATTCAGTCATTCTGCCGTCATTATATGTGCGTTCTGTTGCAATTTACAGATCACTGTGGAACATTTAGTCAACTGTATTTTAATGAAAAAACATTATAGTTTTATTCTATTCTATTTTTTATTTACATCTTTTTTTTCTTTTCTTTTTTTTTTTGCAGTAATCAGTCCAGGGTTGGGAAGAAATTGTGTTTTGCAAAACCTCCTCAAACACACACAAATACACACACACATGTACACATTCACAGCTGGTAGCTGTAGACTTTAACCACAGCGGCTGCTGACTGGCTAAATTGAATCAGCTGGGGGTCAAGGGCATCTTGATGGAAGCCGATGAGGAAAGGTAGATACTCATTTACTCTTCTTCCCTAAAAATAATTTCCCAGAGTCCTCATAAACAACATCATATTTCTTCCCATTTGTACCATATAAGTTATAAGCCACTTTCACATATAACACATGAAGTGTTGCAGTAAAGGCGTGCACAATATCCTGTGCAAGACCAGATACAATAAACTTTTTTTATGGATGTCCAGTTGCTGCATTGACATAATTGCACTGTCCCATACTTTAGCTGACCTTTTCCCATCCCCCTGTATAAAACAATATCTTACACACCAGACACGTATATATACAGTATATAGAGAGCATAGGGTTGATGTTGAAGTCCGATGCTGCAGAAAGCCTCGAGACACACTCCACAGCGTGAATCTTCCCATTGACCTCTCCCATTGAGGAGGTGGCTAATAGGCCAGACCACATGATCAGATCACTACAGCAAGAGCTTTGATAAGCTCTGGCCTTAACCCAACTGTTTTATCTGCTATACCGCCAGGTCTCCTGACGCTCAATATATTGACGTCTCTGGGAAAACCGGATACCTGCTGGAATGAGGTTATAAAAAGACGGGCCGACCTAATCCAGCAGATGCTGAAAATACAGAAATTATTGCAGAGAAACCAAATGAATCAATATGTGTCATAATTGTCCTTGATGGGTAGTTTCACACAAGCGATCTGATTGGTCAAAGACCTATTCCAGCTGTGTGAATTACTCCCATAAAGCTAAGTGCTTTAGGTTGCTGCTGTTATTTCTTTCCTGGTAACTATGGGAGAAAGTTAGTGATCTGTCTTTCTGCTGAAAAGAAAAAAGAACTTCCAGACAGTAAACCTGCAGCTGTTTAAGCCATTCTCATAGTTAAGAATTGTTTGGAGATGTCATTACTTGACTGCATCTTGTATCTACCTGCATTACTGTCATAGAAAAGTCAGGTACAAGCAAAGATTGTGGCATTTGTAGCTCCAATTTATTTAAGATTATTTGCAGCAGTATTGAATATATAGTTATCTCTTCAACGTGAGAGAGAGAAAAACAATACAATAATAATGCAATAATCATTTTTACAAATGCACAGACAGAAATCTGTGATGTTTTCTCTTTTACAGTCGATAACACCTCATTATTTAGAACGATTATCCATCATCAGGGTCACAATGTTGGCATGGCCAGCATGATAGTTTCTTAGGTGGTTTGTTGTGTAAAAAGTTTAAGAAACACTGATATATAGTATATTTATCATAGTGTGAGTACAGGCCAAATATATGTTCTGATAATAATAAATAATCATCATTTTATTCACTTAGAATAAATGAGAAATTCCATGAAGTCTGTCAGCAGAGCATTTTTAGTAATTTGTGTGTTAGTTGATACATGCCTGGTACATACTTTTAAAGTTCATCAAAGAATATCCCTTTATAATACAGACTGATGTCTGTTTGTATAAAGTAGCTATTGTAGCTATTTTGTAAGTGGAAGTCATAAAAATTCAGGCTGATCAGGCTCTAAAGTGAATTTACCCTCCGTATGTAAGGAACCTCAACTGAAGGACGTTGGTCTTTGTTATGAAAGTTAGAAAATCCTTTTCAAAAGCTTCTGGATAACCATTGTCACGTTCTTCGCACTTCAGTGATTAAAAGTAGTTGTGAGTTTTTCCGGACGGTAGATTTCATTCACCGCCGTCTCTCAGATAGATTCGCCTGGCATAACTTTGTACAAATATCCACAAAGCCTGGTTATCTTATCTGCTGATGACATGCACCCAGCAGCATCACTTCTTCCTTTTTCATCTACAGGTTTTACATTTTAGGCACTTGGCAGATGCTTTTATGCACCGTGGCTTTTGATGAATAAGTAGGTTGGAGTACAGTGTCTTGAAAAAGGCTTTTTTTGACTCAAACCCCAAACCTGTGATCTTTCACGCACCATTCTATCTAATCTAAAGAAACAGAGGTGCCATTTTAAAAAGGTCACTGTGTAATCATTGTGTGCTTAATAGCTAATCTAACATTGATTTATATTGTCATGCCAAATTAAGACAATTAGAGAGGTCTGATACGGAGTTGGATTTTGCTGCAATTTAACTGCACAAAGATTATTAATGAGGTGGAAGAGTGAGTTTTATTTTTCTGTTCCATATCACTGCCAAAAGAAGCTCTGTAGGAAACATATTTCCTTGAGAAACACCTTTTATTGTTTTAGTCACTTATATAGTTTCATTTCTAAATATAGGCTAATCTGTGCTTTGGCAGAACGACTGCTAGCTGTAGGCGTCAATACTGTAACTTGTTTGTCTTGTGCTGGAGTTTAAAGTGTACTTGACTGATTTAAAGGAGATTTGTTGGTCTCCGACCAGGTAATAAGCTTCAGTGTGGGTGTGTAGCACTAATTCTGCTGCAGGAACAGACTGCGGCAGCTATTAATCAAAACTAGACGGTCAAAGATATGCGTATCCAACTTGGTATGTCTGCTTCCATCTGTCCTGTCACACTCTTACCAACTTTAAAAGACAGATGTGCTGTTAGTAAAGTTTTTAATCCTTTTGCTGTCCTGAAAATCCATCCCCAAAATCTCAAGTTTTGAATATGAGACACAGGATTTTTCTCTTTGGTGTTACTGAGACAGTCGAGATTATCGTGGCACATACGGTTCCCACCATCATTAGAAAAATCTAAAAGTACTGAAAGCTTTTCAGCTGAGATTTCTCTTTATTATACTGAAATGTCACAGCTGAGAGGAAAAACAGTGAAAAACTAATTGCAAAATTACATTTTTATTTGCTTGGGCAACATTTCAATGTGGAGTCAATTACACACTCTCATACATGCTCACTGTTTTTTATCTTACACAGTATGTGGTAACAGTCCACCATCACTGAGTTTGTTAAAGGACACGGCACAAAATCTCACAACTGAAACCCACGGGTTTATCTGATCAGTTATTTGTGTGTGCATGCTGCCTCCTTGTGGTGAAGCTACTCATTTTTCCTTTCCTGCATTTCAAAATTCCAACTGATGTAGAAAATAGAGCATTTTGCAGAGAAAGTACACTTACAGCTTTTGCTTAACATGATTTGTCTGTCATCCTCTTCCATTTTTAGCCGTATAAATATAAAAGGCTTTTAACCACAAATTTTCAGCTCAGTATGTGGCTGTCATCGTGAAGAGATTCAAACCTTTGAGCCTATTACGATCAAAGGAGATCAAAGTGTCCAGTCTTTACAGCCATGCCAACACAGTTAGGCTGGACATTTACTGCAAGAAGAGCTAGATAACACAAGGCTCTGTACTACAGAGCTCTATAAAAAGAACACTTTCTGAATCTGACAAAACTAATCGTTGATTTATCACCTAGGCAGGTCAAGCATAAAAGCACCAGTCACAAAAATGAAAGACACAGGAAGGAGTGTGTACACAATTTGTGCTTTATTGCCCAAAAGAGATTGCACTGTTTCTACTGTTGATTGCAAGAGCAGTGTTGATCCATAACCTTAACACACGACACCCCCTCCCCTCTATATATATTCTAGCTGAACAGCACAGTGCAAGTCGCATTATCTATCTACCCACTGTGTACCTTGTATACGGACGAGACAGCTGGAAACAACTGACTGAAGGTGACGAGAGATTGATAACGAGTATGTTGATTCGTGTGGCAGTTATGGCATTTCAGCTGAAGGCATGAGACGGCAGAAAAACAGACAGAAAAACAAAAACAACACGCGACTGTGATGAATAGTCAAGAGTCATGAGTTGGGGGAGGGGGAGGGGGCAAAAAAAAAAGAAAAAAAAAAGTGGTCCACTTTTGTTTTTTTGGGTGCTCATGTGAACATCAGGCCATGCAGAGCATGCAAACAAACTATACTCTGATAGTTAGTAACTTAAAATTTTTAAGTTCTGTGTGAGCATGAGGAAACACAGTCGGTACAATGAAGACCATAAATGATTGATAGAGACTTCACCGAAGTCATAAAACAAAGAGGGCCAGCCCCAGGATTTCTGCATAGCAAAATCTGGGCAGTAGAAGTACGAGAAGTACCGTATTAGACAAATACAAACTGATGAACAAAGACAAAGTCTGGCAATAAAATCTTCTCCCATACATTTTTTGCACATTCTAACCTCAACAGTATCTGTCTTCATATAAATGGGTTAAGAACATGACCAGATCCCTCCAGCTGTAGTTAACTTCCTGACTTAATGCTTCATGTGCAGCTCCATTTTCCAAACATGTAAAAAGGTATTTTACATCCCTTACATCATGTACAATGAAAAGGGGTCAGAGGAAACCGAGAAGATGGAAACAGTTGAAAACAAAAATGTATTTTCAAATATTCGTGAAAAGTTGTTTGTTACATTAAAAAAATGGTCTGATTAATTTTATATGAAACACTAATGAGTATTTCAACTTCATATATATTTAAATTATTTTTCCCAATGTATATTACCCTACTTACACTCAGACCTATGACAAAAAGACTATTTTAACAGGAGCGATAGACAGTTTTTGAAATGACTGCATATGTATCAGCTTCTCCTAGATTGCTGCTTGTTTGCATACTCACACCTTTACACTATAAAGTATGCATGACACAACAGGTACTTTGAAAAGCAAACGCTTTGTGCGTCAATTTATATTTTGGCTAGCTGCTGAGAGAAACAAAATGTTAGAATTAAGCATTATATTAACATGTAAATTCTTCCTATCCTTAAAGTGGAGATTAAACATATAAAGACTGTATGCAAGAGGCAAAAAAATAAAAAAATAGACCAACCATAAGGCTGAAACACTCCAAAAAGGACAGATATAAAAGACCCCTAAAGCAAAATATTAAATCCCAAGAAGTTATTAATTTAGAAAAATAATACAAACAACATTCAAATAACATAAGAATAAAAGAAACAGTGAAACTCTCTCTACGCAGACAACCGAAAAGTCATGAACAAACATGATTCTATCTGAAAGACATAATTAGACTCCCTGCTCTACAGCTGGGCCTGTAAAGCAGAGGAAAGCATCGATCAAGCTCCATGACAAAGCACAGCGTCTCAACAATGCGACTGGCCAGGCAGGGAGGCCAACTGGCTCTGTGCAGGTCCGGACATATTGTTCTCCTGAACGCGACTCAAAAGATGTAGTCTCGGGTCATCTTGAGGGACGGCATGGCCTCGTTGACATTTTGGTCCAGGCGGTGATACTCGACGGTGTTGCGCGAACACAGACCGTCTTTCCAGCGTCGGCTCTGAGCCAAGAGGAAGATCTGACAAAAAGAAGAAGAAGAAAATGCGGATGGAAATGGAATTAATCTGATAGATGAACGAGTTTTGTTTGAAGCCTCTGAAGCAGTTCTTTTATTTTTTTGAGGTTGTGGTGTTGAGAAAGCGCTCTAAATGGGTCGGCACAGTCCTCATTAGAAAGTAGAATGCTACAATGCTGGTGCAAGGTCCCAAATCTCAGATTCTGATGATCAAATTACGATATTCCTCATTTAGCTATAAACAACATAACCTGCAAATCAAAAAGATTTCAGAGATGTCAAGATCAAAAATGTTGCTAATCAATTAGCGGATTAATAGTTTCAAACATTTTTTTTGTATAGAAGCAATATACAGAAATAAGAAAAACAAATCACTGGAGATTGCAATCACATGCTGACTCCACAACTATCACAAATGAACTGGCTGCACAGCAAACACTTTGACCCGTCAAAGCTGGAAAAACGTGGGTGAACGTAATAACAGGAACAGCTCACTTCCATTAAATGTCCTGGTGACAGGGACTCAGAACATATAATAGCAGCAGCGCCCTGAAGTAGAATGCAGCTATTAGTAAAACACCTGCTTCAGACTATGACGAGTCAAAATGTCTGCTGTGCAACCAGTCCATTACTGCTGAGGTCTGCCCAGCTGTCGTCATGTCAACACTCACCTTCCTCTTGTTGTGATAGGTGATGTAAACGATTGCCACCAGGAAGGCCAGGATGATCAGGTGAAAGAAGAAGTGGGAGTCCTCGTCCTCCGTGCTGTAGACGTCTCCTCCTTTGTAACGGGTCACCTCCATTTCCTCTGGCTGCGTCAGCCTGTTCACAGTCTCGTCTTTGTCCTCTTCAGTGCTTGGATACTTGGGCTCCAGGGAGTCACCGTCGTCGTCGTCGGTGGTGTCGTACATACCGTCATCGTCCTCCTCTTCATTGATATCTGGGTAAGTATTTGTTGATTCTTTGTCAGAGGTCCCCAGCAGGTCTGGGTCAGTATCCTGTACAGTGGATGGGTTCAGTGCGATGGAGGACTTGGACTCAGAGACGGCTGTTTCTGCATCCACTATTGGTTGGTCTGACTCGGTGGTTTTGAGTGGAGGGGAGGGAGCTTCTGGAGTAGAGGCTGGAATGGATTCAGAAGCCACCGGTTCACCTGTTGTCTCAACTTTGCCTGTTGCATTTTCATCCACATCAGGCATTGTGTTCCCGTCACTGATAGATACTGGCTGTGGATCAGAGGAATCGAAGACGGTGACTTTAGCATTCTCTGTAGATGCTTTTGGTTGAATGGATGATGTGAGGTTTTCTTTAAGTGTTGTGAAGTCATTGCCGGCAGGTGATGCAGGGTTGTTGGAATCTGGTAACTCTGGAGTCTGACCAGGTGTCAAAGGCTCGGTGCTATCCGTTTGCTTGTCTACAGTGGTCAGAGGAAGACTCTGAGATGTGTTTCCCTCCGGATCTTTGTCTGGCAATGTCAAGTAAGAGGGAGAAACAACGTGAGACATTATATACAATAATAATATACAAGGTTACAGACTCAGGTAACTTGAAAATGTCCAAATTCAATCTAAATTTTCTGTTTCAAATCATTTCAAGAGCAACACTTTCATCTAAATCGACATCCTAATCACTCCATCACGCTTTTAAAATTAATATTCATTACTTATAGCTGACTGAAATTTCTACTTCTGCTGTCATGTAACCACACTGTGTGATCACATCAGCAGCTATGACTGGAAAATTAGCTTGCCCTCGTTCTCAAACTGTCATCTAAAAATACCCTCGGGCAAGGCAGTTAACCCTCCAGCTGCCGCAGAAAAGCTGCGACGTGGACATCTGTATCTAATAGCAGCTTGTTCATGTGATTGTGTAACAACATGCATTCCCTTACGGCTTGCCCTAATCCTCTAATGACCACTGCTAACAATGATATATTGTATTGTGAGACAACAATTTGTCAGCCAGCTATCTAACTTTCTATTGAAATCCACTGGAGTGAACACACTTCATTGCTCTCAATCAGACTGACAGATATTTTGACTGACATATTTGAATATGCATCCTTGTGAGGCTGATTTCCATTTTTAAAAATATTAACTCTCAGGAAACTCTACAGCGATTCCCGACTGCGTCTAGAAACGAGAGCTGTCTCCTGCATCTGGCCAGCGTTCCTGAATTAGTGACACTGTTGAACTCATAAGTGTCAACATTATTTCGTCCTGTGGGACTTCGAGGCGTTGCTCAGGAAGGGACGGGAGGAGAACACTAGGGACTTGAAGCACGGAGTAAGACATCCCCAAGAGAAGAAAGGGACTATTCATACACATGAGCCATGGCCAGCATAAATAATCACCGAACAGGAGAGCTTTGTGGCAGCAACGGTTGCAGACTTTGCTGCGTAAAAAACAGCGTGTAGGATATTCAGCCTTTAAGGCTGAGCAGCCGGTTCACACTCGACAAATGTTTTAATATTGATTTCCCTAAATGGCACGCCTCATTAGCAACTAATGCCGGATATGCCTCCACCCAGCAACTAAACAGCTTGTCATTTGGCTGTTTGTTTTTCCAAGTCAAATATATTTAGCAGCTTAGTGGCCGATCATGTAAAAGGTCATCCCTCTCATGCTTTCCAGTGAAGTAACACACCCTGCACACGAACAGAGAGAAAAATTGTTGCATTCAGACACTGATGTGATTTCAGGCTACGAGTGGGATATTGTAGGGAAAAGCTCAGTCACTAATGTCAGATCACAAGACTTGCGCGACACATCTTGATAGGCAGGGATCTTTCTGCATGAATATTTCATGGGAATAACTTGTAGAGAAACATCTTGCTCCTGTATCTTCGTGTCCTCTTGCTGTACCAGTCCATCGTTGTCACAATAAAAAAAAGCATAGTAAACACAGGTCATGCAATCAACACCACAGACCTTATCTCAACAAAGTCAAAGTCCATTTTTGCGAGACAAAGTCTGTCACTGAGAGCAGCCTTTCCTGTGCTCCGGGTTCCTTGATGGTACACTTTAAAAGCGGTGTCTTTAATGAGCGCTGAGGACTGACATTAACAGCTCAGATATATGACAAGGACATCTGGACCGAGTCACTTCATCTGACCACCACAAATCATTGCTGCTTAAGAGTCCCCACAGGGCATCACAAAGTAGGCCCTTAACTTAAACGTCTGTTATATGATAACCCCAGTGGAGATGCCATTGTAGTTAACTCGTTAAATACAGGTTTACAATGACTGGGAGCTTGTCCAGCCTCAAGTTTGATTAGAAATATATGACTTCCTGTTCCTTCTCTTGAGTCGTGAATTTAATGACTATGTCGACTCTTGCTTAAAACAAAACCAACTGAGGACACTCAAGGCAAATTTAGTACTTTAATGAACTGAAGAATAGCTTTTAATAAAAGTTATTTACGTTAGACAACTTTGTTTTTATTTTGACAATCTCGCCACGGATACGCTTCAAAACAAGACGGCCGCAGAGCAGTCACGTTTAAAACCTCAAAACTCCTCATATTCAGCAGATTACTTTATTTTCATAAAGGAACGGAGTAAGAAAATAGCGTTTCTTGACTTTTCCGTGTGGTCGCCTCTCTCTGTCTGTCTGTCAGCTGACACCGTGGAGGCTAACATGACGTACTAGCCAGCTAGCTCCCATAGCGTTAGCTCCCAGGCTAACTAGCTGCTGCTTGAAAAACAGTCACTGACCTCAGACACTTCACGAGACTACCACGTACCTGCCGTCGTGTTGCCAACTGGAGCTGACAGGCAGCTGCCGACCAACAGCTGGAGGAAAACAACCAGAGAAAGAGCGCAGATGGTTCTCCTGCTTCGCCCCATCGTCCTGCACGTCGCCATGTTGATGCGTGAATAACTGGAGAGGCGTGGTTTAGCGTGGCTACAACACCGTGCGTGCGTGTGCGTGCGTGTGTGAGTCAATCATGACGCGTGACCGTGCATGGGATGAGTCAGTGTGTTGTGCTTTCATCCAAACTTGAGTTTCTACCTTAAAGATCTGCTATGCTTATTTATGAGCTAGTCAAAAAAAAAAATAATATATATATATATATATATATATATGTGTGTGGAGAAATACATAAAATAATAGTCATAACTATGTTTTCATTAGTGCAAAATCACCCGAAAATAAGAATCGTTATGTTTGTGTTACTTTTAGTCAGTGCGGGTCCTTTTCCATGGAGTCTGCCATGATCACAGTAGCCCAGAATGGACAAACTAAACACCTTCTCCAGGCTATTTCGAGGTTTTTGGGTGTTTTATGGCCACCAAAGGAAAGAGAGGATGAGGCGAGGTGATTGCAATCAGCAACTACACCGCTACATCCTATGCAAATGATTTAAAATCGACATAGGTCACAAAATATTAGGATATGACAATGGGTATGTTTTAAAGAGGTCTCCAAGACTTCAACCAGAACATTTTGGTTAAGTCCACACAAGACTTATACCTTGTACAGATATACAAGTATTCAAAACACAGGTTCTTAAATCACTGTAAGCTTTCCTCACATCCAATTGACTAACCATTCTGGTAATTTGAAAGCAAAAATGTGAAGATCTGTTCTTTTTATTTCATGTCACTGTGAATCTTGGGGGTTTGGACTGTATATAACTGGACAAAGCTAATAATTTAGAGACATCACCTTGGCATCTCAAAAGACATATCTTATGTTTCAAAATTTTAATCACCAGGATATTTATTTGTGTTTTCACAACTTTTTAAATAAACATGGGTTTATCATCACAAGAGTCAGATCATTATGTAACAAAAGGCAGAAGAACATACAATACAATCAGACACTGGTTCAAGATGTTCTTTATTTAATTCAGGAAATGACAATACTGTCAAGTACACTAAGCATTATTCCCGTAACCAGTTGTGGAAGACTACCATTTCCTGTCCACTGTATTTATTCTTTTTATCCTCCTTCAAAGAAGTACTAAGACTCTTATCCAGAGAATTTTAACTGTGTGCATGATAGGTTTCCTTTCGTTTGCTCGACCAGGAATAATTGACATGTCATTGCCTTCATAAGACTTCACAGGTGTATTAAACTATGCAAGACTGTCAATAAAATAATATTCTTTTTGCTATATGTAACAAAACACGTTTAACACCAAATGCACAGACACAAACAAGTGAGACGAAAACACAGAATGTACACATTGGGGTGTAGTGTCTCTTAGAGCTACTGACAACTGCTTCAACAACATCAGGGACAGCTAACCCTTCCCATCGTATTATATAATCAAGACAGACACCAGAGCTCACCAGTGCAGAAGGGTGAAAATAAAACCACCATGACCATTATGACTTTTGAGCAAGGAGTGCTTAATAGCGCTATGCAACAGCACCATCGGGTGGTGAAAATACTCAACTGTATGCTGACTTAGTTGAACCTAGTTTTGATTTTCCCTTTATCTGCATTGGAAAGCAGAGAGACACAAATTAAAGCAGTATGTATGAATGTAATAAAATGACCACGAGGTGAGTCCAACATGATTGTACCCAAGGCTACCTTTCCCTTGCAAGCTACACAATTCAAGACAAAACTTTATGTTAAACGAGTGTAGTTTTGTTCCGTAACTTGGCTCCTTGTTTGCAAAATATAATGTTCCCTTAAAATGGTCCTTTTAAAAGTAGTAGATCGTCGCAAGAACGATTCGAACCTTATGCTGACTGTAGCATGTCTAGGGGGAAACAGGGGTTTTGTGAGGGCTAGGCTAATCAATAGGATTTGGATTTTTTAATATTTGTTTTTTTTGGGTGGGGAATGTGTTTGTGTGCACAGGGGGGATTGTATAGGCATCTGCCTCATCCTCATCCTCCTATGCCTGGAACTCGAGGCCGAGACCAAGTTTGTGGCCACCAGCGTTAATGTTCTTCCCATCGAGGAGAGCAGAGAGCGTCAGCTTGATGCCTGCAAGAACACATCACATGAAACACATCACAATGAGCCAGCCAAGGAAATGTATATGAATCCATATAACCTTTGCTATGTAATCTTTAAAACAGTCCGAAACAGTATTTTGACCACAATACTGAAGTTCCAACTTTTATGCTCGATCAGAACAGTTTCACACCAGCATTCAACCTTGTACCCCATCTTTCTATACGTTTGCCTCGAGTGTTTACCCTACTGAAACTGTCAATTACATGTCACATCTCTTCTAGTAACTGTTATATTTTCAGTTGGACTTCATCATTAGAATAATATGCATAGTAGCAGGCAGTTTGATGTCACTATAACAAAGAAATGCCTCAAAAACTGAAATCCGTATGTCGAAAACTAACTTCAGATAGACAACTTAAATTGGAATAATCCACATACACAATTAAATTGGCCGTGTCTTACTTGAGTAAAATATTCTAGTTTGTAAACATGGGTAATGTTTTTGTCACCACCCAACTTATAGCCAGACTGCACTTACCTGGCTTCAGAGTCTGAGTGTAGCCCAGGCCCACAAGGCTGGAGTTGTTCACCTTAGCCTGTATGGGAACCACAGATGATATTAAAAAAAAAATAATAATTCATACAGAGAACACCACATATCACCAACAGATACATTTATCATACCAATGCTGGGTAATTTAATATTTCCAAGAAATATGTTAACAAAATCTAAACTGATTCATACTGAATTCTGAAACTGATACTGTGACTCAAAAGTACCACCTCTGAAACACTTTCACTTCAGAATGGCACGTCGCCTCGTAATCACCATGTTACTAATAGCTGTCTCTGCAGCATTTAAGGACTAAGTCAGCCTGGGCCTTTCTGTAGCAGTCAGCCTGCTCTCACTGGCCTTTTTGGCTCAGATGAGGCTGATCTTGATGTATACACATTGGCATCCATTCTCAGGACATGCAGCAAAGATTATGACCTAGATCTAAATGGAGCATCATCACAACACGCTGTGGTACATCTCAGTTCATAAAGTCGACACCCAGAATGTCCATGTAAAGCATGCATTGCCTGACTCATGCCAGTTTTAGAGGCCTATGAATTCCTTGTAAAGAGGAAGTGGAAATTCCTAACAGGTACTACACTCACAGAGAAGGATGCATCAGAATCAATCTGATACTTGGCAGCGATGCCAAAGCGAGTGTTGCTGTTTCCGGCAGTCCAGGCCAAGTTGACAGCTGTCTCCAGCTGGTCATTCACCTTCTGGTAGATAGAGCCACCAAACTCAGTGCCATCATTTCTAAGGAAAAATAGCAGATTAAATTATAAACAAATGTGAATACAATGTGAAGACTGTTTCCCTACAAGAGAGTTTCTCCTCAAATAGATAAATTAAAAGGTTTTGTTTAAACAAAGTGAATGCCTTTCTTTGTATCATGCATGTGTATTAAAGAGCTTCTAAATGGGCGCACAGTCACTAATGTAAAGCCTACATTACACTTCATCTGACCTCACAGTACACTGACACAGACAGGTTTGGCCAGGGGCACAGCAGGAACAAGACTAAACACTGTGCCCTGTCCCTCCCCCTCGGTTTCTCACTGTCCGACACTACCTCACTTTGCCTTTTCACTGAGGACCTTTGCGCATGCCAACCACTCACTCCACCTCACTTGCAATATCGCAAATCCCATCACCTGGGTGTAAAAATAACTGCCAGGCACCTGGATGCCCGGCAGATAGCCAAATGGGCAACCAGTTTGTCAGCCACAAGGACAAGAAAACAGACTTCTGTCTAGTCGAGGCCAGTCGTCTGAGTATAGTATCACCCTGATGAAACATGCATGCATTTTAATGCTGCTTTTACTAATACTTCAAGAATCAAGGTAGTATACATTCACTCTCTTAGCTACCTTAAATTTAAATGGGCATGAACTGCAGCAAATTCACAGCAGAGGGAAGCCAACATGGGTGTGTGATACAATGAAATGATGCATGCTAGCACACTAATCATGACCATCTGCAGCTTTGTGTATTCTTACACATTTGTATGCAGCTGGAACTCGTCAGTCTTGAATCCGACTGCAAAGTTGCTCTGGGTGATCCTGTTCCTGCCAGCCTCAAAGGTCATCTGGTAGCCGGCCAGCCAGCCCTCGTAGCCCACCACTGCGGCGCCATGAATGGCTGTACCATTGATATCGTAGTTGACATCACAGCCAATGTTGATGTGGTCACACTTGTAGCCTGTCTTGATCTTGCCGCTCTTCTTGCTGGCAGGATGTTGAGGAAAGAGAACAGCTTTTAAAATGTCAGAAGCCGAGTCACAGAGCTAGAAACATCGCATCACACTAATGTGACAAAGATGTTAAAGAGGTGCGGATTATCAGGGCTACAGACTGCAACTTAGGCACATGCTAAATATTGTTTTTGTATATCATAGTTTTATCTTTTAGCTAGAGGGCACTAAATTATTATTTATTAAATGGTCAGCACAGCTAGCATCTTTTGTTTTAACAAATCAGCCTCCGTCTGTGACTTTCCCTCATGTGAAACCAGCAGACATCAACAGAAAGCTTTCAGATAAACTGCTGACTTAAGCTGCAGTAAGACATAAAAGAGCTGTTCTTACCCAGTGTTTGGCGAGAAGGAGGAATCGAACGTCAGCTTCAGCCCCTTAGCCAACTGTGGAAAAGGAAAAACGAGATACAGAAAGGATGATCAACTTGTGCTCAACAAGTGTGAGCTACTTGTTCAGATTAAACTAGTGCCAGTCACTACTTGAGTGGCATGGACTACACGTTACTGCAAATAGTAACCCAAATAACGTTTTTTATAGACATTTTAGATTTTCCTGGCCCCCACTCCTATCACTAACCTGATCTTCAAGGGTGATCTCAGTCCCAAGGGTGTTGTCAGTGTTCCACTTTTCTGTGAAGGTCAGTCCATGCTCCGCCCATTTGTACTTGGTCTCCAGAGATCCAGCGACCTTGCTGGTCTCAGTGTTGGCAGAGCCTGTGCTGGTGAACTCCTGTAGATGATCGTATTGTCAGAGTCCTACAGACAGGCCAAACTAGCCAGATACATCACCATGCTACATGTATTACGGTTAACAGATTTAAAATCATATTTGATGCTACACTGACTTTAAAAAAGGTTTTTAAAAAAAAACAAAAAAAAAAACATTTGATTAAAAGTTAAAGTGAACTAAAACATTATACATTTTTAACACCGTGTTAACAGCATCTTCTCAAGATCCATTTAAAAGTCGTATCAGTCAAACAGCAGAGTCTAAGGTGTCCAGGCAGCGTTTAGGAGATCAGATAAACAGCCACTTCATTATCAGCCTAGATAGTCCGGCTGCAGTCTGGAGTGGCAGCTCTGATAAACTCAACTGCAAACGACTTACCAGTCCATTCTCAGACTTCGTTTTCAAGTCCAACTTGATGAGCCCAAAGCCTGAAACAGACAACATTAAAGATCAAAATGAGCAAATCGGCAACTTATGATAACAACCATTCTGAAATATGGAAGAGGATTCTTAAAAGCCAAGCAGCGGATAGGCCTAGTCCTAACATGCAAAATGCTCTTCTATACCAACTCCATCAATATACATACAGTCAGAATAAATAATTGATTTTTTAAAAACAGTTATTGATTAGTTATGCATATGCCACTGACTGAATGTGTGCATTGATGTGATGTGATTGACTGATTGATGACCATGTAGTGTCGACAGTGCTGAATAATGGCTTGAAGGTTGGTTAAATACATCCTGGCTCCAGCCTAAAGCCTCATCCTGCCCTAACCAGCATTACAGCCATCAATTGATTCACCAAACCACACTACACGTGACCCAGAGATCCCCACGTTTACTCTTCATCTGCATCCAAATCTGCAGCCCACCCTAGGAAACGGTCACCACCTTCACAACTTCTCTAAATTTTTAGGTTTTTCTTTGAAGCTGACGAACTCTAAATGTGTCACATGACACGCCGACTAAGGCAGCAGTAAAACCGATTGTGATTTGCAGTGATTCACTCTTCATGGAACACATGAATCAGTCTGCTGCAACAGGCGGGAATTCCCTTGATATGAGGCGGACATCATTCAGTAACCCTTGAACACAGCTGTGTGTATACACAAAACACACCCCAAGGAAAGACACTCTCAATGCAGGCTCTGAACTACTCACCATGTGGTGAGCTAGTGGTACGCTATAAACAGTACACAAACTGGTTTTGAATATTTACTTTCGCTTGACATTTCAGTGAACACTGCGCTCCATGCAGGGACTGAGAGGAAGTGACGCACTGGAAGATGTTCTAGCATATAGAGCGGTAAACCAATAAATATTTCTACCAGTGGTGGAAGGTATAAAAGAAATGATATACAGCATGACGTGTAAATAAAGCTACTTCACTTACTAGAGCCTGACCAATATGAGATAAGTGAGTGAGGCTGGCTGCTTGGTGCTTACCATATCCCTTGGTGAAAACATCCTTGGCAGACTTTCCAAGGTCAACGTAGGTGGGAGGTACAGCCATGATCTGCAAAGAAAAAGGACCATCAAGGCTGTGACTAAGAACCAGACAGAAAACAAAGCAGAACAACAGTCTTGCTTAAAAATAACATCCCTGCTGTCCTCCCTCTGTGTTACAGCTTTAGGACAGCAAGAGGCCAGAAACAGAGCAGAGGGAAAGACACGGTAGACACAGTGTAGCAGAGGACTGACTGATCAGATGTGATGTGCTTGGTGAGCGAGCAGCAGCAGCAGCAGCACTGCTGAGAGAGCGAGAGGCAGGAGTAACTGGAGGTCACTGACAGATAGGAAAAGTACAAATCTGATGAAGTTATTGGCTTACATGAGCTACACACAGGAACACACTGATTCTAACACTTGCGCACACACACACATACTCCTGTCAGTACACAGGCCAGTTTGTATGCGGGTGTCACATTTTGGCATTAGATGTCAACGTCCAGTTTGGGGATTTTAAATACATTCGAATTAAATTCTCCTATTCTGTTTCAGACTATTTGGCATTTTAGGAAGATTTCTGACACTGTGGTCATTCTCCTACATCAAATCTGACGTTTCGAAGTGAAAGAACAATAAGGGCAACAGACTGAAGCACAAAGCAGACTCTTTGCTAACCCACTGGACTGCCTGCTCTCATGTATGTGTGCACGTCTTTGTGTTTCAAAGAACACCCCGTTATGCAAGACGTGTCTATTTCTTCATTAGAATAGATGTAGGTTTCATTTTTCAATAGCACGACAGCTATCGAGGCACACTTGTTGCGCAGGCCTATTGATAACATACATATTCATATTGACGGTAGATAAAGCAGGAATTTGAACAGCAAACTTAAGGCTTCCTATTTCTCAATTAACCAAGAACTGCAACTATTCTACACTATTGCGATATGTCTTCAGATATGATCAACTGAATTGTTACAACAGAACCATTGAGTAGTGGGTAAATGGCAAAATCTTACTGAATAAAATATTATATATATATATATATATAATATATATATATATATATATATATATATATATCTATATATATGTATATGTGTGTGTGTGGTGTGTGTGTGTGTGTGTGTGTGTGTGTGTGTGTGTGTCTGCAAGCAACACGTGAAGGGATTCTATTAAAATGACATGAGTGAAACGAGACTAACCCTGACAAATCTTCACTTGAGTGCCAGTTCAACATTACCGCTGGATTATATCCTTCGAGCAAGTTTAATCAAGTTCATAGGCAGCCACGCCTTTTTTTTTTTGGGCTCCTATTATAATTTGACTTTAACACATTCATTGCATAGCATCCATATGCACATTTCTCTGCACCAACTACTTCACCCCCTCTCAAATTAAGGCCAGCTCCAACACAACAAATGTCTGCAAGTCCCCGGCATGTTGTAAGAGCTGTGTCCACCCCTGACTCATTAAGCAACCCCCCTCATATCCCATGCAGCTTTATGTTTCCATGCATTGTGTTCATAAAGAAGCACTGAGACAGGAAGTGGACCATCTGCAGTGCCAGTTAACACGTACACAAATAGCATGTCCACTAAGCCATTCACCCCGTGCCACAGACACACATAGTAAGCCAACACTGCGCCTGAGTAGTTTTATGGCTTTCACACATGGCTACAGGCAGAAGTGTCAGAGGCTGTAGAGGACAAACCTAAATGTATGGCACGTCATGGAGTAAGTTACATTTTCAAGCAGAAGAGAGGGTTTATATCTTTGTAAAACTTTACAACAGAGCAAGGGCATCAATCATCAATCCCATGGCACGTTCAGGGCCATTCATGAAAATACCACACTTGACTTTGCTTCTAAGCTAAGTTTGGGCTCCATCACTGTCCTTCAGCACCACCTTAGTCGTAGTCTAATTCCCAATTCATCCATTGTGTGGCTGTGAGACAGCCACACAATGGATGTCAAGTGTAGTCTCTCTCTTTAGAGTGAAGACAAGTGTCCACTTGACCCAGACAAAGAGGTTTACGGAGACAGTGAAGGCAGCATCTCTCTGCCCTCGCGTGCTGGGCTAACAGATTAGCATTAGCCTGAACATCAAGGTGGACAACGAGCGAGTGAGTAAAGTTACGGACAAGCAAAGAGGACGTACAGAGTCAAGAGGGTACACTCGTAGGACAGTGGAGCTTTTTATAAATGTGCAGCTAGCTGAATAAGTGCCGAGCCCTGGCCTCTAAACTGTCCAATGACAAGACATTAGCCATCGAGCTAACAGCATTTGCAGAGGCAGCAGGCCTGGCATCTCTGCTGCTGCCCGACGTGCTGCATCTGACTCCGGATAAAAAAAAAAAAAATCAGTTCATGTGACGCAGAGCTCCGGTGGTCAAGAGGTTTGCTGGCTGACAGCAGTGACAGAGCTGTGGGAGAGAAAGAAAAAACGTCCTCTATGTTGTATTTCAGTATTAGACACATAACGTACCTCTGTGTGTCCCGGTCCGGATCGAGAAGGGGCTTGTCAACTGCACAAAGGGAGGAGAGAGGAGGAAGGAGGTGCGGCGTCATGTACGTTACAAGTCACGTAAGCACAAAGTGCAGTTTTGTCACCGTCAAAGAGACAACATTCAGTCAAACAGCGAGATGGTTCACTCCCCTGGTTGGCAGCGGAGAAGCAAAAGTACGAAGGTATCCACTGATCCCACACAAACCCAGGAGAGCCTTCCTCTTGTAATACACTACGTAGGTGAAGTAATAGAGTACGTTTGGTCACGTAGCTAAACTTTCTGTACTTTTACTGAAGTAGCTCAACATCTCGAGGGTACTTTGGCACTGAAGTAGTTTTACACTGTGATAAAGTAGGATATTTAATTACTACTTGATTAAGTGCTACAGAGTTTTCGACATGAAATATTAGGGTACACACAGGTGTTACCAACGTCAGTGTCATTCAGGTGCTGCTGTGGCGCATGTTGGTTCACTGGAAAGTCTCTGCTGCACTAAATGGGACGCAGCCTTAATTAGTGTCATTGGAAACACCTGCGTTAACCATACTGTTTCATGTCGAAATAGCTGCTGTGAAAAAGGTGTATTGCTGTACTTGGCAATGCCATCTGGATTCACTATTACTTCAATTCAATCATTGTTTAAAACAAGAATATAAAAAAAAAGTTTTCAAAAACATGTTGTGTTAACAGAAGCAGTAAAGTTATTGTCAAACAATAATCATGAAAATAGGTAATGTGTTACCTATTGTTTCTTACTATTGTTTTTTCTTGCCGTTTGGGAGCTGCGGTAACAAAAACAATTTCCCTACGGGGATTAATAAAGTACTTCTGTGTTCGCCTTCATACCCCTTCATCCCGCCCCGCGAAAACGGAAATTGCAGGTGGTGAATTATCTCGCATTGCTGCATTATCTCTGGTATCGACTGCGCATTGCCTGGACGCAATCGCAGTGTACCCCGGGCAACATGCAACTCCTGCGGCATCACGGGAAAAAAAACCAAATCTCATTAACAGCTGACCGGAGATCAGCTTTGTGCACCTTCACTACGAACCTCATCCCATAGTTCAGTCCGTACAAGCTGTCCCTGGACAGAAGAGACATTTCAGCATCTGTAATGTTACATCACATCTGTACATGATGCACTCACATAGAGCTCATAGATGACCTCTGATATTATGATGAAAGTCATTCACAGCCTACGACTACAACTATTTTTACTCACTTCTTTTGCTCTGGTATACAGTCCATCTTTAGGGTAGCTATTAAATATCCCTATTTTATTATCCATACGCATTTTGAAAAGCCTGCAGTTTGATTCAATCAGGGATCTCATTATTTAGAATAGAATGATAAATTGTTATCTAATTTCAGTCTTTGAAAGTAATTAAATATATTTACTCAAGTTCTTCAGTCTCCTGCTGCTTTCTACATTTCTGAGACAAATGTACTTTGTACTCCATTTACATAAAATCGGTGTACTATTTATAAAATATGATGCTATTATTACACATTAAACCACCCAACAATATATATAAAGTATACTGTATACAGTATATGAAGTTAAAAGTTTCACCTCCACCGGTTACAACTTGATGTTGCTGACATGTCAATGCAACAGCAATAATAATCCATTATTACAATCTATATAAATGACACTGAAATGCATCATGCTACAAAGATTTTACCAAAGGTTATCTGGGATGTGCTGGGAAGTGTATCTCCCTTAATGCATTCATTAAAACAATATTATGTGTTTAGAGAGACCCCAAAATGGTTAGAATATATAATAAACAAGATTTGAGGGGCACATGAGTCATAGACAGAGATAGAAGAAGTACTCAGATCTTGTACATAGGTAAAAGTAGAAATGCATTCAAAAGTTTTATTTAAATACATGTTCAAAAGTGTTGGCCACAAAGTATTTTTTAATTAATATTATTTTATTAGTATTAAGATTACATCATATTTATCTTATTTTATTCATATTTAGTTATCAAATAAATGTAGTCAAGTAAAAGTAATACAAAGTACAATATTTTGCTCTGAAATGTAATAAAGTATAATGTAGCAGAAAAATATTTTTTTACTTTACAACACTGGTTGTATATTCACAACTTAAGTGTGTTTAGTCTTGTTTTACCCTGCTCGGTTGTGAATGCTGAGCTATGAAATGTTTTGTTTAATTTTGTGTGCAGGATTTCGCAGAAACAGCAGTGCGGTTTAGTTGAGGGAACATTGCCAAAACCTTAAGGCGCTTCCTTTGCAACAGGCACAGCTGGCAGCAGAAAAGCTGACAATAAGACACCTCCAACTGTACCTCTTTCACCCAAATATAATTTATGTGTTCATTATATTTGCTTTGTATTTGATAGATACTCACTTCTGATATTTTTTTCTTTTTTTCAATGTCACTATAGCATAGTAAATCCAGATAAACCCCACAATCAAAATGCCTGAAGTAGTAAAAACTCAAAGCACTCATTAATAAAACCTCCCCTGCCTGATATAAGAAAAGTCAAGAGGTATAAAAGCAAGTTAAGCAATGTCTGATCGGGAAATTACAATCAGTCACCAACCACTTTATGAGTCTGCCTGCAGCTGGTTTATCTATCTGCTCTGTGAACACGTTTGAGTGTTACAAACCATAGCAGCATCCTTTCTGAAACAAAGAAACAAACACAGGATCCTGCAGCGACTGAGTTTGTACGTGTGCTTGTTTAAAAAAAAAATAAGAATAGAAATCTGATAAGAGTGACGGGGTTGAATCCGAAAGAGGCTGTGATAGGTTTTATCCAGTAGATGTCAGTGTTAGCAACAGTCTGAGAAAACTCAGTATTGCCAGTAAGTTGGGTATTTCAGAGAAATGAAGGCACTGTGGTTTAACTGCAGACTTCACTTCTGTGTCTGTATTAAGGATCAAATTTTAATTCAAGCCACAGTGTCATTTATTAAATGTTTCAACAACATTTTAAACGTCAGTTTTTAGCTTTTCTTTACAGCGATTTGTGGGGTTATGATTAATTTGTCAACTTTTAAAACTTAATAGACATTAGGATCAAAATTACATTTTGCTTCAACAAACAAACAGCAACTTTTTCATTAGAATAACACTCCAGTTTTCAGCTTTTTTTCACATAACCTATTGGCCTTTAAATGGTTAAGTCATCCCAAGAAATAAAGAAATCTCAACCCATAAAGGAATATTTAATCGTTCAGCGTATCTGGATAAACTCCCACTGGACAGTTTTTTTTGTTTGAATAAATTCATAGATTTATACAATCTAACATGAACTAAAAATCTTCCATAATGTTGTTTTCCTCACACATACATGAGCACATACTGAAAGATTTTGTGAAATATATTTGATTAGATTTTTTTTTGTTGTTGTTGTTGGGTTGTTGTTTTTTTTTGTTTTTTTTACTCAAGTGTTTCCAATTTATCTAGACTCAACTGCAAGCAAAAATATTCAGCTCAAAAATATTTGTCAAAGACCCTGAATTTAACCAATTCTTTATGGAAAAGGATTAACATGCAAAACATTTAGTTTATAAGATTAACTTAGAGAGAAAAGTCAAAGCCAAACATATTTTTTCACTTGCCAGGAGGACTTTATATTATTTTTTTAAGTACATTGAATATTAAATACGGATTAGTGTACCTCTCCTGTCACTAAACTTATTGACTTCAGTTATTTTATAAAGCTGCAGCAGACAGATGCATCTTTTTAAAAGTGAAACTTTTTAGATCGTTCTTCAAACTGGCTGGCTTTAGTTAATTTTCTTGCAGGACTGCAGTTTTTAACACATGATGCAATATCAATAGAAAATGTTTTGATGATTTTAATGTTTTCAGTATATGCTAAAGGCGTCTATGATGAGAAATAGTGATTAATAGCGTTAATTAAAGTCACAATTGCAAACAGCATGGCTTATAAAATAAAGGAGTTGCCTCATGACGAAAGAGAGGAGATAACTCATTTTTTACTCCTCCACGGACATCCACAGCTTGTTGTCATTAAACAAACATATTTAACTTATTTCCTGATGTGTATTTAGAAGTTTCCATCTCTGTTTTATGTTCTTGCATCACTGAATCTCAAGTAACATTTAATCAACAACTAGTAACATGTTTGTCGCCTGTCGGTCGCCTTCAGAGCCAGCCAAAATTCATTTCTAGATTATCCTCGAGTCATATCTGGATGCTTTGCTTTCATCCCCCAAGCTTCAAAGCCGACGCTACGCTCACTTCAAACAGCCGTCACCGAGTGCCAATCAAATCCTGCTCCAGAAGACAACAAACACTACAGAAAATGTTAATCAACCCGGGCCAAGCATCACCAAAGTAAATAAAATAAATTGTAAACAGATGCTATAATTTGCAGCATATGGATAAATAAGGCAGTATGTCATCTTTCTTTTCCTTTTTTTTTTAATTTGTTGGTTCACGCAGGGTCCAAACTCCTCTGCCTCTTCCACTTCCCTCCATCCATCCATCCATCCATCCATCCATCCCAAAACCCTCTCTTATGAGTCAGTGACTTCGCTCCATGCTGCTGCTTTTTCCAACTCAGGGTGGAAGTCTATAACCCAGACTCTGGGTCTCAGAGTCTGGTTAATACTGGGGCATAAATCACTTCACTCACATCCCTGTGTTCAAACAGTCTGAGACCAGTAACCTTTTTACCTTTGTTTCTATGGGATCAGACTCAACGCGCTTAAAAGGTTTTTGTAAAAGATTTAATGGTTCAAAGTTTCCACTCCCTCAAATTTGGAGGGATTTCTGCCATCAAATGAGACGGTGAAAACGATGACAGGTCCAAATGGATGAATAAAATCACTCATTCTGTCACTGGAAAAAGTCCAAAAGTACCAAAATGAAAACTACCGATGCAAAGCAATTTGGTTTTTATATTATGAACTGACGTATTTTATAATGAGACAGAAGAAACATAAAATCTCCAACATCCGTATGTGAAAGCAAACTCAACTCATGAAAGAAAACTCAAAACATAATCGCTCGTTTTAAAAACAACTAATAAAATAGAAAGATCAAATTTAACTTGAAATGGCACACACACATTTTTGAGTTGCCTTCATAGTTTATTGTATTTCTGTTCATTAGATAAATTGGATTCAGTCAGTTAACTGTAGCTGATAGTAATGTGCCAAACACCTCTTTGCTCGTTATAAATAACCAACCACAACTTGTCCTGTGACAAGCCCAGTGATGTAATGTCTAGGAACCGAAACAATGCGAATGTGTTTCACTAAACAATAAAGATCTGTTGGCTTTCAGTCTTTCGTCCTCCCCACATTGTTGAGACTGGTATCAGTGAGGCATTGTTCTCCTGTGGAAAAAAAATCTCAAAGTGGATCAAAAACAACACAAGGTTTTAGGTTTGTCTCATGTATTGAATTCTCATGAAAACTGTGAAGCTGTATAAATGTCACAGGGTCAACGGGAAAATCAGGTGGTTGCTCGGTTACAGAAGTTGACTTCAAAGTGGAAAACAGCATAAAAAATCATCAAAATCGTTTATTTGTTTTTGTTTTGTTTTGATCATCATCACTGTAAGTGGTTGACATGATAGGAAAAGTGAGCGACGCGTCCTTCCTGTCTGAACTTTGGTAAATAGATTGGAGGCATGAGAAAATGTCAAGACTCAACTGTGGTCAGAGCGCTGCTGTGGAGCGGTGACTCACTGTGATTGTGTGTGCAAGTTTGTAAGTGAGAGACAAGGAGAGAGAGACAGAGACGCAGCGTGTGTGTGTGTGTGTGTGTGCGTGCGTGTGGCACGTTGTACATGGCAGATGCAACGATCTTTATCTCTCATTCATGGCGTCCAAGGAAATGTAGCGTAAGCTGGTTAACAGTCATTTTCTCAGTATCTGCCTGGCAGAGATGTGCTGATAGTCACTGCCATGTCGCTCGTACAGCCACCTGCTGCCTTGTTCTGTGGAAACTGAGGTGATGCTGCAGCGTTGCCCAATAGTTCTCACTTTGCCCGCATGCTTCACAGTTCATTGATTGCATTTTAAATGCTACATAGTTGCATTGTGCAAGCAGTATTGCACAACTGGGGTAAAAGCACTGCAATTTAAAGGAGCAGTGTGGAGGATTTAGTGGAATCTAGCAAGTGTGGTTGCAAATTGCCATCCCCTCATTTATTTTCTAGCATAAAGGAGAAACTATAGTGGTTGTGAAATGTGCAAACACTGTAGAATGACGCATCTAGAGCCAGTGTTTAGTTTGTCTGTTCTGGTATAATGTAGAAACATGGTGGTTCAAACACGTCTGTAGATTAAGAAGGCTAATCTAAGGTAACAAAAACATAACAATTCCTATTGTCAGGTGATTATACACTAATGAAAACATAATAGTGCATAATTCATTTCTGCCATATCTGCCTAAATGTTACACACTGGACCTTTAATAGTTTCTTGAAATTAAAAGTTGCATTCACTTACAGATCGATTTACAAATTGAGATATTTTGGTGAAACACAACTTAAAACAATTTCAAATAAAGTAGATAAACATTTTCTCATTCAGGTTTTTTTATGGCTTAACAAATCTGGTTCTGATATAAAAAATAAAATGCAAACTTAACTTCTAAACACTGGTTCGGTGCTAATTGTGACACTCCCAGAGGTAAATGAATACTAGCAGCTTTAAAGTCAAAACTCCTTTGTAAGTAATAACAGAGCTCTACTGTAAGGGGGGGCCAGGTCGGCACCCGTGGCTGTTTGGTTAAAAGCGTTCATGAACAGGCATACAATACTCCAAATCAGTTCAAGTAAATAACTTATACTTTTGGCCACATTGATCAGGAAATGCTTATATTTTGATTCACATCTGCCGTTGATGATCACAATATGAAACCGCATGCTTGGCAGACAGAGAGGAGATCTGTGGCCCTGCCAGTACTTTAACCACAAACTATCAAACTGCCACGTCGAGGCCCCAGCCATACACTACCTCACTGCACGCAGCATCAATGTGCGTACTGAATACAGGACCCTGTAATCAACAAATTCTCCATATTCTCCCCCTCAGGTGCCTCGCCAACATCAAAGGAGGTAAAGGATGGCGTGGTATCTCTGTTTGCCTGTGCCTTATACTGTATAAAACAGCCCGGCTTTCAGCCCCAAGACACAGGCGGGGAGCAGCCGTGGAAATTGAATTTCACGACTACCACGTTGCTACCTGGAAGGTAGGGCTGTGGTTCATGTGTTTTGTAGGTTTCTCCTGCACCTGGTTGAGAGCTGATCACACCAAATGCCAGGATCAGATATGAAAATCCGTATGCCAAAGATCCAAGTTTTTTTTATTATTCTGTAGGCAGAAATGCAAAAAAGTACCATAAATGTCACTCATTTGAACTGAATTATTATATTTATATTAAAAATAAAAGAGTTTCTACTGATGAAACAAAAAATGACAGATTGCCCATGAAATGAATCATACTGTTTATCAACACAAAACCTAACAAAGTGAATTATGTGAGATATCTTTTTTTCTTTCTCAGATGACTGATCACTGATAATAATGTCATAACTGCAATATTTCTGACTTTCAAATGAAATTCTTATGTAAAAGTGTACTCAATTTAATTTGAGTCAAACCTCCTTATTTAGACATTCTTGAGTTTATTTCTTTTTGATCATTACACGCTGAATTAGTATTATTACATTGTTTTTTTTTTTAATGCCATTTAGTGTCTCTCATGTATGTACGTGTATATATTTGAGGTGGAGCAAAAGAAAAACTTGATGTCTGGATCCAAGTGAATGCTGCCGTACATCACACAGTTGTATTCCTCCCCCAACATGTCCTGTTTGTATCTAATGCAATGTTTAGATATTTCTATTCAATTCTTTATTCCTGTGCCACAATAATGTAATGTTTTTAAGTAAAAATATCTTCATTTGGGGGTTCTTCCAAGCAAATATTGATATATTTGATTGTTTGCGATTAAATCAGCATATACAGTATATATTTCTGCCACCCTTTAAAGTCTCCATGCTCTTGTCACCTCATTCATATTTCTCCAGATCGGCCCCTTTTTAATTCACTAATTTAAAAAAAAAATCTGCTTGAAATTATTCAACAATTGAATGAGTAGATCAAAGTACAAAGTCTTTGTGTTTTAATGTGATTTAATTGTTTCTCATCATTGTGGTTTGCTAAATAATCGCGTTGGCTCTTTGACACTTTGCTCAAGCGTTAAAGTTACTGGGGTTAATTACTGTAGCAAAGGCCCAGTGAGAGAAGCTGTGCACCAACTCAAAGTCGCTGGCACTGAACATCAAGCCCCGAGCTAGTAGCATTGGTGTGCTATTTGATCCTGACTTGAATTTCACATCAGAAAAATCACCAAAACGGGCTTTTATCTTCTCAGGAGTACAGCCAGATACTGAAAGGCAGCTGCTTTCCCTGTGGAAAATTCGAGATGAATTGCAGATGCAGGCATTGATGTTTCGTTAGTTGACCCATGCATTTTGGATTTTAATGATTTGTAATTGGTTTCCAGATCACTCAATGGACTGACACCTAACAAACTAATGTTCTCCCCCTAGATCCATTATACTGTACCCGCGGTTTCTATTTAAGATTTTCTTTTTTCTCAAACTGATTTTATTAACTTTATATTAAGCACTCTCTTTTAATCACTTTATCAAATGAACCTACTAGTCTTCTTTCTTTATTCAGTTATGCCTCCAGTGATCATTTCTCTGTGAAATACTTTGTTGTGCAATCTTGCAGTCACAAAAAGCATGTTTGATTTTTCTTGATTCTGTTGAAACAACAAGACAACCAAGATTTCATACATATATGTGAATTATAAGTATTATTACAAGTTAATGAATTCATTAATGAAAATATTTAATTGTCAGCTGTGACATCTTTTGTTTTGTTTTTTTATATAATCATTGCACTTGAATCTGTCTTGAACCAAAACTTTTTCTTTTTCAACAGCATGATGCCAACCTTGATTTGTTTTTTGTCTTGATTTGGTAGCAGGTTTTTGAGGTTTTTGAGGTTGAGTTTTGGCCATAGACTGTAAAAAACATGGACATTGTATCCATGATGTCACCCATAGGTCATTGTGAGGCACAGTGTGGTGGCTCTGGTCACCGTCGTCTTGGCAGTCCTGCCTCTGTTGATATGGCTTGTTGGTGGACCTTTAGGTGGGCTGAATGAAGCCTGGGTGCTCAAACAAGCCACCTACAATGGCACCCACACGTCAATTAAAGTGACCATGCTCTTAATTATGCATAACTTTAAGAGACTGCTGTTTTTGTACCTGTCTGTAAATGTGTTTATTTCCACTGTGAAGTGTTACATTTTAATATAGGAACTTATGGTGATTGGCTCATTCTATAGCCAATCTCAAGTTGACATTTTAGGAACTGCAGGAAGGAAGAACTTTTGGTACTTCGGCATTGTCTTCATTCCACAGCAGTGTAGCTTATTCTATTTAAAAACTGAACTTTCTCTGCTGTCTTAAAACTGAGTTAACTCAAGTAAAGTTGTATAAAAGCCCTTTGAATACTGTATAATGCAGTTTTTAACTGGTTATGAAACTGATGCCTCTATACAACTACAAACAAGACCATCAGCAAGAAGATCGGTTATTTCTATAAAGTTATTCACTATGCTTCCCATTGGGTTGGATTAGGTCAGATTTTCCTTCAAAGAGACGAAACATGCAGTAGAAACACACTACAGCTTTTGTCCACAGGGCCATCATCAATAAAAAATTAAAGTTCCTTAGCAGTACAGACAGATTTGTTTTTTGTTTTTGTTTTTTTGACTTTGGATATATGTAATTTGATACTAACCTTCATCATGGTTTACATTGTTTTTATTATTAGGAAAATAAACAGCCATGACTTATTATAACATATGCAGCAAGTTTCTATCATTTATGTTTTCTTCAAACTACAAAAGAGAAGGATCTCTGGAGAGATTTAACTCTCAGAAATGCATGCTGGGAAGTCTACTAATATGTCTTGTTTTCTTTGGAGTCAGAATTGCTGATGTTTATAACTTCTGAACTGGTCTCAATTTAAACACAAATAGAAATAAGAAAAATAAGTTAACTTGAAACAAATAAAACTTACATTTATATTTGAAATAAGCTGAGTGAAAAGATTAGTGATGTTTTACAGTGTAGGCTGATGAATTTATTCAGTTTTGTAAAATCAGTGATGCAATTTCCACCCTTCACCTAAAACCTGAGAGAGGGTTACAGTTTGTGACACTGAAGTGGTAAAAATAAATTTTCCATAGGGGCGTCTGATCAGCGCTAAGATCTTTCAGTGGTTGTGTAATTCTGTATGTCCTCAACAAACACGCCTCAGTGACTTCACAAAGCATATACTATAGATGTGAAGAGAGGGATATGTAGAGATGAGACAAAACTGTTGTCTGGGCATAAACATGCTGTTTGTTCAGATGCTGACGGTTAAATCTAAATGCCAGGCCCACCTCAAGCTAACGTGCAGACAGCCACACACACACAGGAACACAAGCCCCTCATACACCCACAAAGGCACACACACACACACAGATATACAGTGTACATCTACACTCACACAGACAGAGACACACATAGATTATTGTCTCTGTGGTTGAACTCTCTGACTTCGTCTACATCTTTCAATAGCAGAAAGGTCTCCATAAAACAATACACAAACATATTTTTCACATGTCTGTGCTTTAGTAACTCCTTACTCAATGAGAGTTTAAAATCTGAATCCATTTACATGTCTACAGTGCCCAAACGCTCTGTTGGTGGGCACCTGGTTGAAAACTGAGTCAATCAATCAATCACAGTTTAGCGCTCGGAAACCCGTCTGAAGTGCTTTCTTTTATTTACCCAGAAACAGTGCATGAACAAATGCCCCTTTGCAGGGACATCCTGTTCACAGATGTCACAGATGTATTTTCAGTTTTAGTCAGTTTAATGTGGATGTGGTGTAAAGCATTCATTCAAAATGTGTTTGTAGAACAACTTCCATACAAGTTAGTTTGACTCAAACTGCTTTAGAAGTAGGTGACAGAGAGATACAGATACAAACTGTGAAGCTATTAGAGACAAATGCATATGAAAAGTTAGAAAACTGAAATTATAATAAACAATAGTACAAAAAAGGAAATCGTGGCTACAGAGATATGCATGTAAAGGTCCAGTGCGTCATATCTAGGGGGTGCTTTTTACAGATTATAGAAATGAAATGCAATCTTCTTAGCTATGATTTCATCAGTATGACCATCCTAAAAATAAGAAACTTTATGTTTTTGTTACCTTAAAATAAGTCCTTTTATATCTACAGACGCCTCTGGTCCTCTTAACAGAGACCATACAGTAGCCTACAAAGGAAAAACGAAACACTGGCTGGCTGCATCTGGTCTTCTTCTTCTTCGAGTGGTTCACAGCCACCATAGTTTGTCCTTTATGCCAGGTTGCTATCTGCAACTACACTAGATACCACAGATCCTACACACTTAAACTTCAAATCAACACTTTTAGTTCCTCTCAATAAACGTAAAGACTTTAAAATGGGTATAGAAAAATATTCATTGTAGTACAGTGAACTTGTTGGTGAACTTACACGTACATCCCTGTTATTCCCATTTCCTGCTTCGTACAGTTCATTGTTTTAAATTTCTTTTATTGAATGTTCTGGTTTTAACGAGGTTACATGTCAACGACTAAGCAGGAAACAATCTATGTTCATATGAAATCTATACACAATCATTTGTACATCTTACAACATTCTTACAGCACCCCACATAGTTTATAGTTCATATTTAACAAAGCGTTGGCACCAACAGTTAGGAATGGTTTTGGTGACCATATGTTCTTATCACTAATAAGAACTTGATAACTTGTAATTTGACCAACAGGCCCAAACTAACCAACAAATTTAAGAAGTCTGGGGTTTGGAGTATGTCTAAACTTTTCCATCCTATTTATCATTACTCACAAGCATCCTAACTGCATCCAGAAACACTCAAGGCAAATTTTAATTTAAAAGAAACTTCATTTATATGGCATGCTGTTCAAATAATGCATTTTGAATTCCAGAAAAACTACAAAAAGAAAGCAAATTAAATAAACGATAAAAACAAGAATGGAATGCAAACAAAGTAATATAAGAATATATAGCTCCATCTGAAGTCAACCTAGGGCAAAAACAAACCAGTCTTTAACTTTTTTTGTAATCAAGATGGTTTCCTACATCAGCGAGATGTTACTTTAATTACATGTTATGACAGATGTAATTCATACAGTCACATCTCCATTCAGTCAGGCTTCGTTAGCTAGTCTGAAGTACATTATTATCCTTCAGCTCAGTCAATGAGAAAAGTTTTGCTTTTCCTTGATCCCACTGACTTTATTTCTGATGATGCAACCTCACACCACAGTTACTCTTCCCAGACAAATACATTTTGTCAGCTACACAGCAAATCCCTAAATAAAGGTTTAATTCAAAAATGTTAAAACCCTCAACAGCTATACATCTCCACGACATTCAAATTAGTACCATATCGGCTGAATCACACAAGAAGCTATGCATCAGGAATTGTTTCCGATTGTTTTCTGTGTGTTTATAACAACCAGACAGAGCCGATGTGGAGCTATGTGTGGTGACACATTTGTCGCCATCGCAACAAGGGGCCTATAATCTTCCCAATCAGGAAAACCAGAACAAATTGGGTTGTGCAGCGCTTCCAGTGTGCCATCACTATAAATCATCATCATGACCCCGAAAATGTACAAGTTGTCGAGAACACTCTACAACAACAGGGCCTGGGAGAATAATGTTTGTTCCCAAGATTGGTCCACAAGCATTGGATGATATACTGTGAGAAGTCCCATTCACATCTATTTCTCACACACTTATTGTATGGTGGAGTGAAAGTATTTCACAACCATAGCTTACAGGATCTGGAGGCTTTGGGTTTGGCCCACGTTCTTTTTCATTACAGGGTTTGTTGGCTGTGAACAAGCGTCAGGCAAATCACTGCAATTGTTTACTGTCACTGTGAGAAAGCATGGAGCTACAAAAAAAAAAAAAAAAAAACGCCAACACAAAGGCCAGACAGTGAAAATCCTGTAATAATCTACAAATAATATAATTTTTTTTTTTGTCTATGAAACTTAGAGATTCAATAAGACTACAACTACAGCCATGCTAGCAGCTCTGTAAGGCTGTACTTGACCACACTTTTAGCATGGCAGCATGGTCAAAATAATAATGCGGATTTGCAAATAATCAGCAGGAATAATGTTTATTATGTTCACCATTATGGTCTTACATGTTAGCACTAAACCCAAAGTACAGCTTAGATAAAGGGAAAACAAAGGAAAAGTTAAGAGATCACAAAAGTTATTGCAATTCACCCTGACAGGGACATGACTACCAAATTCAATTGCAATTTATCCAAAAGATCCTATTAAGATATTTCACTCAAAACCACAAATATCAACCTCATTGTGGCACTAGAGGAAAAGTGAGAGGATCACAGGATCAAAGTTATTTTGGGTTCATCCCCCAGGGACCATGAATGCATGTACAAGATTTTGTGATAGATAGATAGATAGATAGATAGATAGATAGATAGATAGATATACTCAAAGTACGTGATCTCTTTGACCTGTTGGTAGAGTACTGAAGAAATATCACCAAAATCACCAGGAGTCATCATCTGGGGGCCATGCTTGTACAAAATATCATGGCAAAAACTCACCAGAGTAAAATGGGATTCATCCTCCTCATAAGAAATAGACTTCAATGAGTATTCATTGCACAGTTTGAACTGACTGACTGACATTGTTAATCATAGAGCCAGATTCTGTTGACGCCACTTGCATAGCTAAAAATGATGCAGATCTGTTCCCATGTAGCAACTTTTGTTCCTATAATGAACAGTTGTTTCAACGTTGCCAATAAACTGACTAACAAACAAAAAGAATACAGAAACCAATGAGGTAAAAGACAATTTTCTGGGTCATTAATTTGAACAACATTGTATTAACATGCCCTGCTGTTAAGCAGAGGTTTTGGAGATATTCAGAATTTCTGACGAAAAAAAAAGAAAAGTCATTCCATAATCTCCAGATCAGCGCCAGGTCTGTTTTCAATAATAGCACTCTAATAAGAAAAGAACGTTTTATTAAGGAGCTAAACAGCAACACAAAGCAAAGAAAATTTGATTTAATTCAGCCAATGCTCTAAGTGTGGATTATGACAAAGAAGGGAAGAATAAGACTAGACAGAAGGAGAAATGAAATAGGCAAAAGGAAGTAGTAAAATGCAAGAAAAGAGAAAGCAAGAGGGAGAAGAAGAGAGGAAAGAAAAGTAATGAGTGGAAGGCAGATGCATAGAAGGAAAGGGAGCCAGTTCAGTTCCAGTTGGATATCCAATCTGTGTCTCAGTCTCTGAGTCAAGTAAAAACCATCAAAGCTTGAGGTTTGGGGACTCAAAAGTCGGTTCAATCTCCAACCATTTCCCGCAGCCTTTCAAGGGCTGCCAACCGTTTATTTGTTTTGGATTAATGTAATTAACCCCCCCGTTCCCGGTGTCGCGCAGAAGAAGCAAGTCACAGTGAAAAGATTACAAGGCCTCTGCTTCTCATACAACTGAGCCAACCCAGCACAGTGGCTAAGACATTTCATATCAGTGGGTTATATTTTGCTTTAGCTTGACATGTAAATCGCCCTCTGACAGTTCTCATGAGCACATCAGCAGACGCTTTGCAGTCGATGCAGTAATACAATAAATTGCAGCACAGGAATGAAGAATTTTCTGCAAATTCTCTGCATTTTAGCCACCCTACAGCTGCACAGTTACTTCCAGTTTTGTTGTTTTGTTTGTCATTTAGAATGTTCAAATATATTTACTGAAGCAGTGTCTTCTCTTACAACTCATTTGGCTTTACGGAAGTAGTTAAATTCGTATAGTATCATGACAACTTAAAACTTAAAAAGAAACATTTCTTACATACAAATGAGATTTCCAATCCTGTATTGCACCATAAACAGTTCATGGTGTAGCGTTGAGTCATGTGAAAGTCTTAAATTTCAAAATATTCTATTCAAAATCTCAGAAAACTATTGACCATATAATGCAAATTCTGAAACCATGCAGTGTGTTTAAAGTGGGTTTTATGAAAGATCTTCGACTTGGATCATAAAATTTATTCAGTCAATAATAAATAAAACGACATTTCAAGTATAAACCAGGTTTTCACAAACCAACTCATCGGCCTCGCCAAGCAGCCCGGAGCAATAACTCTTCTGGCGTCTATATTTTTCATGTGACAGAAGTCACAGTAAAAATGATGTGTGAGTATGTAATACATTAGTCTTCCAGCCATAGTAAAATGTCCCATAAATCCTGAGGGTTTTCTGTTTCATACGCTACATGTCCCTTCATGAACGCAGGAAAGAAAAGTATTGTGAAGATTTGGCGATCAAACCCAGATGGGACCAAAAATCTTTTTTCAAAGTCTGGTACAATGAATAATGTGTTTTCTGACTTTGCATAAGTTGGAATAACAACTGAGAGATGCAAGTTATGGTTTGATAGTACCTTTATTTTGACTTTATAGAAATCACAATACACACATCTGAAAAATATCTTTTGAATAAAACAAACTATTTATTAGTTGATGTATTAACATCCAATGTCAATTTGTCATCATCTATAATTGTGGTTGTCCTCATCTGTTAAGTCTATTTTCAAGAGTTTTTTCAGCACTTAGAGACATGTTATAACGTTATATAATCCTAACCTTATATGTTTATATCTGTGTATGTACACTGAGAGCAATGTGAGAGCAACTGGAGTCAAACTCCTTGCATATCGACACATACTTGGCCAATAAAAGTGATTCTGAATCTGATATGGTCTTTAATTTTCAGTGAGGTTTAAAGTGAAAGAGGAACTTTAACCTTCAACAGAGAATAATGCTGCATTTTCATGCTGACAAACTACATAAACCTCCCCTCATCTGTATTCTAAAATGATGTGTTGGAGCTCACACCTTTTACTGAGGGATTAATTTCCATGTTTTACCTCAAGAGGTCAGTCTAGCTCCCCGTGCCAGCAGTGGCTGACCAACTGAACTGATGATAACTAACACTGAAGCTGGAGAAAGAGGCTGTTTTCAAAAGAAGCAGAGCAGAAACCTGAAACTCTTTGTCACAATGGTGTTAATTAAAATCTGCACGTTTCAAGGCACAGAAACAGAAACATGTTTATCTTTATGTGCATGTCATTCAGATGCTGTACCTCTCCTTCACTAAATAGGTGACATTACAATGGAATATGATATGGTACATATATATACATGCTCATCTCTTTCCTGTGATTATCTTGTTTTCGGTCATTTTAGTGCTGTACAAAGGGAGGCCTCAACCATTGCCCTTTGAGCCTGGCACCTCAAACTGTTCCTTTGACCTGCAAAGTAATTAAATAAAAGAAACATTGAGAAAATAATTTGATGCTCTTAAAAAAGCATATATAACAAGATTTCCACAGGTGTTTGATGTATTTCTGTAGTCTTTGTAACTGGACAAATTAAGAAAATATCATCTCAATTCTATTTCCAGGGCAATAATAACTGACTTAGATAACAAACAACAAAAAAAAAAATCTTTTGACAATCTAAAACATCAATAGTAGAAGCAGGCTTTGGAATCAATCCAGCTTAATGAAAGAAAAGGGTTTCCTGTGATGTCCAACAAATGTACAGGGAGAAAATCCATCAGAGAAGACACAGACACAAACAAGGTTCCACCCACGGCATCTTTGAAAGACCTGAAAGCAACGCTGCCAAAAGACATGTCGGGAAGAAAGCTGCTTGTTTTTGTCTTAAAAAATCTTTTTCACCAGTTGGGCTATGCAAGCATTCAGGGAGATCATAAGGGTGGAATTGTCTTTTTTTAGCATTTGTCACCTTCATTAAACCAGTATGTGGTTAAATGCTTAAGAATGAAATAAAATAACTGCCCTTGAAATTCTTTGGCATTGATCTTAGTGCATTTCTGACTTGAGGATTTGTCTCTTTACCTTGAAGGGAACTGTTTCTGTTGTTGATTAAAACCAATTTGTAAGGATACAAATGGATGAAAGCATTTAAAATGTTATTTCCACAACGGGCCATGAATTAACTCAAAAGACTGACTCTGTAAGCTTTCAGTGCAGTTTGCAGAAGTCCTCTCTTTGAGTCTTTGCCTCCTCTTTCCATTGCTGCTGCCAGTTTGCTAGAGAAAACACTGAATTGCCAGGATGTTTTCTTTGTCCTTGCACGACACTCCCTACATTTGACCTTGGCTTCAGATGAGGCTGTTTGGGCTCTCTGTGATGCTAAGGAAATTTAACAACATCACAAAGAGCAGGGGGAACTATGAATACTCTCTCTCTACTACAACCTTCAGTACTGAAATACGTTTCACATTTAATCTGTGCGATAATGTTCTTGTAGCTACAATGATGTGGATGTACCTTGCAAGAAACTAACACACGACTGTGCACAAATTACAACATTTATCCTCTTTGTGTCTATTTTTACATCTTTGGCATTAGCAAGAGACTTAATTCTGCATCTATGTCTTATCTGGGCTTTCTTATGTTGCATGTTATGCAGGAATATATCATCCTGATCAGCAGGGTCAGCTCACACTCTAACTGTTTTTTTCTGTTCATATAAACACTCCACAGAGTGCGTTCAGTCTCTGGTAAAAGATTTTACTCATGTCATCACAGTCCTGCAGAATCCGTTGCATCTCCAAATATCTCAGGTTCTCAGGGAGAGGGACGTTTTCACGTTTGTGTGGATCATGACATTTTGCCATCAGTAGTCTGACTCCATATTTTCTGCATGTATAGTGAAGTGACAATTACTATAAAGAAAGGTTTATATAAGCCACTGGTTCAGTGCTGAAGTGAAATACAAACCCAACTTTAACAAAGGTTACCAGCCTCTGTATTTATGTATTTATTATTATTTATATTAGTCATTTATTTATTTAACTGTTTAATGTTAAGAATATATGAGGGACTTACCTGAATATGATTGTTATTGGATATGAACCCATAATGCACTCTGAACTGATACGAACAGCATCTGCTGTCTTTTCACAGTCACGTTTACCCTCAACATTAAGGACAATACATACATTCACATACAAGCTATTAATTAGAAAAATATAAAGAAGATTAAAAAAGATGCACAAGCAGATATTAAGTATATATTTACACTATGTTTTTTAAATGAAGAAGAGCTGAATGGTTTTGTGTAGGAAAGCATTCACCAGATGTGTCAGTGACTTTCTCATATTTCATCACTCATCACACTTCGGATCACCTTTATTTCCCACACACTTAAAGTGTAACACATGAAGGCCGTAGCTTTGCATTACACCCCTAGTACATTTAGTGCAATGACAGGTCATCCACCCATTTCCCATTACTGCTTGTCTTTATCATGCTCACAGGGGGCTGGAGCCAAACCCAGCTGGCATTTGGCGAGAGGCGGGGTACACCCTGGACGAGTCCCTAGTTCATCACAGGGCTGACCTACAGAGACAAACGACCATTCACGCTCATGTTCACACCTACAGGCAATTTAGAGTCACCAATTAACCTGCATGTCTTTGGACTGTGGGAAGAAGCCAGAGTTCCCGAACATTTAGGCATGGGAAGAGCATGAAAAAACTCCATACAGAAAGTGTGGAATAAAGAAACTTTGTGAAAATGTACTGTATATGGCAGATTCATTTGAGCTAGGATGCATTTTATTAGCCTAAGACACAGGAGGATTCTTCTATGGGTTGTTAAGTTGATTGACAGACTTTCCTCCTACTAGCACCTGACTGACATGATTTGAACCGATGCTCTTTGAAAGAGTGCAGGCTTAAAAAACAAAATCCACAACACGATACAATGCTGTTATAATTGACACATTAAAATGCATCAGTAATAGATTCTTTTTGGCTTCATGTTGTTGTTTGATGTATTGTTGTATCCCCGGTATATCAGATGACATTTGGAGCTACGTGGTTTTTATTGGACAGAACTGTCAGATGTGATTAATGCTTTGTGGGAGAATAAATCAGTGGTGTTTCAATTGAGGATCTGGAAATTACACTTTTTTCACCCGTTTCCACTAATTACTACTTCATTCTTCAAGTAATGTTTAAGTGTGTGTGTGTGTGTGTGTGTGTGTGTGTGTGTGTGTGTGTGTGTGTGCTCACGCACATACATGTAGAGTGCAAACTACTACATGTGTTTGCTGCTTCCATGCAGATGTTTGTCTGCACACATGTATGCCCGTACTGTGCGGCCGATCCCGAATCCTTGATCTTCAACTACATGAACAGGCATGGAAACACTCACACACATACACATGCGCACTCACAGACACACACAAACACACATACACATGCACATAGACTCACACACCCACTCCCCAAACCTAAACAATGATCCATCATACGATTCCACATCCTCCTCTGGGCCACATCAGTCCCTTTGCTGCGGAAAAACTGATCCCAGAATCGGCTGCTAACTGTCAACTGCAGGACTCTGAGCCGCCCACTCACCACTAGAAAGAGACCACTGTGGACGCATGCATTTAATAGGCCTGCCATCAGGGTAAATGGAGGCTTAGTTTGAGAGTGCTCTGATCTCTCTCTGGATTTGTGACGCTCCTCTTTAAAAAAAAAAAAAAAACCCCAAGGAGAGTGAATACAATGGTGGATTTGTCGAGGCTGTAATTGTGATTTTAGTTTTAGTTTTGTTCCTTGTCATTGTAGGTGAATTGTCTGGCATGTCGTAGCTGTCATCAAGGGCTTGTGTGTGGCGTGCGGTGTGTGTGTGTGTGTGTGAGTTTGCTCACATACATGTAGTTCTCTGCTCTTTTCTCTGGACACACGGAGCCACTAGAAGTGGCTGTTGGAAAAACATCCAACCAAACTGAGATGACACCACCTGGAAAACTTGGTTTCCCATTAAACCACTTAAAACACTGAAGAACATCAGCAAAATATTTTTTTTGTGTGTTTTAATGGATGGATGCAATATGTCAATGTGTGTGTGTGTGTGTGGTCATCATTAGCCACCACTACCCTTGAGCTGCCCACTGCACCAGTATGGACATGGCCACCCACACTCTCTGCCCTACTCTACCATTTATATTAAACTCCACATAATGGACCATCTGGGGACTCTGTATGGCTAAATCATTAGCATCACCACAAGTTCCTCTTTGTGCCAGTTAAAACGTGTCTTTCTTTTTCTTTTCTTCTTCTTCTTTTTTTTTTTTTTTTTTACTATTTTCCAGTCTTGCCAGCTGAGTCACCCAATATGCAAAGGTGGACGCAGCTAAGACAAATGTTGAGATTTGGTTCAGTGACAGTTTTAAACAACATGGTTTTCATGGGAGGCTGCAAACAGGGAATGGGTGTGCGAGTGAGTTTATTCTAAAAGTATTATAAATCTGTTACAGCTCTTCCAAGGCGAGTAAACTGAAGTAAAAAGGACGAAATGTATGATAGAAAGTCAGCTGCAAGAAGGATATTGCAGCTAAAATACGTTGGTTTGGTAATAAAAACGCTGCAAAGTAGCTGAGTTTTGAAATGTCACTAAAGACAACAGAGACAAACAATTGCTTTATGTTACAGCTGAGGAGGATGAGTGTGTCAGGAAAGAGCAATCATATTTTAAACTGTTCCATCGCCGTCAAAAATTTAGTAAATTTTATTGTGGTCTCACCATTGAAAGCAGATGATCTCTTGTTTCTTTTTTCCTAAATTCATCGGAGGCCAAAACCAACAAGGCAAAATTATGCAGAAGCAATGCAAGATTTAAAAAAAAAAATATTATAATAAAATTCATAAAAAACCAAGTATATCTCTGACATCAAACAGTAAATAAATGAGACCATAGCGGAGAAGACAAGCTCAACAGATGAATAGAATAAGACTTTGATTATTAACATCCTGTTTCATGCAGTGTGTTGTGTTCTGGTAGATGAAGCTCTGGGCAGAACCTTCATCAGAGACAGAGTCGGGCCTCTCTGGC